>NW_027507789.1:77904897-78135999 GCF_037356315.1 Lithobates pipiens
TTCTTCATGTACCAATCTGCCAGAGTCACAGAGGGGGGTCCTCAGGTTTGCAGCTTTTATAGGAAACGAATCAAGTCACTGGTGGTTCTCTGGTCTCTCGGCAGCATCCAGAATTTTTACAAAAATCATGGCCGAAGTCGTGGCCTTTTTTCGGCTTCAAAGTGGATCGATTGTCCCATGTCTAGATGGGTGGTTTTTAAACTTTGCTCAAGACAAGGATTCCCTTGTTCAAAAAGGCCTTAAAGTTGTTCCCTCAGACCTCCCCTTCGGATTATGCAGTTGCTGGGGTTGATGACTGCGGCCATTTCAGGGGTTCCTTGGGCCCAATTATACTCCAGACCCATTCAGGTGTTTCCTTTACTTAATTGGGATTGCAGGAAGAACTCTCTCGATCAGCTGGTGCAGCTGCCAGGAGAGGATTTTCTCTCGACTGGTGGGAGCAATGACAACATCTGCAGGGAGGGAAGGATTGGGCACAGCATTCCTCGATTAAAAATTACCACAGATGCCAGTCTGTGGGGTTGGGGTTCTCACTCTTAGAACTGGCAGGCCCAGGGGGCCTGGTTGCCAGAGGGGGCAGGCCGCTCCTAGAATTTCACCAAACTTCTTCTAGCTGTGGGGAAAGCTCTTGTGAGTCTGGAGGAGAGGGTCTGTTCAAAAGACCTATTGATCTTCTCAGACAATGCCACAACTGCGGTGTACCAAAACGAGCAAGGGGGCGCTCTCTCAAAGTCGCTTCTGTCATTAACAAAGCAGATTATGTCCTGGGCGGAGATCAATGTCACTTCAGTCGGAGCAGTCCACATCAGGTGATCAGAGAATTTGCTGGCGTACTATTTGAGAAACGTGAGCCATCAGTTCCAGCGGTTGGGAGCTACATCCAGACATGTTCCGGGAGATGGTGCTAAGATGGGGCCTGCCCACAGTGGATCTTTTTTGCCTCCAGTCTCAACAGAAAACTTTTCTCTGGAGAGAGAGACAGTCCTTCGGGACGGATACTCTCTCCTTCCTGTGGGATTTCACTGGCGTACGCCTTCCCTCTTGCCTCTTAGTAGTTCGAAAAATTATTCATGACTGTGCAGAAGTTGTTCTGGTTGTCCAGGAGGAGTTGGTTTCCTCTGAAGGCCCTCTCTGTGGATCCATCCAGGCCCCTACCAGTTTGGAAGGATCTGCTCCATCAGGGACCAGTGTTGCATCCAAGCCCTCAGACCTTCCATTTGATGGCTTGGAGGCTGAGCGGCGCATTCTACAGTTAAAGGGGTGTTCAGAGCAGGTTATTCAAACTATCCTGGACAGCCGTAAGTTGGTCACGAGAAGAATCTATGGGAAAGTTTGGTAAACCTTTTTTATTTCCTGGTAAAGGCAAACTGGTTTTGATTCTTTTTCAGAAGGAAGACTAGCGGAGGATCCTTTACTCAGGAGGTTCCTTTTTAGCCAGATCTAGACATGCTCCCCACGGTCATCAAACATTCCTCCCTGGGATCTGTCGTTGGTTTTAAATGCGCTAACAAGGGCTCCGTTTGAGCCTTTGCACAAGGCTTCCCTGAAATGTATTTCTTTGAAGATTTCCTTGCTTTTAGCTATTATGTCAGGGAGAAGGATCTCTGATAGTCTTTTCCTGTAAAGACCCCTTCCTGAGGATTCTGGAGGACAGGGTAGTGCTTAACCCTGATCCTTTTTATTTACCCAAAGTTTCTTCCAACTTTCATAGGTCCCAAGAGGTAGTCCTTCCTAGTTTCTGCACCTCTCCCAAGAATGAGGAGGAAAGGTTTAGTCTTTCTGCTTTTATCTAGAAAAGTCCAGTAGTTGTAGGAGTTCCTCCCAACTGTTGGTGTTCAGTGGTCCCAAGAAGGGGGTCCACAGCGCCTAAAAGTTCTATTGCTAGGTGGATTAGGGGAGCCATTTGTGAGGCATACAAAGCATCAGGTCGCACCCCTCCTTCTAGAATTAGGGCCCATTCAATGAGAGCCATTGCCACGTCATGGGCAGAAAGAGCGGGGGCTTTGTGGGAAGACATTTCTAAAGCTGCCGTCTGGTCCTCCTCCTCATGCATTTGTCAAACATTATAGAATACAGATGCTTGCCAGCCAGGACCTCTCCATTGGTAGGAAAGTGTTTCAGGCTGTCTCTCTAAGGCATGGGTCTTCAAACTACGGCCCTCCAGTTGTTCAGGAACTACAATTCCCATCATGCCCAGTCATATCTGTGAATGTCAGAGTTTTACAATGCCTCATGGGATGTGTAGTTTCACAACAGCTGGAGGGCCGTAGTTTGAGGATCCCTGTTCTAAGGTATAGAACAGTGGTCGTCAACCCTGTCCTCAGGGCCCACTAACAGGCCAGGTTTGCAAGATAACTGAAATGCATCATAGGTGATATCATTTGCTGCTCAGCAATTGCAGTATTCTAGTCTGCATCTCCCCCAGGTAAAACCTGGCCTGTTAGTGGGCCCTGCGGACAGGGTTGATGACCACTGGTATAGAATCTTGCTTATCCTCTCAGTAGCTATCCTGCAAGGTGATGTGGGGGGGGAACGACCTCCATTAGACTTACCGGTAACGGCATTTCCAGTAACCTTCCAGGACAGCGTCTGTTCCCACCCTATTCTGTTTGTTTCATTGGTCAACCTTGTTTACCTGGTGGTGGTGTTTTTTGAGTGTGTGGGGGGCCCCCCCCCCCATCTGTCGAGTGCACTTTTGGTGAAGGTTTACTTGATCTTCCAACAACTGAGGGTCAGAGGAAAGGGAGTTGCCTTTTAAATTGTATCTGATTTGTATTTCCTGTAGAGTGGAGCTAATAATTTCTCAAGTAGCTGTCCTGGAAGGTCCCTGGAAATACCACTACTGGTAAGTCTAATGGGGTTCCCCCCCCCCCCCCCCCCAATGTCTTTCAGGGCAGCACCTGAGTGGCTCCTCCCACTTGCCAACAGGAAACCCCTCTTCCACCAAACTTTAAAAGGAGGCTCCTTCCCATGTTGCCTGTTTTTGTTTCCTACAGAAGGGAAGTCTCCACTTAGTGGGGAGTCAGGAACTCTTAGATGCTGTCCTGAGGCCAGGCTTCCTGCTCCACCATTTTATTTATATATATATATATATATATATATATATATATATATATATATATATATATATATATATATATATATATAATAATTTTTTTATTACCTTTTGAGAGCTTGTTCCTCCCCATTCCACAGAGGGAATTATCCGACTGCTGGATGGGCCAGAGCCGGGACTGCTGCGGGCACCACTCCTGAGGGGCGGCGAGAGGTGCAGGCGGACATCTTATTTTTTTATTTTATTTTTTCCGCCTGCCTTCTCGAACGCCGCTGCCATCTTTGGCATAGCATTCAGCGACTGCATCCGCTGGAAGTGAGGTATCTGGAAAGGGTGCCGTCCACGGAGTAGGCGCGTGGTGCAAGTTCTACCGGAAGTCAAATTTGTATTGATTCTCTAGTTGAAGAAACTTCTTCCACATGCAGCGATTTGATTGCATCAGTGAAAAAAGAACTGGATGACACATTTTGCTCTTCAATAACAAATCCATCCCCAAGTCAGCCACCTACCTCACAATCCTCTCAGGGCTCACTATTGGTCCTGGTGGTGGAGACTGAAGCAGGTTATCTTACCCAAGAGGGACATCCCCCCCCCCCCCCACTCTGATTCTAAAGAAGAATCGGAGGAGGAAGGTATGGAAAATATACCTTCTAAATACAAACTGTTTAGAACACGTAGAGGGCCTGTTAAAAGCAAGTTATACTACTCTGAGCCTAGAAGAGGAGAGAAAAGAATTGTCTCCATGACAGGATGTACACAGGTCTGAGTGAGCCTAATAATCTTACTTTCCCAAGGCGTCTTTCAGGACAGCACGAGAGATAGTGACTCCTCCCATCGGACCATAGGAAACGCCATCTTCCTCCCGAACTTTACAGGGAGGCACCTCCCTACCTTACACTTTATTTTTTTTTATTTTTATTTTTTTCTTTCCGGCCTAGAGGGAACATCTTTTTTTGGAGGGGAGTCAATGTCTGAGTGCTCCTGAGAGATGAGGCTTCCTTCCCTTTTTTTTTTTTTTTTTTTTTTTTTTTCCTCCGAAAGAGACCCGCTGTCCTCCCCAGGCACTAGCAGCGGTAGCAATCGGGCTCCTCTTTCCCTCCTGGTGTTCGATGAGAGCTGAAGATTCGGTGGCCCGCACACTCCGCCATATTCACCAGCGGTTGCGCCAGAAGTGACAAAGCGGGTCACTGGGTCAGCGTAAGCGTAATTTCCGGTGTGGGTGCAGGAGGGAGGCGAGGAACTGGTGCCTATTTCCGGTCCAGTGCAGAGGCACTGAGTTTGGAAGCGGTGTGTGAAGCCACGACTGAGGAGCTGCACAGCTACCATGGAGGAATCGGCATCTGCAGTGGTGGTGACAGGCACAGGCACCAGCAAGGCTCAGATAGGAGGCAGTGGTTTAAGTCTGCCTTTTATTTTTTTTTCTCCTTACCTGTGGTTTTGGTCTCCCTTTTTTTTTTTTTTTTTTTTTTTTTTCTTTTTTACACCCTGGTGGCAAGGGGCCTGTCTGGGCACTGGAGGCTGACTGGTTTCTTATTAGTGCACCTGGGTGGTGGTCCGAAGCAGAAAAATCCTCAAATTGGAGAGAGTTAAAAACAGTCACCTTGGCTTTGGCTGCCTTCTCTCCAAACCACCTGGGTTTCCATGTCCAGAGTCTATCGAACAATGCCACTACCGTAGCCTACCTGGACAAATGGGGAGGCACGAGAAGCAAAACTCTTCAGTTACTGTCAGGAAAAATTCTGAAATGGACGGAAAACCATTTACTGTCATTATCTGCAGTGCAGTCCATTTCAAAGGCACTTTTTTTTTATTTATTTTTTTTTTTTTATTACTTTTTATTGAAAAAATATTTTTTTTTTTTACATGAATAAGGCATAATTTTCCAAACATAGAAGTATGTATGTATGTATGTATGTATGTATGTATGTATGTATATATATTCACAACAAGAAATGCAAATTCTTTCCTCAAAAATTAACCTAGCACCACAGGCATAGTCATACATGACACTCGTTGTCCCTGACCCGCCTGCAAAACTATTCCCCCCCCCCCCCCCCCCTAAACCCCGTTCTACGAACACGTGCTGCTAAGTCCGGCCAAGCCTATTCTGGCTAGCCGGCAAGGGGATGGCAGGTCACTTCAGGAACAGAAGTAAGGAGCATCAGGGAAACTCCCAAACCCCACCAAGCCTAAGCCGAGTGAGTGTGCCTTAAGTCTTATCCTCCGCTATCTCATCCAGGGGGTAACCAATGTCTCTCAACCATGGATTCCATAGCACCTTGAATTTTTTTTAAGTTGTTTTGTCTAATAAGCATTGCTCGTTCACACCAAATTATAGAATTTATGGCATTTACCCATGCTTGTAGTGCTGGGGGGTTTTTCGCCTGCCAGTTCATCGCGATTAGCCGTCTGGCCTGGTACAGGCATCTTAATATAGATATCTTTGTTACAGCAGAAATTCTACCCCTTTTCATAATCCCTAATAGACAAGTCTTAGCTTCTGGTTCCAAGGTGGTATTAAAGGTCCTATTGATTCTATGTACAATTTCTACCCAGTACCGATATAGTTTTGGGCACTTCCATACCATGTGAAGAAGGTCCCCTGGTGCTCCACATCTGGGGCAATCACCATTAGACTTTCTACTCATCTTCCACATTTTTTTAGGGGTATAGTATGCCCTGTATAAGAAAAGCTTGTGGGACATGCGCTGCGATGGGGAGATAGACACCAGGTTCCCCTGTGCTAGAGTCTCATCCCATTGCTCTTGCCCAATTGGTCCCAGGTCTACCACCCATCCCCTCCTACTCTTATCCGGTCCCTCTCCATTCAAGACTTTATCCTTGAGTTTTATATATAAACTAGAAATCTGACCCTTTGTTTGCCCTCGCTTGAGGAATCCCTGAAACAGGGGGGTCTTCATCCTCTCAATAGTGAGTGTGCCATACTGTGCTTGTATCCCGTGTCTCACTTGCAAATATATATAAAACGTTTTGTTAGAGATACCAAATTCCTGACGAAGATCTTCAAAAGATTTCATAATGTTCCCTTGATAGAGATGCACCAGCCTGCTAATCCCCCTCCTCTCCCACTCCAGGGGCGGGTCTATACTATTTAATTCAACCAATTCTCCATTGTTCCATAGGGGGGTATACTCAGTTACTCCCTCATAGCCCAGGAGTTGCTTGGCTATCTGCCATACTTTCCTCGCCAGAACATTAGTAGGGCATTTACAAGCAAATGAGTTGGCCTCCAAAACTTCAACTAAGGTTTTGTGATATGCTTTATTGATCATCAATTTATGATTTGGACAACCACCTCCTTCTAGTCCAGCCCCTGTTAAATGCTGGAGCTGGGCTGATAGAAAGTATGTTCTTGGATGCGGTATCGCTACTCCTCCCTTTTCTACAGGGAGCTGCAACGTCTGCAGCCGAATCCGAGGCTGTCTCTTCTTCCATATTAATTCACGAATCAGTCCCTCCAATCTGTTGAACCATTTCTGATTGATCCAGATTGGGGAATTATGGAGAATGTATAGGATCTGTGGCTGCCAAATCATTTTTACTAAGTTGCAGCGTCCCGCCACAGACAAGGGGAGACGACACCAGTTATTGACCTTCTGCTTCAATTTCGCCAGTAATGGTACCAGATTCTCCTCAACATACTGATTTATATCTCTAGGAATCCAGACACCCAGGTATTTCAGCTTGGGTACCACTTCTAGTCCCAAGACTTTAGGCGATGTTAGGTCTCCAGACTCCGACAATGGCATAAGGGCTGATTTTGCTCCAATTAATGACCAAGCCTGATTATTGCCCAAATTCCTCCATCAGCCGCACTACCCTGTTCAGAGTAGAGCCCACATCGCCAATAAAAAACAGGACATCATCTGCAAATAAGGCCAACTTCTCCTCCTCTGGTCCTCGCCGGAATCCCTGGATGTCCGGGCGCGATCTCGCCAGCACAGCCAGGGGTTCCATAGCCAGCACGAACAGGAGGGGGGACAGTTGGCACCCCTGCCTCGTACCCCTTTCTAAATGAAACATATCGGAGAATAGGGTCCCCATTTTAATCTTGGCCCTAGGTCCCCTATAAAGTAATTTTACCCATTGGATAAATAGGGGGCCAAAGCCGAAACGTTCCAATACGCCCCAAAGATAGCCCCACTCCAGGCTATCAAAGGCTTTAGTAGCGTCTAAAGCTAGTATGGCGCCTGGGCTATCATTGTCTCTAGGTATTTGTAAATTTAAGAAAACCCTCCTGATATTAGTGTTAGTTGTTCTGCCCGGGATAAACCCGGACTGATCTGGATGTATTAATTTATGAATATAGCTATTTAAACGGGTTGCTAGGACCTTGGCTAGGATTTTTACATCTGAGCATAACGGGGATATCGGCCGGTATGACGAGACCTCTTGTTGATCCTTCCCCTCTTTGAGAATTAAAGTGATATTAGCCTCCAGCATTGAAGCGGGGAGCTCCCCCGCCTCTAATGCATGGTTTAACGTTTCCAGTAGTGCCGGCATCAGCTGTTAACTATATCGTTTTATAAATTTCTACTGGAAGCCCATCAGGGCCAGGAGATATATAGTTGGGCATACTAATCATCGCACTTTTTAGTTCTTCCAAAGTAAGTGGTAAGTCTAGATTCAATTTATCCTGGTCTGAAAGCATAGGGATAGCTGTTTGATGCAAGAAATTAGTGGCCAGACCCTCATAATCCTGTGTAGTTGATTTATATAAAGTTCTATAATAGTCACTAAGTACCTTCATAATCTCGGGGGGCCTGGAAACAAGATCACCCTTCTGTGTTTTAATTGCCTGTATTACTGTAGAGGGGCCATTAGATTGAACTAATAGGGAAAGAACTTGACCCACCTTCTCTCCTTCGCCAAAATAATATTGACGTTGGAAAATGCGTTGATTCTCTACCTTTTTTTAAAAGTGCCATTTTATATACCTGTTGGCTATCCACCCAGGCCTGTTGTTTCCCCGGCGATGGGTCCTCCACAAACTCTCTCAGCCTGGATAACATCATTTCTAATTTTTTTCTCTTGGTCTCGAGCTTCCCATTTTGTTGTTGCAATTTTCTGTATGAGTATTCCTCTAAAGCCCCGTACACACAAGCGGACTTTTCAACATCCAAAGTCAGACGGAATGATTCCGTCAGACTTTTCGATCGTGTGTGGGCTGAGACTGACTTTTGATTCGCAAAAGTCTGACAGACTTTAGAAATTGGAACATGCTTCATATTTTTCCGACGGAACTCCGCCGGACCCAGTTCCTACCGAAAAATTTGCTCGTGTGTATGCTATTCCGACGGACTAAAACCGACGCTAGGGCAGCTATTGGCTACTGGCTATGAACTTCCTTATTCGAGTCCAGTCGTACGTCATCACGTTCAAATCCGTCGGAGTTTGGTGTGATTGTGTGTGGCCAAGTCCGCTCATTCGAAGAGTCCGTCAGAACTCTGTCGGAACTCCGGCAGAACTCCTTCGGAAGTCTGTCGGACATAAGTCCGCTCGTGTGTACGGGGCTTAACCACTTCCAGACCGGACCATTTTGCTGGTCAATGACCAGAGGTCTTTTTACAATTTGGCACTGCGCTGCTTTAACTGGTAATTGCGCGGTCATGCAATGTTGTACCCAAACAAAATTTGCGTCCTTTTCTTCCCACAAATGGAGCTTTTGATGGTATTTAATTGCCTCTGCGATTTTTTATTTTTTGCGATATAAACGTAAAAAGACCGCAAATTTTGAAAAAAAAATATTTTCTACTTTTTGTTATTAGAAAAATCCAATAAACTCAATTTTAGTCATACATTTAGGCCAAAATGTATTCAGCCACATGTCTTTGGTAAAAAAAGTCAATAACTGTATATTTATTGGTTTGCGCAAAAGTTGTCACATCTACAAACTAAGGTACGTTTTCTGGAATTTACGCAGCTTTTAGTTTACGACTGCCTATCTCATTTCTTGAGGTGCTAAAATGGCAGGGCAGTAAACCCCCCCCCCCCCCCCCAAATGACCCCATTTTGGAAAGTAGACCCCCTAAGGAAATTGATAAGAGGCATGTTGAGCCCATTGAATATTTTATTTTTTTGCCTCAAGCGATTGAATGACAAAAAAAATATATATATATATTTTTTTTTTACACAAAGTTGTCACTAAATGATCTATTGCTCACACATGCTATGGGCATATGTGAAATGACACCCCAAAATAAATTCTGCTGCTTCTCCTGAGTACGGCGATACCACATATGTCGGACTTTCTGGGAGCCTAGCCGCGTACGGGGCCCCGAAAACCAAGCACCGCCTTCAGGCTTTCTAAGGGCGTAAATTTTTGATTTCACTTCTCACTACCTATTACAGTTTTGAAGGCCATAAAATGCCAATATGGCACAAAACCCCCACAAATGACCCCATTTTAGAAAGTAGACACCCCAAGCTATTTGCTGAGAGGCATGTTGAGTCCATGGAATATTTTATATTTGGCACAAGTTGCGGGAAAATTACAAACTTTTTTTTTTTTCACAAAGTTGTCACTAAATGATCTATTGCTCACACATGCTATGGGCATATGTGAAATGACACCCCAAAATAAATTCTGCTGCTTCTCCTGAGTACAGAGATACCACATATGTGGGACTTTTTGGGAGCCTAGCCGCGTACGGGGCCCCGAAAACCAAGCACCGCCTTCAGGCTTTCTAAGGGCGTACATTTTTGACTTCACTCCTCACTACCTATTACAGTTTTGAAGGCCATAAAATTCCAAGATGGCACAACCCCCCCCCCCCCCCAAATGACCCCATTTTGGAAAGTAGACACCCCTAAATTTAGGGGTACACTAGTGAGACTCACAGGTAAAAAAGCACCTAGGCTGTCAGCGACTGTATCAAAACGCTACAAGAAAAACTGTTAGCGATCGCAGAGATCACGCCTGACTCTGCGAACGCTGCAGTTATGCGTGTTGTGTTTTGTAAGTGACAGTGATCGATCGATACTGCACTTGGGGTGGGCTGGTCTGGGCTTGGCGGAGGGGCTAAACGCAGGTGCTAGCAGGTATCTGGGCTGATCCCGCTAACAATGCGTTTTGGGAAACCTAAACTGCTGGCGACGCTAATATAGCTCTGATCAGATACTATATTACTAAGGGAGGTGTAGGCTTTGTGTGTGGGTGTTAGCGGTACTGGCACTAACCTGACGCTGCCTGGGGCGACGCAGATCTTATCTGACCCTCAAACTTGTATCACCCGCCGGGTGATATAAATAAACCTTTATTAGGTAATGGCGGGTGCCCTGAAACTATAAAAAAATAACTAACCAACCAGCGTCACCTGTAACAGTTATATGGTGATCACTGGTGAAAGGGTTAACTAGGGGGCAATCAGGGGGCTTTATGCGGTAGTATATGGGGGTCCCTGATGCTATAAAAAGCTGCGGCGAACCTAAATACCTACCTGCCTAACTAGCGTCACCTGTGACACTAATACAGCGATCAGAAAAACAATCGCTTATTAGGCTGGGTTCACACTGGAGCGATGCGGGAACGCCACGAATCCGCGGCGGGTTCCCGCATCGCATGCCTCCCGGCGGCAGTTCACACTGCCCTATGCGAACTGCTGGGAGTGTCAGTGAAATGTTAATGACACCCCCAGATCAGTTCGCATATCGCAGTGCAATCTGCAAACTCGGATCGCATGGTGTGAACACCCATGCGATCCGATTCTGCTGCGGACCAATAAAAGGGTCCCGTGTGAGTTTGCGGCGGGTGCGACGCGAATTCAGCCATACTATCTGTATGGCTGAACTCGAATCGCACAGAGATCGGATGTGATTTGCACTGCAGTGCGAATCACATCCGTTCTCATAAACCACTGCAATGTGAACCCAGCCTTAGTGACACTGGCGACGGGGGGTGATCACGGGGTTAAACCTTTATTGGGGGGGTTAGGGGGGTACCTTAGAACTAAAGGGGGCTAACCCTAACTGCCCTAACAGTTATTACAGTCACAAATGACACCAATGCAAAAAAAAAAAAATGCAATTGGTGTCACTGTGACTGGGTGGGACAGGGGTAATTGGGGGGGGGGGGGGGGGCGGGGGGTGTGAGTGTGTGCCTGGCATGTTCTACTGTGTAGTGTCGTGTTGGTGCAACTCACCGATCCTCTCTCAGTGCCGGACCAAAAAATACCGACACGGAGGAGAGATTACATCACTTCCTCTGCCTGTGTTTACATTACAGGAGAGGAAGTGATGTCACGGAGCATTTCCATTCGTCGGGAGCGATCGCGAGGGGGTGGCCATGAATGAATGGCCGCCCCTCATCCCGGATCGCTCCCCAACGAATACCGACCGCCGCAGGCACCGGGGGGGGCCCGATCGGGCCCCCCACCCGCGGGAAGGCAGGGACGTATATATACGCCCATATGCCTGCCCGTGCCATTCTGTCGACGTATATCGTCGTGCGGCGGTCGGCAAGTGGTTAAGAAAGGCTTTTAGGGAATCCCAGACTATTCCAGGTGCCGCTGTCCCTCTGCTAGTTTGGAGAAATTCCCCTATTCGGTCCGCTAAGAGGTTAGAGCTATCAATTAGTTCCAACCAAGCGGGGTTTATTCTCCACTCTCTCAGTGGGACACTCTCTCCCGTATTCAAGGATATAACTAAAGGGGAATGATCTGAAATCCCACGTACCCCATATTCTATGTCTGCCACCAACCCAGCTGCCTCTTTGTTCCCCAGGCCCATGTCTATTCTTGATAGCGTCTGGTGGGTACTGGAAAAGCAAGAATATTGCCTATCCTGAGGATGTCGCGCGCGCCAGATATCCCTTAATCCGACTTCTAGTAAGAATTCATGTAATCGACCTGTTCTATTCCCAGCTGGACAAGGGAATCTGTCCAGACGCTTATCTGATTTCATTAAAATCACCAGCTACTATCCACGGGACGCCAAATTTACCCAAGCTAAACATAAGAAGTTTATCCATAACCTCTAACTTAAAGGGAGGAGGTATATAAATATTCGCTAAGACATATTCTTGCCCATCCACCAGGCAATGCAAAAAGACAAATCTCCCCTCCCCATCTATATGAGACTCTTTACATAAAAAATCTGTGCCCTTCCAAACTAGCACACTCACGCCGCGAGAGTACGATGAATAGAAGGAATGATAATATGCCTGGAATTTCCGGTTATGTAACAGAGAGGCCGTGGTTGGGGTTAGGTGGGTTTCCTGTAGAAAAAGCAAACCAGGTCCCTTTCCCTCCGTCTCCAACATCACAGACACCCTTTTCTTAGGGTCTCCCAGGCCCCTCACATTCCACGAAATTATGTTCCACCTACCCATCAGCTCCAGTGATTGGTATACCCTGGGAGGGGGGAGAACGAGGGGGGAGGGAACCGCTTCCTCTCCCCAACGCCACTCCCCATCCCAACCTGTCCCCGGTCACCACCCCGTTACTCACAGCACGTGTTTGTAGACTCACCTCCCTCCCCCCACCTACCCAACCCTGCCCATCAGAGCAACCCCTAGGGGTCTCGATTGTAGCCGGTATAATCATACCCCATTCAAGAGTGTCCACACTCACCGCCCCCCCACATGGTCTTTACCATACCCGTTTAACACACTTCCTAAGGTGGGATCGTAATCCCTCCATGACACCAATTATGCCCCTCTATAAAAAGGACAAGGGGGGGGGGGGGGTAGGGGGGGGGGCTAGTGGAGGGAAAGAGAAAAAAAAGGGGGGGGGGGAGGGCAGGTGCTGCTGTAACTTCAAAAACTCAGTAGTTATAATATTATTTACCCTCAAAGTATATATATTTATATATTACACACAGTGGTGTGAAAAAGTGTTTGCCCCCTTCCTCATTTCCTGTTCCTTTGCATGTTTGTCACACTTAAGTGTTTCGGAACATCAAACCAATTTAAATAGTCAAGGACAACACAAGTAAACACAAAATGCAATTTGTAAATGAATGTGTTTATTATTAAAAGGTGAAAAAAAATCCAAACCATCATGGCCCTGTGTGAAAAAGTGATTGCCCCCCTTGTTAAAACATATACTATAAAGCCTCATACACACGATAGGACTTTGTACAAACTTTCCCTTGGATTTTTGTACAAAGGGCGTCGGCCCTGAACTTGTATTGCATACACACAGCAGGACTTTTTCAGCCAACTTTCACCAAACCACGTGGTTTTTCTGCTCTTTATCGCCACCTTTGGTCAACTTCTGTATTGTTGTCTGATCTTTTGCATTGGTTCTGAGCATGCCTGTTTGCACTTTGTACAAAAGTCCTATGGTTTTCTGTACACACGATCAGACTTTGCTCCATCGGACTTTTGTTGCCAGAAAGTTTGTCCGTTCGCACAGCCAACAAAAGTCCGATGAAAACCAAAAAAGTTTGTCCGATGGAGCATACACACAGTCGGATGTTGCTCCAAAACAGCTAATTTGCATGTTTGTTGTCAAAAAGTCTGATCGTGTGTATGGGCCTTAACTGTGGTTGTCCACACCTGAGTTCAATTTCTCTAGCCACACCCAGGCCTGATTATTGCCACACCTGTTCACAATCAAGGCATCACTTAAATAGGAGCTGCTTGACACAGTAAGGTCCACCAGAAGATCCTTAAAAGCTACACATCATGCCGAGACCCAAAGAAATTCAGGAACAATTGAGAAAGAAAGTAATTGAGATCTATCAGTCTGGAAAGGGTTATAAAGCCATTTCCAAAGCTTTGGGAATCCAGCGAACCACAGTGAGCCATTATTCACAAATGGCGAAGACATGGAACAGTGGTGAACCTTCCCAGGAGTGGCCTGCCGCCCAAAATTACCCCAAGAGCACAGCGACGACTCATCCAAGAGGTCACAAAAGACCCCACAACAACGTCCAAGGAACTGCAGGCCTCACTTGCCTCAGTTAAGGTCAGCGTTCATGCCTCCACCATCAGGAAAAGACTGGGCAAAAATGGCCTGCATGGCAGAGTTCCAAGGAGAAAACCACTGCTGAGCAAAAAGAACATCAAAGCTCGTCTCAATTTCTCCACAGCACATCTTGATGATCCCCAAGACTTTTGGGACAACATTCTGTGGACCGATGAGACAAAAGTGAAACTCTTTGGAAGGTGTGTGTCCAAGTATATCTGGCGTAGAAGGAACACTGCATTTCATAAAAAGAACATTATACCAACAGTAAAATATGGTGGTGGTAGTGTGATGGTATGGGGCTGTTTTGCTGCTTCAGGACCTGGAAGACTTGCCGTGATAAAAGGAACCATGAATTCTGCTGTCTACCAAGAGATCCTGAAGGAGAATGTCCGACCATCTGTTCGTGTACTCAAGCTGAAACTAACTTGGGTTCTGCAGCAGGACAATGATCCTAAACACACCAGCAAGTCCACCACCGAATGGCTGAAGAAAAACAAAATGAAGACTTTGGAGTGGCCTAGCCAAAGTCCTGACCTGAATCCTATTGAGATGTTGTGGTATGACCTTAAAAAGGCCGTTCATGCTCGAAAACCCTCTAATGTAACTGAATTAGGACAATTCTGCAAAGATGAGTGGGCCAAAATTCCTCCAGGATGCTGTAAAAGCCTCATTGCACGTTATCGCAAACGCTTGGTTGCAGTTGTTGCTGCTAAGGGTGGCCCAACCAGTTATTAGGTTTAGGGGGCAATCACTTTTTCACACAGGGCCATGATGGTTTGGATTTTTTTTTTCACCTTTAATAATAAACACCTTCATTTACAAATTGCATTTTGTGTTTACTTGTGTTGTCCTTGACTATTGTTTAAATTGGTTTGATGTTCCGAAACACTTAAGTGTGACAAACGTGCAAGAGGAACAGGAAATGAGGAAGGGGGCAAACGCTTTTTCACACCACTGTATGTGTGTATATGTATATCTATATGTATATCTATATATCCCTCCCCTCAAATCCCACCCTCCCAACTCAGCTATAAAACCTCATTTACCGCATCTAGTATAAAATTGTGTAAGTTATTAATTCGCCATGTAATATCACAGTGCTCTATAATCCATAATGCTTGCCCCTTCCCAATCAATTTGTTATATCGTTTTACCCATCTCACTCAAGTAACGAGCAGTAGCATTGTAGCTCCCCATTCCTTCATTGAGATGAATTCATAAATAAAGTTATTTCTAATATTATACATACACAAATTTGCATTCCCCTTTACAACCCCCCCCCCCCCCCCGCCCCACCTTCCCACCTCGACTATAACCATAACCTATACACAATATGACTCACCCTATAGTGTTCAATAGCTCGTGATACATTAACCCCAATCTCTAGTCTGTTCATTGTATCCATCTACTTCCCTACCCCACCCTGTTAACCATTGATAACATAGGACAGAACAAAGCAAGACAAAGCTGGAAAAAAAGAAATAAAACATTTCTTCCATTTCCCCCTCCCCCACAAGGACTAGTACAGGCCGACTCTAGGCATTGCTAAAGAGTCCTTATGTTCCTCCAGCCAGTTCACAACCTCCTGCGGGGAGTTAAAAAAAAATAATGTTGAACCCAAAGCAGACACACGGAGTCGGGCTGGATACAATAGGGCATAAATTATCTTATACTTTTGCAAGGTGCGCTTAACAGGAATAAACGCCGCTCTCTGTTTCTGTAAGTCCGATGAAAAATCTGGATAAAATTATACCCTAGTCCCCTTATAGAAGATGTCTCCTAATCCCCTAACTCTCCGCATCAAAATCATTCGATCATTATAATTGATGAATTTCAGTATCATTGGCCTGCAGCGTCCCTCTAATAGATGAGATCTAGGAGGAACTCTGTGGGCTCTTTCGATGCAGGAGAGCGAGGAGAAGGAGACATCTCCCAATAATTCCTTAAACCAATTTTCCCCAAAAATTATGGGGTTAGGACCCTCGCTTCCCTCTGGCAGACCAATTAATCGCACATTATTCCTGCGGTTCTTATTGTCCATGCCGTCGATTTTGGATGCCTGTGCGATAATTTGTTTCTGGAGTGTGGCTATTTTTTCCTGCAGGGGGGATAGTTAATCTTCCACCATACTTAATCTTCCCTCTAGAGCATTTGTTCTGTCAATGGTATTACTTAATAGTTGGCTCATAGAATGCAGTTCATTTTGAATATTTCTTAATTGACTGTCCAGGCCAGAAATAGAGCTCTTGCACTCATTAACCGCCAACAATATCTCCCGTAGAGTAGGTTCACCGCCCCCCACAGGTCTTTGGGCCATCCTGTTTTCCTCCTGGGGTAACTCGCCTACCCCCCCTCCTGGAGGTAGGGTACCAAGATCTGGTGAAAAATCACCTGCACTTCTCCTATCCCCCGGTATCCCCTGTGTTTTGGGCTGACCTGGCGGATGGTGTTGTACTTTCCTGCCTGGGGAAGTCGCACGTGCAAAGCGCTCGAGTTTCGAAGCCGCAGAGGCTTGATTTAATTTTTCCTTGGCAGCACGCGTTTTTTGATTCCCTTCCCCATGGGACATGTCCTCCACAGCTCTTTTACGAAGCATGGTAAGGTCCGCGTGAAAAACCGCTAAGCCAGCAGAGGGTAGTAATATGATGGTTTATATCGCTGAATCAAATCCCCTCAGCAAAGAGCCCAGCTTTTAATTCAAATAGCCTGAGGGGGGGGGGGGGGGAACCAGCCAATCCACCAGCCACACAGTGCCAAGGTCCCACATTAGTTATATAACCCAAAAAAAATACAGCGCTATTCTTAAAAAATATTATTAAATATAATTGAGTGAAATTATGTGAAATAATATACCATGAGTGCAGCAGCAACTTTATACGTGAGATGCCCACACAAACAAATCCTAGTTATTTTCCAAAAAGCTGCGCTAAAATTGAGCCAAAAATATTTGTGAAAAATAAATAAAAATTAAACCATATTATAGCAATATATAATTCAAAAAATGTGTATATGCAAAACTTAGTCCATATCACCATCTACACCCAAAAAAAAATCGTATGGAAAAATATATTCTCTTTGATTGTAGTCTCCCCGTGCAACACGCTACACCAGTAAAGAAAAAGTGTGTCCTCAAAGATGCAGAGACAGAATTCCACCACCGATATTACTGCCGCTTACCAGCTAGACTGGTCCCATCTCAGAGACCAGATATGGCGACCACAAGAGAATACTCCTTCTGCACATAAACCACCGGGAGGATGAATCTCAGTTGTTTGAAAAGGTCCTACGGCCACACCACTCATTGCCCGTCACATACAGAGACAAGAAAGGTCGCCATAGTGTAATAAATTCTTACGTTTTAATATATATATAAAAGATTGCACTTGCATCCAATTGGAATAACAATTCGCTGTATTACAAAGAAGTTTGCCGGCCGGCTTCATAAACGCTGCCCGTCGCTTCCGGGTTCAGAGTGGAACGCGGTGACGTCAATACGCCACTCCTCTCTACGCCGTTTCGTCAAAAGTAACGTCTTCCAGGGGCACGGGCGGCGCATTGACTCACCGCATTATATAACAATACATGTAAATTAGTTCCGCCCCACTCTGAGCTTCTGATGGCCATATCAAGTAAGGGCAGATCGCAGCAACGTAATGGACAGGCATGCAAATATAACCTCCACATACCTTTCATTGTATTCTAGACGATCGAATCCAAAGACTAACACTAACTACCCGAAGGAAAGTTCAATTTATGTTTAAAAAAACGAATAGTTCAATTTATGTTTTAAAAAAAACGAATATTCAAAACGGGCAAAAATCACCTTAAATAAAAAAGTTCAATCAAAATCTGAAAAGCGGGCACTAAATCTGGGCACAGGTTACCGTGCACCTGACTCAATATCACATGTATACACCATATTCTATATCGATTAGTATATTTGGGTCCGCAATTAAAATTAAATATATTACAAAAAGAATATTTTTTTTTTTTTTTTTTAAAGAGGAAAAATGTAATTAAATTAAAGTAAATTAAAATAAATTAAAATTGAATTCTTCAGTTAATTAGTCCTATTATGGGACCTAAAATTATTAAATCAATAGATAACTCTCCAGAACTACCAGCCAATAATGTACACATCCCAAGGAATATCGCGTAGAGTGTATATATATATATATATATATATATATATATATATATATATATATATATATATATCTTATTTGATTCAAAAAAAGGGGGCAAACTTTTATGTGTGAATTTATTATACGTAATAATTTTTATATATCTTTTGTATCCCTCATTGATCTCTTGAGTTACTTATATAAATATAGATTCACCATATTGATGGTACCATAAACATCATTATTCTAATAAAAATAGATCCCTCCAAAAAAGGAAAAGACACCTCAAGATGCTATTTATTATTCTATACTATTCCCTCCTTTATAGAGAAAACGGCCAAAAAGGACAGCAACAAGCCAAAAAGAAGGGGGATTATTTTCACCCACCTTCATTTACATGTCAAAAGGGAATATATAAATAACGTGCAAAAAAAAAAAAAAAAAAAAAAAAAAAAAAATATATATATATATATATATATATATGAAGAAAAAGGGAGAAAAAAAGAGAATTTAGATCCCCCTCCAAAAAAAATATATAATAACCGGACTTGGGCCTAACAGAAACTCACAGTGGGTTCACAATATTTCGTTACATGAATTACCAACTAGCTGTTATCAATAAAAGCTTTGGCATCCACCTCTACGTTGAGACCATACGGGGTATAGCACCGTACTCTATGTATCCAATTCATCTCCAACTTAGAAAGTTCTCTCACCAGAGAACTTCCCCTCCAGTGAGCACTATACTTATCTATTCCCAGGAACAATGTATTCGCCGGGTTACGATTGTGATGAATAGCATAGTGTTTTGACACTGAATGAAATCTAAAACCATTTCGTATATTCGTTAGATGTTCACCCAAACGCACCTGCATGGTGCGTTTAGTCCTGCCTATGTACTGAAATCCGCAGGGACATTGTAAAAGATACACCACCCCTGTGGAACTACACGTAATGAACGGTTCAATTTTATGTTCTCTAGATGTACTCGTGGAGACAAATGATTCCGTTTTCCTCTGTTTATTTTTGTTCAGTGCGCAGATTTGACATCTGCGACACTGGTGGTATCCTGACATGTTCTGAAAAAAGAAATCTTTTTAGTAGGTGGATCAACAACGTTTGGGGCAATTATATCTCGTAACGAAGGGACTCCCCTAAATACCAACTGTGGTCTGGCTGGTAGGAAAGTTTTAATGATCCTATCATTACCCAGCAAATGCCAATGCTTACTTATTAAAAAAGCAGTTTTTTAATAAGGTAATGCTGGGTTGAGAAGGTGGTAATGAAGGGTATAGCTGGTCTCACTCTTTCTTTCTTATTGTTATTTGGGCCTACATTTAATAAGGTGGAGCGATCGATTTCTCCTATTTGCTGCATTATCTGATTTAATGACTCAACTTCGTATCCCTTCTCAATTAGTCTATCTTTAATAATATCTGCCTGTAACTTATAATCAGTAAGATCCGTGCAATTTCGCCTCATTCTTAAAAATTGGCTCTTTGGAACCGAATCCAACCATACATCGTGATGGCAACTCCCTTTTAGGGATAAACGCGTTCCTATCAGTCTTCTTAAAGAAAGAAATGGTCTTAAGAGTATCAGCACTCTTACAAATGGTTAAATCCAAGAAATTTATTTTTTCTTGGCTCACCTCATATGTAAACTTTATACCCCTCTCGTTATTATTTAAATATCCAAAAAATTCCTCCAACTCCAGGGCAGTCCCATCCCATAGGAGGAGGACATCGTCTATATACCTAGCCCAAAAGGTCAGGTGAGGACTCCTTATCCTTATAGACGACGTCCTCCTCCCATTTGGCTAAAAACAAATTGGCGAGACTGGGGGCATATTTCGCCCCCATGGCTACGCCACGAATCTGTCTATAATACGTATGTTCAAACCAAAAATAATTATGGCTAGCTGCGTATTCCAAAAGATCCATAATGAATGCTTGTTGCACCTTAGGAGTAGTGGAAAAACCTTCCAGAAAATATTTTACTGCAGAGATTCCCATCGCGTGCGGAATTATAGTGTACAAAGAAGACATGTCTGCTGTTACCAGGAAAGTTGAAGCACCTATTTTCAATTCAGACAATAAATTGATTACATGTCTGGTGTCCTTAATATATGATGGCATAAGTTGAACCAAAGGCTGAAGGAAAAAGTCTATATACTTGCCCACCCATGATGGAGTCAATACCACTCACAATCGGACGGCCCGGGGGGCAAGTGATCCTCTTATGGATCTTAGGGAGATAATAAAGTACGGGGGCTCGTGCTGCTTTGGGGATCAGAAAAGTTTTTTCCTTTTCATTCAGAATGCTCAAACGGAAACCCCTATCAACCAATAGTTGTAGTGTTTTTTTATATTGAATTATTGGATTACCTGGAAGAATCGCATAAGTATCCTTATCATCCACTATCCTATGTATCTCCGTCAGGTAATCCTTCTGATCCAGAACTACTATGCACACATGTAATGGAGCAAACTCTCTCCGACTGTCGGTTAGCAAGAGAAAAGCAGGGGGGAAAAAACGCTTCGTCCAAGCAGGGGACACCAGTGTACCTCCCTGCTGTCTATTATTGACAAGACCACAGTCTCCGCCACACAGCTTCTGTCGTCAGTCCCGCTAGACTACCCAGCATACCTCACCATTCCAGAGCCAGGGTTACCGTCGGCTAGTCTAGCGAATGTCACGAGAGATCTTGTATCGGTCCGAGGCAGTCACAGAGCCCTCCCCGCGTATCCTCGTGCAGCGTCACAGGATTCGTATGACTTCGGATCTCCAGGCGAGGTCTCGCGATAACTGAGCCGTCCGCGGGACCCTCCTCGGGTAGTCTCGGCAATCTCCGACAGCGCCGGCCGAAAATAGTGGTAGTGCACGCTTCCAGGTCCGGACGCTCGATACGGAACCCCAACAAGGGGAATCGGGAAACAGCAGCTATAGCCACCAGCGGATTACATTCCTCGAGTCACAGGGCGGAGGCAGAGAGTTTGGACACACTCACTCACACCCATCTCCATCCGGCCACACCCCCTCCATTTCAAAGGCACTTTAATAGCAAACAAAAGGTTCAGGAGGCAGAGTGGAGCCTGAATAGAGGTGTTTTTTTTACGTAGATCACCAGGGTCTGGGGCCACCCACAAGTGGACCTGTTTGCATCAAGGCAAAACACACCAGAGACAACGGTTCTCAGTGAATAGACGCTCTGGCACACCCTTGGCATTTTCACCTGGGATATGCCTTTTCCCCATTCCAGCTGATTCCACTGGTATTGAGGAAAATACAGAAAGTGTCTAA
Organism: Lithobates pipiens; assembly: GCF_037356315.1. NCBI lineage: Eukaryota > Metazoa > Chordata > Amphibia > Anura > Ranidae > Lithobates > Lithobates pipiens. The sequence goes on from NW_027507789.1 coordinate 77,926,314, forward strand.
TTCTGATTTACTCTGTTCTGGCCAGAGAGCTTGGTTTTCCGCCATTTTAAAAATGGCAATCAAACCATTTTGGCAGCTTCCTCTAAGACAGGATTTGCTTCTACAAGGCCCAGTGCATCACCCGGATGTAGCCAGGTTAAATCTCACTGCCTGGTATCTGAAGAGCAGATTCTAAGGAACAAAGGCTTTTCATAACTTATTTATGCTAAAGTGGGGAAGGTCTACATTTCTTGGTGTCATTCAGAAAATCGAGATTCGGGATGGGTGAACGGTTCGGGGCAAACTTTGGTTGTTCGGATGTTCTGTAAACACCGAACAATGTGCGGTGTTCAGGGAAAATTTGGAACACTGTTAAAGTCTATGGGACACTAACATGAAAAATCAAAAATACTAATTTTAAAGGCTTATATGCAGGTTATTGTCATAAAAAGTGTTTGGGGACCTGGGTCCTGCCCCAGGGGACACGTATCGATGCAAATTTTTTTTTTTTTTTTTTTTTCAAAATGGCCTCTTATGTTATGCTGAGTAAATTGATACTCAACATGTCACACTTAAATTGTGCCCGCTCGTGGAATGGAGACAAACTTTTTTTACCCTTTAAAAATCTCCATAGGCGACTTTTAAAAAATTCTACAGGTTGCATGTTTTGGGTTGGAGGATGTGGGGCTAAAATTATTGCCCTCACTCTACCAATCACAGCGATACCTCACATGTCTGGTTTGAACACTGTTTTCATATACAAGTGCTACTCGTTTATGCGTCCACTTCACGCCAACTCTGCAGGACGATGCGCATCTACAGGTGTGTGGTTTTTTTTTTTTCTATCGTTCATTGATGGACACAGCAGCTCTTCTTGACCTTGGGGTTATATTGCCCCTTTAGGAGAGGACTAGGCAGAAGGTGTTAAAAACAGCAACACTTGCGCACAGTACTGCCCAGGGGGCGGTCCTACTGGCTATAACCCCTCATATTGCATCCAGCAGCTCAGTTTTTTTTTCTTCTTTGCATCAGGGGGCACGTAGCCATAGTAGTTACTATGGGGGTTATAGGGCAACTGATGGGTGATGGACACTGGCACGCCCTAAGGTAAGAAGTGTACTCCCACTACTGGGAGTCCTCAGTTTTTTCGCCAGTGTCTAAGGTTTTGGTCACAAGTAAAGATGTGCTGTGCTGGAAGCAATCCTTGCTGGGCCTAGCCATGCTGACTGGATCCGTTCTGATGTCTTTTCATGGGCTAAATGAATGGTACCTGGGCCTCGTGGCCGAAGAAATTAGGTTTTGCTTGCGAACGCTTCTCTTTATCACCGATGAACCCTGCTGGGAGGAAAAGGTAAGGGAGATTTTCTCAGGAATTTCTCCTATGTATGTTGTCATGCCTATGTGTCACCACTGGGGGCTGTATTGAGCACTCTCCAACCTGACGCTGGAAACAACTTATCAAAGCAAAGAAAAATCTTTCCATTTGGCTGTGCATGAGATTGTTAGGGGAAATGGTGGCCTCCTTCGAGGCCGTCCCTTACACACAGTTTTTACTCAAAAACTGCTTCAAAGCACCATGTCGGTCTGGAATAAAAATATTCAGGCCTTGTTTGTGTCCAATACACTTGGCTCCCGACATAGGTCAGAGCCTAAATTGGTGGTTGTTATCCAGCAAAAGGGGAAAAAAATGTCTACCTGCATCCTGGAAGGTATTAACAGGTGCCAGCCTTCTAGGCTGGGGAGCAGCCCTGTAAGAAGATTCTGTCCAGGAGAGATGGTCCAGGTTAGAGGACCTTGCCTCTCAACTTTTTTGGAAGATTCGGCCAGTATGTCTGGCCCTAGAATCTGGGACGGTCAGACTACGGGACTGTCCTGTCAGGATTCAGTGTGACAAAGCCACGGCGGTGGCTTGCATCAATCACCAGGGGGGCACGAGAGGTCATGCAGCCCAAAAAAAGGGGTGAATAATGTTCTAGCTTGGGCAGAACACAACATTCCTTGTCTATCGGCAATTTTTCATTTAAGGAATGGAGAATTGGCAGGTGGGCTACTTTAGTCGCCAACAATAATTTCCGGGAGAATGATCTCTCCACCCTGACATCTTCCTGGCGATATGTCAGAAATGGGGTATTCCGGACATGGACCTATTCGTGTTCAGAGTCAACATCAAAGTCGACAGCTTTGTGTCTGGAACAAGTGATCCATTAGCAGGTGGAACAGACGCGTTAGTCTTCCCATGGGATCAGTTTTCACTGATCTATGCATATCCTGCAGTTTTGCTACTTCTGTGCCTTCTCTGTGGGATTAAGCGGGAACGGAAGGAGGTGGTTCTGGTGGCCCCAGAAGATCTTGATTTACCGAAATCATAAAGGTGGCAGTAGGAGTCCTTTGGACTCTGCCATTATAGCCAGACCATCTCGCACAAGGTTCGGTATTTCGGACAGAAAATTTAACAGGTTTGACTGTTGAATGCCACTTTTATAGAAGATCGTGGGTGATCTCCTTCGGTAGGGTCTTTGATTAATGCCAGGAAGCCGGCTTCCAGAATCCTTTTACTATAGTCTGGAAGGCATAAGTTTCTTGGTGTGGATCCAGGGGTTGGCACCCCAGGAAGTATGTCATAGGCAGGATCCCTGATTTCCTGCATATAGGATCCTCTAATGAAGCTGGCCTTGTCGGGGGGGCCAATGGCCTCTTCCCACTCTTGGTGCGTAGCATATTCAGGGGGGGTAACACAGATTAATCCCTCTATCAAGGCACCTCTAAAATTCTTGGGATTTAAAATTGGTCTTATTGGCTTTGCTAAACCAGCTGTTTGAGCCTTTACGAGAAATTCCCTTGGTTCCTTTTGACAAGAGGATCTTTCTGGTTGCCATTTCTTTTGCTAGAAGAATATCGGAAACTAGTGGCTCTGTCTTGTAAAGAACCATATTTGATCATACATAAGGATGAGGTGGGTTTATGTCCTCCATCCTGAATTCCTACCGAAAGTGTTAACAGGTTTTTCCCAAAGCCTCAATCTAGGGAAGAGAAGGCACTACATTCCCTTGATGTAGTAAGAGCAATCAGTCTATTTTAAGGCGACCGCTCAGGTTTGCAAAACAGATGTTTTTGTCTGTACTGCCAGAAGGTCCAAAGATGTGAACAGGCAGCGTCAAAATCCACTATTTTCCTAATGGATTCATCAAGCGATGAGCTTAAAGAAGAAAATGCTTCCTTCCTCATTTTAGAGCACTCTCACCCTGGGCGATTAGTGCCTCTTGGGTGGTGCATCATCAGGCCTTCATGGCTCAGATCTGTAAGGCGCAACTTGGTCTTCGGTTCATACGTTTATCAGATTTTATCAAATTGATATTAAAGGTCATGAGGATATTGCCTTTGGGCACAGTATACTGCAGGTTGCAGTATGAGTCCTCTGGCCTTCTGTTTTTTTTGTTTTTTGTCTCCCTCCCTTCAGTTGCCATTGCTATGGGACATTCCACATAGTAACTACTATGGCTCCTGTGTCCCCTGATGTAAAAAAAAGAAAACGGGATTTTTAAAATGGCTTACCTGTAAAAATCCTTTTTTGTACATCAGGGGACACAGAGGTCCCTCCCTTCTTGGTATACACTTGTAATACTTGGCTACTCCCAGTAGTAGACTCCTTCTTGCCTTAGGGCGGGCCAGTGTCCATCACCATCAGTGGCTCTATAACCCACATAGTAACTACTATGGCTCTGTGTCCCCTGATGTACATCAAAGAAAAGGATTTTACAGGTAAGCTGTTTTTAAAAATCCTGTGTGTTTTTTTTTTTTTTTTCCTAGTGTAGAAGGACCAGGCTCCCGGTGGGACCCATTGGTCCTGAGATTTTTTTTTATTTTTTTTCTGCATTTTCGATTTCTACAATCAACACCCGGGCTGAGTGACAGGCTGGATAATGTATATCCTTGTAGTCTCCCCAGCCTGGCCATTGAGCGTGCCCTATGTAATCCAGGGGCTGGTGAGCTATATGCTCCAGGGCACACATGACCAGGCTACTGCTGTCTTGTGTCAGTGTGCTGTGGCCGGCAGCCACCCCGTACTGCTCGGGTGATGGGTCTGTGTGTGGAATGCGTCCAGTAGTCCCTGCGGGAGGGATAAGTATTGTTTCACCTGTCTTGTTAAGGATGGAGCAGCTGGGTATTCCCTGGGAGGTCGACTAGAGGATCTCACTCGCCCTTCTCTCCCTTCCCTCCTCCCCATGCTATGGGCTGCTGTTTGACTGGGCACATGGGGGGGGGGGGGGGGGGTTGCCTTTCAGCCATTTTCTAGTAGTTCGGGCATTTTCTTGGCGCCCTCAGACGTTTTTGCTGAGGCGACCATTTTTCTAGTAGCCTCAGGTAGTTTTGCCTCTAGCGCTGGGTGCTTGTTTCCTTCTAGAACAGCACACTTTCCACACATACCTCGTGGATGACACAGGGGAGAGCAGACAGCAGCAGCCCAGTACCCCGGGTCGGGGGGGGGGGGGGGGCCTCAGTCTGTGGCAGCTAGGAGGGTGGACTTAATAAGGTAACCACAATTCCGGTGGAAGTGAGTCCTGCTTTCAAGGACCCTGCTGACAGAAGGGCTGAGGCGGTTGCCCGGTCCATGTTTACAGTGGTGAGGTCAGCATTGTGGCCAGTCTTGGCCATGGTGCTGGTGTCCCAGCCCTTACTGAATGGGCTAAATTGTTGCACCGTGAGTTGGAGAAGCAACAGGGCCTTAAGTATGTCTGTGGTGCAGCCCCCTTGCTCTCTAGAGCCTCAGTATCTGTGGTGCTACATCGTCTGATTTGGCCAAAATGCTGGTCTACGGACCAGGCATCTAAGAAAGCACTGGTGGATTTGCCCTTCCAGGGAGAGAGGCTCCCACAGTCCATAAAAGGTAAGGAGCCACGCCATAGGCAAGCTCGGCTCAGAAGTGGATTTTTGCCCCGCCTGGGATGGGGGGGGTCGTCTTCGGGTGTTTGCAGCCCGGTGGACCTCCCTACTTTCCGACTAGTGGGTCTGCAAACTGGTTTCTTCAGAGTAGAGGATAATTTCTTTCTTGTCTGCCAAACTGATTTTTTTTTTTTTTTTTTATTTTTTTTCAACCTTCATCTTCCGGCTCGTCAGGAGGCCCTGTTTGGGGCAGTACAGGATCTCCTTGAGGGTAGGGACCGATGTGAGTGTGCAATGTACAGGGATAGGGACAATTGTAGGCACTCACTCAGGTTGGACTGGTGTCTTTATTCAACCTTACTATGTAAAGGAAGGGGTCTGTCCAGTCCTGAACCTCAAGGCCCTCAACAGCTTTGTGAAATTACAAAAGTACAGGATGGAATCTGCGCTCAATGGTGGCTGCACTCCATCAGGTGGATTTTCTGGCATCCCTGGACATCAATTACGCATACTTGCATGTCCTCATATGCATCAAAAGTTTCTGCAATTTGCGGTCGGACGAGCGCTACCAATTTGTAGCTCTCCCTTTTGGCCTGGCGTTGGCACCGAGGGTCTTCACCAAGGTGCTAGCCCCAATTTTTGGCTTTGCTAAAGCAGCGATGGATCGCAATCGTGGGTTAACTGGATGACCTCTTTTCTGAGGTCAAGGAAGGATGTAGCAATTGCCATGCAAACTCTTCGGGAGTTTTGGTTGGGTATTGAACCTTCAGAAGCCAGTGTTGGTGCAGACTCAACGCCTGGAGTACCTGGGCCTGCTTTTGGACTCGGGATGAGAGTCTTTCTTCCTTCGGACAAGCTGCAGACGCTTCAAGCTGAGGTGAAGTTAATGGTGTCCCGCAAGTGGTCGTCGCAGTGTTTTTGCATGCTAGTCCTGGGTCTCATGGTAGCCACTTTAAAGGTGGTACCATATGCTCAATTCCACACTTGAGTCTTGCAAAAGGAGATCCTGTCAAGATGGGACAAATCTCCATTATCCCTGGATTGTCAAATCTGAGGGAGCCAGCTAGTCAGGGACTCCCTGCTCTGGTGGCTGAGGTCGCCGGCTCTTCGGTCCGGGAAGTTGTTCCCTCCTCTTCATTGGGTGGTGATCACAACGGACGCCAGCCTGACCGGTTGAGGGGAGTTTGGGGCGTACAGTCGGCCAGGTGTCGGTGGACCCAGGAAGAATCCTGCCTGCCGATCAACATGCTGTAACTTCAGGCAATTAGGCGGTGCCTCTCCACATGGTCACAGAGGCTGCAGGGGCATCCGGTCATGATCCAGTCAGACGGTGGCATATGTCAACCATCAAGGAGGAACAAGGAGCTTGGCTGCAGCACTGGAGGTTGCTCACATCCTGCGGTGGGCAGAGCAGTGCGCGCCGACTCTGTCGACTGTACATTCCGGGTGTAGAAAACTGGCAAGCGGACTACCAATTCGTCAGTGCTGGACCAAGAGGAATGGTCGCTACATCGGGATGTATTTCAACTCCTTTGCCTAAGGTGGGGCACGCCAGATGTGGATCTCCTGGCTTCTCGACTCAATCGGAAGGTACAGAGGTTTGTAGCCAGGTCAAAGGATCCCTGGGCGGACATGGCAGATGCATTAATGGCTCCATGGGGGCATTATCGACTGATTTATGCTTTTACTCCATTCAAACTTCTGCCACATCTGCTTCGCAGAGTGGAGGCCAAGGGGATTCCAGTAATTCTGCCCCAGATTGGCCTCGGCGTCCGTGGTATGAATGGTAGCGGATGTTCCTTGGCGACTGCCCATGTGGGAGACCTTCTGTTGCAAGGTCCAATAGTTCATCCTGCTTTACCGTCACTGGCTTTAATGGCATGGCTGTTGAAAGCCAAGTGCTAAGGGACCAAAGTCTATCGGATTCGGTAATATCCACTATGTTGAGGGCACGGAAGTCATCTTCTCAGAAGATTATCATGGAAGGCCTACATCTTCATGTGTGAGGAGATGGGGTAGCGTCCATGTTCCATATCGGGTCTGATAGGGGAATTAAGGGGAACCCTGTGCCAAAAAAAAAAAAAAAGCGTAGGGGTCCTTCCCAAAATACATAACTCTTATCTGAGCACGCAACCTGGCAGGCCGCAGGAAAAGAGGGGAGGGTGCTTTGGGCCTCGTCACCACAATCCTTGTCCAGTGGTTGTGGGGGTCTGCAGGCGGTAAGGCTCATGGGAATTCCCCCCTCCCAATTAAAAAATAAAAATGTCCCACAAAGTCCATCTTCTATCGTTCCGCCGACGGACCGAAAAAAAAAAATCGCCTCTGTGGGAGGCTCCCACCATATGACGCTTCAGCGCCTTTGACAGTTTTTATATAACTGGTGGCAGGGCCACATGGTCATGTACCCAGGCGGGGTCACCTGGGTAGATAACCGCTTGGCCCCGCCCTCATTTAAGAACTGTCAAAGGCGCTGAGGCGTCAAACTGTGGGAGCGGATCATTCGGTGACAGTGTTTTTTGTGTGTGTTTTCTTTTTTGTGAAATGGTACGATGTACCAGTTACCATTTTATACGGGGGGGGAGGCATGGATCTGGGGGCCCTCTTGTTAAAGGGGGCCTCTTGTTAAAGGGGGCCTTCCAGATTCCTATAAGCTACCTGCAGATCCCCACAACTACCGGGCAAAGGGTTGTGGGGATGAGGACCTTGTGCTACCCCAAAGCGCCCTCCCAACTTCTTTTCCTGCGGCCTGCCAGGTTGCATGCTCAGATATATGGGTCTGGTATGGATTTTGGGGGAGACCCCCTACGCCATTTAAAATAAATAATTTGGTGCAGGGTTCCCCTTAACTTTCATAGCAGACCCGACAGGCCTGGTATGGATTTTAGGGGGACCCCACGCTATTTTCTTTTTTACATTTTGGTTTGGGATTCCCCTTTTTAATATTCATACCAGACCCAAACAGCCTGTTAATGCACTGGGGGGGGGGGGGGGGGAGATTCCATGCTCCCTCTTTTTTTTTTTTTTTTTTTTTTTTTTTTCAGTGACTTTTATCTATATTGCCTGAGACCCGACAATTCATTATAACCGCGAGCAGTTTTGAATGACAATTTTTTTTTTTTCCCTCCTTTAGAAATGTCATTTTGCTGTGGTACTGTTCTAAACACAGGAAAACTGCGCCACTTTACAGGCATACTTTTATAGACACCCCCTAGGCACGATATTTAAAGGAATATTTCACTTTAAGCATTAAAAAATCGCAGTCATTTAAAAAAAAAAAAAAATTGCATTGATGCATATCCCCAAACACTTTTTATGACAACGTGCATATAAGCCTTTAAAATGAGCACTTTTGATTATTCATGTTCCTGTCCCCACTTTAACTATGTTTGTGCGTTCTGCCAAATCTTTTGCCTGTTTGTTATGTTCTGGTGCGAACCGAACTGGGGGCTGTTCGGCCCATCCCTAATAGATATGTGAAAGGCATTGTCTCAATATTAGAATTCTTACAAAAAGGTGCAGACAAGGGTCTTGCAGTCAGCACTCTTAGACCCCTTTCACACCACACCGCCCATAGCGTGGGCGGTAAAATGCTGCTATTTTTAGTGGCGTTTTACCACCGGATTTGCAGCCGTTTCGGTCGCTAGCAGGGCACTTTTACCCCCCGCTAGTGGGCGAGAGAGGGTTAAAATCGCCAGCAATATCGGCGTTTTGCCGGTGGTATTACAGCACTGCCCCATTGATTTCAAGAAGTTGCTTGCAGGACTTTTCCCTGATGTCCTGCCAGTGCACCGCTGTAGTGTGAAATCCCTTGGGCTTTCACACTACAAACAGTGGTGCAGCTTTTTTAGGGCGGATTGCAGGCACCATTTATAACGCTATAGCGCCTGCAAAACGCCCTGGTGTGAAAGGGATCTTAAAGTACAACTGGCTGCATTAGGGGTTTTTCTTGAGGATCAGTTTCTTCAGAAACTTTGGTCACAAGGTTTTTCAAGGCATATACCAGATCCAGACCAGCTCTGACTAAGCATTTTCCCAAATGGGATCTCTCATTGGTTCTGCAAGCCCTCTCAAAGGAACCATTTGAACCACAACAGTCCTCTCTAAAGACTTTGACTTTCAAAACTGTATTTCTAGTTGCAGTCACATCTGCAAAAAGAATCTGTGAACTGCATGCACTATCAGTTAGTGCATTTTTTTTTTTTCTCAGTTTATTCAGATAATATTGTACTTGCCGTAATACAAATCCAGTTTTTTTTTGCCAAAAGTAGCAACGTTTCACAACCTGTCACAGATCATCCTGCCAACCTTTTGCTCAAACCCTTCAGGAGAAAAGGAAGGTCAGTTTCACAACCCATCGGTGAGATGAAACCTATTGCATAACTTGGAAGTAACACAAGATTTCAGGTCCTCAGATTCTGGAAACAAAAAAGGCCACCAGGCATCAAAATAAGTTGGCAGACGGCTTAAATGGGCTATTTGGGTAGCCTATTTTTTAGGTTTTTTTTTTGAGGTTGACCGATATGGGTTTTTCTCTGGCCTATGCCGCTATTTAGAAATCGTGGCGGCTGATATATAATGCCGATTTTTTATTTAATTATTTTTTTGCCGATATGTTAGGCTGATTTAACACCCCCCCCCCCCCCCATCTCATACAATCTAACAGACACCTTTCACACTGGGGCGTTTTTCAGGCGCTTTTGGGATAAAAATAGCACCTGCAAAATGGCTCCCCTGCAGTCTGTGTGAAAGCCCGAGTGCTTTCACACTGAGGCGATGCGCTAGCAGGATGTTAAAAAAAATAAAAAATAACCTGCAAGCAGCATGTTTTGGAGTGGTGTATACCACTCCTCCACCACTCCTGCCCATTGAAATGAAGGGGCACCACTGCCGAAGTGCATGGAATGCGATTTTGGCAGCGGTGCTTTACGGGCGCATTTAACCTCTTCCTCGGCCGCCAACTGGGTTATAAGTGCCCTGCTAGCAGCCAAATAGCACTGCTAAAATTATGGTAAATCGCCTCTAAAACTAGCAGTGTTTTACCGTCAACGCCAGTGTGAAAGCAACCTTAAGTAATAAGTGATGCAGAACATTTCTTACATTTAAACATTTGTTAAACAAAAACCTCCATTCAGTTCACTTGTATGTATAATTTAGATAAAAAAAATAAAAATGATATTAAATATGCAACAACAGGTAATCAAAACTTTTGGACGGAAAAAAAAAATGGGCTAACTTTTACCATTTTTTTTTATTTTTTTATTTATCAATAGTGTCTTCTTTTCCAAAAAAAATTGCATTTGAAAGACCTCTATGCAAATGCCGTGTGACATAAAATATTGCAACAACCGCTATTTTAATTCCCTAGGGTCTCTGCTAAAAAAAAAATATACGTAGTTACATAGGTTGAATAAAGACACCAGTCCATCCAGTTCAACCTGAGTGTCTACAATTGTCCCTATCCCTGTAAATTGCACACTCACATCAGTCCCTACCCCCAAGGAGCCCACAATCCAAGGTCCCCATTCATATACTAAGGACAATTTTGGACAGAAGCCAATTAACCTCATGTGGGAGGAAACCGGAGTACCCAGAGGAAACCCACGCAGGCACAGGGAGAACATGCAAACTCCAGGCAGGTGGTGTCATGGTTGGTATTCGAACCAGCGACCCTTCTTACTGCTAGGTGAGAGTGCTAACCACTACACCACTGTGCTGCCCTAAATGTATATAATTTTTGGTGGTGTGATTTTTTTCTAGCAGAAAATACTGGATTTTTACTTGTAAGTAACAGGCGTCAGAAAAGATTTAGTCTTTAAATGGTTAAACTGAGAACTGTACACACAGAGCTCAGTTCATTCATAAGTGTAAACATTGTATCTCTTTGCTCTTTTTCTTGGCAGACTGCCCAGAGAGGAAACAAGTCTCTTCTCCGGGCAACGTGCATTGACTTCTATTACAGAAGTAATTTGCAAGTTGCGCTGAGGACTTTCAGCCTCTTTCATCAGCACAATCGGCTGATGCCGATTTAATTAGAAAATGCTGATATATCGGTCGACCTCTACTATTTTCAGATGTGTCTATCTTCCCCCACTGGGAATTAGAGCTCATTCTACAAGGGCTCAAGCCACTACGTGGGCAGAAAAAGCTGGTGCCACCCCAGATCAAATTTTATAAGGCGGCTACGTGGTCACATTTATCAGTCTTTACGGACTGGACCTTCTGTCTGCAGGTGATCAGGCTTTTGGCAGAAAGCTCCTACAGGCTATGGTCCCTCCCTAGGGGGCAAGTCTCTCTTATCCTCTCAGTTGCTGTCCTGAAAGTCGTTGAGGGAAAATTCAAGTTAGACTTACTGGTAACTTGTTTTCCAGGAGTCTTTCAGGACAGCAACAACCCACCCTATTGTTTTTTTGTATACTGTGACTAACCATGTTGTGATTATGTGAACCAGCTTGGGGCCAGAGGTTCTCTAATACCGCTACTATTACTGCCAACGTGGGAAAGAGCTTCCTTTTTTAAAGTTCAATGGAAGAGGTGATTCCTGTTGGCTGCTGTCCTGAAAGACTTTTGGAAAACACGTTACCGGTAAGTCTAACTTGATTTTTTTTTATTTTTTATTTTTTTTTCCGTTTTTGGGCGCCCTGCTAGTGCTTGAAAAGCCCCACAAAAACAACCGGCGCTTTAGCGGCTGTTTTAGCAGTGGTTCAGTGTGAAAGGAAGAGTAAGGTTCCCTGCTACAAACTTGCAGGCAACATATGAATCCAACAATGTGCCCTTTACAAGTTTTTTTGCTTAAAGCATATCTAAACTTTTAGAACAAAAATTGGATATACTGATACTAACCAACTCTTAGCCCTTGTACACACAGTCGGAGATTCCGACAACCAAATCCGTCGGATTTTGTCAAACTGTTGCATACACACGGTTGGACAAAGTTGTCGGAAAATCCGACGTGGTGCCGTTATTTCGTTAACGACAGGACTACGTTCATGCTAGTAGCCAATAGCTTTGGTGTAGGAATTTGATCTGAGCATGTGTGGCACTTTGTCCGATCGGAATTCTCTACGCATGATCGGAGTATGTCCGATCGGAGCATTTTGTCTGAAAATGTTACCAACAAGTTGGAAAACTTGGTCCGTCGGATGCTCCGACGGAAACAGTCCGATGTAGTCCACACACAGAATATACGACAAATCGGTCCGATCGGACACATTCCGTCGGAATCTCCGACCGTGTGTACAAGGGCTTAGATGGAGTTGCATCGTTCGTTCGTGTGTGTTTTTTTTTTTTTTTTTTTTTTTTTTTTTTTTTTTTTTTTTGGCTAATGCATAAATTATTTTTTTTTTTTTTCTTTTTTTTTTTTTTTTTTTTTTTTTTTTTTGGCTAATGCATAAATTATTTTTTTTTTTTTTCCAACAATGTATAATTTTTGTTCGGTTCAACATTTAACAGTCAAGTACAAAATACAGATACCGAATTTATCAGCGTATAACACACACCCCAAGTTTAGGAGGGAATTTTAAAGAAAAAAAAACTTGGGAGGGAAGTTTAAGGCAAAGAACTTACATTTAAATGCCTATATTTGCCTTGTCAGCATCATTTGCAGCCTCGCATTGCAGCCACGCCAGCGTCATTTGCAGCCTTGCCATTTAAAAATGGCGCCGCCGAGATACAGAGCAAGATGTCTGTATCTCGGCGGCGCTCGGTAGTTCTCGGCCGTTCTTGGCGGTTTTCGGCTTTCTGAGTGCTTTCAAAAATAGCCAAAAGCCACAGAGAACGGCAGAAAAGACGCAGAGAAGCTGACAATCAGTGGGGGATCGGTGTATAACATGAACCCACAATTTTCCCCTGATTTTAAGGGGAAAAAAGTGCTTGTTATACGCCGATTTAAATACAGTAAGTTGCAAGACCAATGGGTACTACAAAGTCATCTCCTGGAAAAGATTAGGTCTCTGGGGGCCTTACGTAAAATCTCTAGCTGTCCAGGCACTAGTGGACCATAGCAATCTGAGAAATCAACTGCGTTCCCTGGCCTTTATTCAGGGCTAAGGCCGTGATTGCTAAATGCAGACGAACATTCTAGCAACATAGCAGCAAGTGCAGAAAACTGTTGGAGATTGGAAAGGAGGCGCTAAGATTGGTCTGGAGTAAATTTAACCCACATCCCATTAGTTACTATGTATATGGAATTTACTCCTCTTGGGGAAAAAAAAAACACTGTGTTCTGCTAAATTATACAATGTTTATTTGAAAAGTATAAATTGGGGCATGAGTGAACAACCTACATGAACGTAAAAATAAAAAAAGGAAATGTATACATATAAAAAGATATATATATAGGATGCAATAATCATGAACATAAAGTGTGAATCGCATATACAGTTATATGAACTGACGCGTTTCGAGTTTTGACTCTTAAAGCGGGATTTCACTGTGGAAAAAAATATTAAAAGCCAGCATCTACAAATACTGCAGCTGCTGACTTTTAATAAATGGACACTCGCCTGTCCCAGGGTCCAGCGATGCCGAGGCTGATTGATCTCTCGGCTGCTGCCGCCACCATTCTAGGTGAGGGAATCGGGAAGTGAAGCGCTGCGGCTTCACTTCCCGGTTTCCTACTGCTCATGCGCGAGTCGCGCAGTAGGAATTGTCTACGCTGTCTCTGGGACCCGTGTGTGTCCCAGCAGACAGCGCGCAGGGACAGGAAACAGCATAGACTCCCGTGGGAGTCTATGCCCAGAAGTCTGTGTAAATACCTGTCTTTGACAGGTATCTGCACCCCCCCCCCCCCCCCTGAAAGGAGGGGGGGAGGGTTCTGATGAGCGGAAGTTCCACTTTAGGGTGGAGCCCTGCTTTAAGGGAAAAGTGTGTGTATAATGTATACAGTGTGTGTTTGTGTGTGTGTGTATATAATTATGAATATGAGAAACCTTTGTAGAGACGACCACAAACTGCAAGAAATGGAATGAAAACTTCTTGTGTAAAAGTAGAGATAGATATATCCATCTCTATTATACTGACCCTGCAACCATCATATAAAGGTGCATCCAAGCTTAAAACCAAAAGGAGAGAGGAGGATCCTTAGTGCAACAAGCACGAAGGTAGGGAGAGTCACTGCTTAGGTGCCCAGCCTGGGGCCAAAGGTGGAGCCTCGTCCACTGTGGAAGGTCCCCAACAGAGGGCGCCAGAGTTCCCCAAATGGGCAAAAGGTGAACGTGAGACAGGCTGCAGATGGCTATAAAAAAGGAAAAAAGTATAAGAGTGGAACTGTATACATCTGTGAGCAACAATGGGCTATGCTAGATGCTATAGTATCAGGGAGCCGCTAAGAGGGGTTGCCTCTGGAGGTATGCCAGGCATATATAAGGGCCCGCTCTGGGAAAAAAATTTCCATCAGGAAGGGTAAATACGAGGAATAATAGAAAATACATGGGCATATACCTGATGTGAAAAAGAATGCAGTCAAAAAAATGTTGCGGGGTGCAATCAGGGCAACCTGTATCCTCAAACTGCTGGCGAATCATACAGGAAGCGCAAAGCTGCAAAGGAGCTTTCCTGAGGGTCAAAAGGCACCTAGAGAGGTGGTAATATGCTACATTATATACTTTAACGTGCATAAGTATAGTCCTAAGTATGCTCATACAAAGTAACAGGTACCTGGTACAGTAGTCCTGCTAGAATAGTAGTAGGTCTGAGCGTGGGGATAGCCCCGCCTCTGCCAGGGGGCATGGGGTACCTGGCGAGGGTGTAACAGCACGCTGAGACCTTGCATACAGATATAGATGAAAATATTGCGAACCTGGGAAGCAACAGAGAAGCAGCAATCTGAAAGTGCTAATACAATATGAATTAAAATATCAGACAATTCTGTGAGACGTTAGAGAATGTCCAGGGCATGGAGGACAAAAATATACTTGAAATAGTTGTTCAAAAAAGAGAGGATAGATGCGTGAACTAGCAATGATGAACACATGGAGAAATGCAAGGTCATGCACTTGGGGGAGCTAAAAACATAAATGTAAACTACTCACTAGAGGGAGAGCATCTGGGGGAATTAAGGGTGGAGAGAGATCTGAGGGTCCTACTGGATAACGGACTGAACAATAGTATGCAATGTCAAGCTGCAGCCGGCAGAATTTTAGCATGCATAAAGAGACATACTTCAGAGATAAAACTAGAATCCTGCCACTTTATAAAACTCTGTGGAGTATTCTGTCCAGTTTTGGTCACCAGCCCTAAGAAGGGATGTGCTGAAGAAAGTTCAGAGAAGGGCAACAAAATTAAGGGGACTGGAGGAACCTAAATTACAAGGAACGACTACAGCCATTAAATTTTGTTTTCACTGGAGAAGCGACGATTGAGGGGACATGAGGTATTTGTAAATGGCCATCAATGGTGATTCCAATGTAGGAAAAAAAAACTATTCAGGCTTGGTGTGTAAGAGGACACAGGGCGACACAATGAGATTTGAGATTAATCTTTTTAACTTTAAAGTGGTTGTAAAGTTAGAAGGTTTTTTGTTTTTTTGTTTTTATCTTGATGCATTAAGATTAACCACTTCAGCCCCGAAAGATTTTACCCACTCCAGACCAGACCTTCAGAAAATTTGCTTCCTTTTTTCCCCCCCCACAAATAGAGCTTTCTTTTGGTGGTATTTGATCACCTTTGTGTCCTCTTCTTCCTCTTCTTCCTCCTTGTGCTATAAATAAAAAAAAAAAAAGAAACTATTTACTTTTTGCTATAATATCCCCCAAAATGAAAAAAACAGATTTCTTCATCAGTTTAGGCCAATATATAGTATATATTATTTTTGGTTAAAAAATAAAAAATAAAAAGCTCAACAAGCATATTTATGTGCGCAAAAGTTATATTGTCTACAAACTATGGGAAAGATTTATGGCTCCTTTTTTTTTTTTTTTTTTTAATACTAGTAATGGTGGTCTGGTTTTTAGCAGTATTGCGCCGGACAGATTGGACACTTTTTTAACACATTTTTTGTGACCATTGACATTTATACAGCGATCAATGCTATAAATGTTATGCTTTGCGTGTCTGTCTGTATCAAGGTTCTTGCAGGAAAACCAAGGAAGCCTAGATTTCTGTAGTGTATCAATGCTTTACTAAACAGGAAAGCTGCATGTACAACTGTAAGATACACAATACTACACAACTCATGGCTTACAAAAATATGCCTACAAATATAAGTAAACTAAACCGTTGCTCACCTTGGGGTTTAAGATGTAATGTCCTTCTTCATGGTTCCTTGCACAGTTCAACTCGAAAGTTCTCCAAAACTCTCCAGCTTCTGGTAGCAATGTCTTTCCTCATTGTCCTTCCAAACGTATCTCCTTGTCCAACCACTAGTTTCTTTCCAAAAAGACCCCAAGCCCTTCCCACCAACTTCCTGTATACACTGGTTTATTTACATATCCATAATTTATTCCTTCAAAACCTATGGTCTCAAATAATATCTTGCACCATTATTATTGCAATAAAGTCACTATAGCCATGGCAACACATACCACCTCTTGACTTTATAGCATAATATAAAAAACTTCAACATCTCTTAAACCCCTTTGTTCCGGGAAAGGGTGAAAATGTGAGGGGGGGAAAAAAATTCCCTTTTCGACCCCTATATCTCCTGAGCAGTCAGATTTTAGTTTTGTTGTCCCTGGAAGGCTGAAACATTACTTTTGAGCAGGGTTAACAATGTCTTTAGCAGTTTGTGTAAAAGTCCCAGATGAAAGTCTCTTGTCCTCCTTGGTCATAAGGAAATGCTCAGATTAAAGTCCACTCCAATTCAGCCACCATCAAGAAATCATCCTCCTCAGGCTCTCTTCTGGTCTGCCTTCTCCCATCTAGTATGGTCATCTGCTCTGCCTGCTCCACCTCTCGATGCTCAGTACCTGAAAAGGGTAAGAGAAAAAGCAGATTATATGTTCCATCCAACTGTTCCAAAAACATAGCTCACTGCTCACATTTGTCTGCCCTTTTCTAACTGCAAAACGATTGTAGGGTGCCCTCTGTTGCCTTGAAACACTTTCACAGAAAAGCATGGCCTTCCAATGTAACAAATAAACTTGCAGGTCTCTCCATGCTGTCCTGGGAACACAGGCCTGCTGTTGTCCAGTCTTCAAAGCATGGCGCCTTTTTTTTTTATTTTTTTATTTTTTTATTTTTTGCAAAATGCCCCGTTTTTATGGCAACGGAAAAACCTAATGTGACTGAACCTACAGTTGCCAAGCACTTGCTTCCAATTCTTAAGCAATGCTGGTGTATGAATCCCATCTATTTCTTTTTTAGGGGCCCCACCTTAAATCCATCCACATATGTCTCCTGGAGATCATAGGCCTTTCCTTCCTTGTATCTGACTAAACTCTGTTTAAGCTGATCAAATCCTCCGCTTCCCGCTTTATGGGAAGTAACAGTGGCACATGTCCTACTGCTTAAAGGCTTTGGGCACTTGTCCTTTTTGTTAGGGCATCATTTAGACTTGAGGGCTGCACACCGCTCATTCAAATCTTCAGCTTGGCCTACAGAGGTTTGAACACACTTCAAAGCCACTACAGGTTTAACATTGATTACCCACCTTGTCTTTAGCCTTGCAGTTTCTTCCAAACACTTGGATGCTACTGCAAGCTGCTCCTTCAGTAAATCTTTCTAATTCTTCCTTTTCCCTCCTTTTTTTTTTTTTTTTTTTCAGATTCAATATGTAGAGCATGCAGGAAGTGCAAACCAAACACAGCAACTGCCCGCATCTCTCCCTTACTGAACCCAAAACTTTGGAGACTAAATTTTGAGGAAAGATCAGACACTCCCTTCTGTTCAAAGGAGAAGTGTATCCAGGCAGCTACTTTACAACAGATATCCACTGACTATTTCTGGCCCAGGTAGGAAGGGTGCATGCCTTCCAGTCCTGGACACCAGAAAAATTTGCAGCCTTACTCTTCCTAAACAATGTATACAGCATTTTCCCTCAGCACAAGCAAAAAAAAAGCCACAGAAAACAGATCTCCTTCAGTTGAGATTTTAGTGCAAATCCTGGCACGAGCCCACCCCAAATGTTATGCTTTGCGTCTATTACAGTTCTTGCGGTAAAACCAAGGAAACGTAAACTTCTGTAGTGTATCAATGCTTTACTAAACAGAAAAGCTGCTCTTACAACTGTAGGATACACAATAGAAGACAACTTTGTTTAAAAAAATAATCTAAACCGTAACTCAACTTGGAGTTTAAGATGTAATGTCCTTTATGGTTCCTTACACAAGCCAACTCAAAAGTTCTCAAACTCTCCAGCTTCTGGTAGCCACTACATGTTTCTTTCCAAAAAGACTCAAGCCCCTCTCATCAACTTCCTCTGCTCAGCTCCAAAACCTATCCCTGTGGAGGGGGGGGGGGGGGGGGGTGTAGAGCCTGACTAACTTCCTTCGAAACATATGATCTAAAGTACTATATCTTCATATTATTGCAATAGTCACTATAACCATGGCAACACACAAATATGCACTGATTACTGTGTAAATGTCACTGGTAGGGAAGCTGTTAATACTAGGGGGCAATCGGGGGGTTTATTGTGTTCCCTAGATGTGTTGTGTATGGGGATATGACTGACTGGGGGAGGAGACAGATTGTTGTTCCTACTTGGAAGCAAATGATCTGTCTCCTCTCCCTTGACAAATTGGGGATTTGTGTGGGAAAGCTTAACATGCAGACAAAAAGGACTGCCAAGTGAATGTTAACATTAGAATACCAAAAAGTTTACTTGATCATATACTGTAATTATGCATTAAGATAAAAAAAAAAACCTTCTGCCTTTACAACTCCTTTTAAACTGCGAAGGGGTTTTTCACTGTCGGGGCAATAAAGGATGTGGAACTCTCTTCCGCAACTGGTGGTGGCAGCAGAGTATTGCTAAACACACTGACACATGTACACCTACACACATTGAACTGGATGGACTATTGTCTTCAACCTTGCCTACTATGTAACATTTTACTGGGACCAAACAGGAAGTGAGAGGAAATCTCTCAGGGATACAGACAGTAATGAAGGCAGCCAGGTTATATTGTATTCTTATACTATTTTATCTAATACTAAAAATGTTTTTGGCTAAGAATTCTACTTGGAGAATACAGTTTTTGTATTGATTTTGCTATGTAGCATATGCATTGATCTAGATTTATCTTTCAGAAATATTAGTATTATTATTATTATTTTTTTTTTTTCTTGCCAGGTTTGGTCCTTACTATATTGAACCAGTTATTGCAGGTTTAGACCCCAAGACCTTTGAGCCATTCATTTGTTCCCTGGACCTTATCGGATGTCCAATGGAGACTGAAGACTTTGTAGTTAGTGGGACATGTTCAGAACAGATGTATGGCATGTGTGAATCTCTCTGGGAGCCAGACTTGGTGAGTATAGAAGGATTTATCAAGTAGCCCAGATATAATACTTTTGTTTTAAAGTGGTTGTACTGCTTAAAAATATGGGTCATAGATTGCTGTTGGATTGTAGTAAAAATGGTCCTGCAGCCCAAGATGACTCTATCCTCACCTCACGTAGGTAAGGATTATGAAAGTGGGACCACTAAAAAATAATAATAAATATAAATAAATAAAAAAATATAATAAAAAAAAATACCACTACCACCTCCCCTTCCACCCCAAAACAATGGTGCATTTCAATTAGAGACTGGCAGGAGGTAAACGGTAAGAAAAACTTTAATTTTCAGATGATGTTCCACTTTGAGTCCATTCACTTTGTTGCATTGCGGTAACTTGTTTCATAGCGCCCATCCAAATGTAAAGGCTGGTTTAGCACATTGCACATAAATGTACAGCATTGCATTGAATGGGGGGGGGGGGGTATACAGTATCTCACAAAAGTGAGTACACCCCTCACATATTTTATTATCTTTTCATGTGATAACACTGAAGCAATTACTTTGTTATACAGCTTGTATAACCGTGTAAATTTGCTGTCCCCTCAAAATAACTCCATTAATGTCTAAACCGCTGGCAGCAAAAGTACACCGCTAAGTGGAAATATCCAAATTGGGCCCAGTTGGCCATTTTCCCTTCCTGGTGTCATGTGACTCGGTTACAAGGTTGCAGGTGTGGAATTTGGTGTTATTGCTCTCATTCTCTTACTGGTCACTGGAAGTTCAACATGGCACCTCATGGCAAAGAACTCTAAGCATCTGAAAAAAAAAAAAGAATTTCCGTTTTACATAAAGATGGCCTAGGCTATGAGAAGATTGCCAGGACACTAACTGAGCTCAAGCATGGTGGCCAAGACCTTACAGCAGTTTAACAGGACAGGTTCTACTCGGAACAGGCCTCGCCATGGTTGACCAAAGAAGTTGAGTGCATGTGATCAGGGTCATATCCAGAGGATGTCTTTGGGAAATATACGTATGAGTTCTGCCAGAATTGCTGCAGTGGTTAAAGGGGTGGGAGGTCAGCCTGTTAGTGCTCAGACTATATGCCTGCACACTGCATCAAATTAGTCTGCATGGCTGTCATGCCGGAAGGAAGCCTCTTAGATCGTGTCAAGCATGTGTGGTGGCAACCAGGTGAGGAGTACAAAGACAAATGTCTTGCCTACAGCAAAGCATGGTGGTGGGAGTGTCATGGTCTGGAGCTGCATGGGTGCTGCTGGCAGTGGGGAGCTCCAGCTCATTGAGGGAACCATGAATGCCAACATGTACTGTGACATAATGCAGCAGAGCATGATCCCCCCCCCCTTCAAAGACTGTCACAGGGCAGTATTCCAACATAATGACCCCAAACACCCCTCCAAGATGACCACTGCCTTGCTAAAGAAGCTAAGTAAAGATGATGAACTGGCCAAGCATGTCTCCAGACCTAAACCCTTTTGAGCATCTGTGGGGCATCCTCAAACGAAAGGTGGAGGAGCGCAAGGTCTCTAACATCCACCAGCTCCGTGATGTCGTCATGGAAGAGTGCAAGAGGACTCCAGTGGCAACCTGTGAAGCTCTGGTGAACTCCATGCCCAAGAGGGTTAAGGCAGTGCTGGAAAATAATGGTGGCCGCACAAAATATTGACGCTTGAGCCCAATTCCGACGTTTTCACTTCAGGCTGTACTAATTTTTGTTACCAGCAGTTTAGACATTAATGACTATGTGAGTTATTTTGAGGGGACAGCAAATTTACACTGTTATACAAGCTGTACACTCACTACTTTACTTTGTAGCAAAGTGTAATTTCTTCAGTGTTGTCACATGAAGATATAATAAAATATTTACAAAAATGTAAGGGTGTGTACCAACACTACCTGCCTGGAGTTTGCATGTTCTCCCTGTGCCTGCGTGGGTTTCCTCCGGGTACTCCGGTTTCCTCCCACACTCCAAAGACATGCAGGTAGGTTAATTGGCTTCTGTCCAAAATTGGCCCTAGTATATGACTGTGAGTTGGGGACCTTGGATTGTGGGCTCCTTAAGGGTAGGGACCGATGTGAGTGTGCAATGTATGTGTGGAGTGCTGTGTAAATTGACGGCGCTATATGCGTACCTTTTTTAAATAGGATAATTGTAGACATACACACACACACTCAGGTTGGATTGGTGTCTTTATTCAACCTTGCTATGTAACTATACTCCCTTTTGTGAGATACTGTATCTGGGTGGATAGGACATGAGTGGGTGTTTGCACAGTCCAATTATGCTTTTTAAATGCTAATCTATTGAGCTGTACTGCACAGTGGGTCATGCTTTACCATTCACCTTTCTTTATGAATGTATTCCACTCTTTCAAGATGTTATAGCTATTGCCTGTTTTTATCGATTTAGGTTGAATCTCTAATGTATGAAAATACAAAAATGCCAATAGGAAACAGCACACTTAAAAAAGCTTAACAGGCAGACAAAAAGGACTGCCAAGTGAATGTTAACGTTAGAATATCAAAAAGTTAACTTGATCATATACTGTAATTTCCCTTTTTTTTTTTTTTTTTTTCAACAATATACTCTTATTTCTTCAAGGAGCCAGAGGACCTTTTTGAAACCATCTCACAGGCCATGCTGAATGCTGTGGACAGAGATGCTGTGTCTGGAATGGGGGTGGTTGTACACATCATGTAAGTATCAGTTGTTGTTAATCGTGACAAATCTGCCTTATTGGCAAAATATAATTCACTCTAGAGGGGATGCACATAAGAGGGGATATTACATGTTTGTGTGTATATATAATATGTGACTCCAGTAACTGTAGTAATATGTACGCACTAAGGCCCCTGAAGAAAGCTTTAGACCGGGAAAAGGTTCTTTAGGCTAGGTTCACACTAGTGCGGAATGTCCCCTCCCGCTGCCAGTAAAAGTAATCCAGCAGCTAATTAAAAAAGGGAATCGCTGGCATCACCCCAGTATAACCACTTCAGTCTAAGGATGTCCATGGACATCCTATGGTTGTGAAGTGGTTAAAGCTAAACTACAGTAATATATATATATTTTTTTTTTCCCCCTCTTATGCTGTATACAAGCAAGTTACCTCTAAACAAGCATACAGTTAAGGAGAGATACATGACTATATCCTGAATACTTTAGATTGTCTTCAAATTTTAAATGTGTTCAAGTGGCATGGAAAACCTAGAATGGTGTTTTTGTCTTGAAACCTAGAGAACAGAAGCCATTTGGTGCAGGACAGTATTCATATGAAAGGGTTTCCATGGCTTTAGGATTAGCATTCTCTCCATTTGCATGACTCAGCATTTTACTGTTGGGGGGGGGGGGGGAGGTTTTAGGTGGGATAAATTACCACAAGGTTTTGTCTGGCAGAGCATTTTGGAGGGGCCTGTAGAGTTCTGTGTTGGTAGTGTTAAAGTGGTTGTAAAGCCACTTGTCCTATCCCTACAATCCACTCTGTTCGATATCATGGAGGGAAAAAAAAAGCCGCTTTCTACCTTCTGTCAGTGTTTTCCAGCGCTCACGTGACTCTTCGTCTCTCTCCTCTCCTTGTCTGACAGCTACAGCAGGAGAGGCCAAGAACTCCCACTGATGTCAGCTGTGAGGAGAGAGGCTGGGAGGTGCTCTGTAAGAAGGTAGGAATTGGCTTTTTTTGTTTTTTAAATTAAGGGCATACAGTGGATTGTAGGGACATTATACTATTTTAGCAGCGGGAGGGGGAGGATCGTGGAGAAGATTGGAACTGACAGACAGCGGGGGGGGGGGGGGGGAGAGAGACAGCAGATGACAGAGGCATATAAACAGACCACGGTGTCAGGCTCAGACACCATGATAAACTGTGGTCTGTTTTATGGGGGGGGGGACAGGGGGACAGGACCAGCCAGTTATTTTAGGTGATAGGGCCAAATTACACAGCACAAGCACTGGTGTATAACATGCTTTTAAAGAAACAAAAAAAAAAAGCTGGGTGGTTACAAACACACAAACTTAAAAAAAAACAAAAAAAAAAAAGTGCATTGGAGAGGAAAGGGCATGTGGGAAGAGTCTGAGATTGTAGTCTACTTGGGTAAGTTGTTGGTGAGGGGAGTAGAACCACTTGGGGAGGTTTGGAGAGGGATAAGTTAGGCACAAAGGATATTGAGAAGCAGGAAGAGCCAAGAAAATTATCAATTTTTAGTAATAACTGCCTTATTTCTAGTCTTCACTTGAATAGATAAGTTGGTGCCAGTAGACCTGTTTTTTGGATGTGCGTTAAGTCCTCCATCTTCCCGGTCTCTTCCACTTTAAGTTGGACCGAGCGAGGCCATTCTTGTCATCTGGATGGAATGCAAGTTTTGGCAGCATTTAAAGGGTGTCTTAGGGCAACCAATCGGCTTTTATGTTCAGTTATGTCTCCTTTTACATGGGCATTTTGAAACCACCAGGTCCATGCAAGCAAGGACACAGCCACTCGTCCTAGTTTGACAGCCTTGGGAGTGAGTGGTCCTGAAAGCACACTGTCTGTATTCGGGGCTGTCGCATTAGCATAGACATGACTGTGCTTGGCCGTATCTGGCGGCTCCAACCACAAATGGCCTGTTCACTGACTGAGGCCTTAAAGTGGATGGAAACCCTCACTTATACCCAGTGAAGTGAACAGCCTCAGATGATAAAGACCTGAAACGAATCTCCCTACACAAGTTTTACATGTACATCTGCTGTCTTCATCTTGCTATATTTACAATTCTTACATCGGGTAAGAATATTCACTTCCTCATACTGCACTGTTAGAGAAGGCTTGGATTACACTGGGAGCAGCTGATGGGAGAAAATGCTTTCACTGCTTTGCTCTGACATGACAGGCTGACTGCTCATCTATTTATAGCCAACTCCCACAACACACATTTCTGTCTCATTATGGAGAACGTGTGAAGTTATCAGGCTGAGCAAAAAACATCTACGGGACATAGTGCTTTGGAGAGAGATGAATCGGGTTTACATCCACTTTAAGCTTTGAAAGTGAAAGAAGCTGGTTGCCATGCAAAGCTGTTCCTGATTCCGTTTGCTTCGGTTTTGATAAATTCTCCCTCATTTTCTGTGAAAAGCTGACCGCTACTTTGTTACGGGGGTTGGACCCTGAAAAAACGCGGTGTTAATTACAGATAATTTTTTTTTTTCTGTAGATATTCTATTTTGTCCATAGTTCCACTTTAATTGTGTTAATGGTTGTCTTAAATGTATAAATACATCTCTCCAGTGACCAATGGCTTAATACATAGTTTTATAGATTGGCTTACCAGAATTATAAATCCATTGGAATGTAAACTTGAGTTTTACAAACCTTTGTTCTCTTATGGTCATTGATGGACACAGATGCTTCTTCTTTATCCATGAAAGAGCAGGGTTTTACAGCCCCACCTACAGGAGTAGGACACTAGGCAAAAATAAATAGGTACCTCCTGTGGGCAGTATTCTCTGGGCATAAAACTCCCTCTCTGATATAGATCTCCTGTCATTTTGCCTACTGTCACCAGGAGTATGGACATGATATTTTACTGGGATTTGTGGTCCCGTGACTTTTTTTTTCTTTTTCTCTGGAACCAGCGAGGGCACTCGGACAGCTAGCTCCGTGCTTGGTCGGCCACAGTGATGCCCCACAGACCAGGGCAGCCAGCGACTTAAACGGTTTGTGGGGACACATATGACCTGGGCGCCTTTAGTCTGTGTCGCAATGCTACCCCTGGCCAACAGCCCACCCACTTTGGAGGATCTGTCACAGGAGCCTTACCTGCACGCTCCTATGGATCGGTAAGTAGTGGATGTGGTGGGTGATGTGGGTGATCCCTGGGGTGGTCCGTCCTTGCACGGTCTCCTCTCGCCCTCCTCATATCAGCATTCCAGCTGGCTCAGCAGTGTGGATTCTGCCAACCACAGTGGAGGTCACAGGCTCCTGTATGTTTGCTAGAGAGGCTCTGACTTGAGCCCTCCTTGACATGCTCCCTCTGTCTTTGAAGTTTGACGCATCCCTTGATGCAGCTCCACTTCTCTCTAAGCCGTCTTGATCAGAGGACCTGACTTCCAAAAAAGCCCTGGCAAACCTGCCCTGCGCTACGTTGGATGACATTATCAAATAACCTTTCGGGCGTTGAGTACTTTTTTTTTTTTTTATTTATTTATTTTTCTCCTGGCTCCTCCGCCAAGGGTTTCAAACCCTTCAAGGCTCCCATGGGTGGCGCAAAGTGCCCCTGGCTCCAAAAGTCTTCTAAGCCCACGGAGAAGTCCTCAGTATGAAGGTTTGCCCTTAGCCACTTCCAGGGTGGGTGGCTGACTTTGCAGTCTTCCGGGCCTGTTGACCTCCCTCATTTCATAGATGGCTCCACAAAATCATTCTCTTGGGTTACAAGATAGTTTAATTCCTTTGCTCTGCACAGATTTTTTATTTATTTTTTCCCTCCACTCTGTGCCTTTCGCCAGTGCCGGTATGGGCCCTGCTCTTCTGGAGAGCTCGTCCTGGTGCCTGATTTGGAGGGGTTCCAGGGTTTTTACTCCAATCTGTTCACAGGAGTTTGCCCGATCCTCGACCTCAAGGCCCAGAATGCCTTTGTGCGGGTCCATGATTGAATCCTTTAGCACAGTGATGGCCTCTTTCTGCCAAGGGGAGTTTCTGGCCCTTATAGACATCGAGGACGCCTACCTGCACGTTCCCATTTGTACTCTGAGTCTCTAGTAGACCGTATTAGGAAAGGTATGAAGGGAAAACAGGAAGTGACCTGGGGTGTGCCGTGGTCAGTATGCCTAAAGGGGCATACCCAAGTATAAGTAAAAGGAGAAGAAATAGAAATGGGGAAAGGGTGGGTGGGACTCGAAAGAAACATCAACAGGAAATGGAGGCTAGAGGGTGGGCTTAATAAATGCAGCCTGACTCCTACAAATTCAGGCTGACCTGCAGTCAGCCTTCCCACTGGTACTCTACTTGTGCTCTGAGTCTCTAGTAGACAGTATTAGGAATGGTATGAAGGGAAAACAGGAAGTGACCTGCGGTGTGATAGTGGTCAGTATGCCTAAAAAGGGCAAAAATAAAGACAGTAGGATGAGCTAACAAAACTGATTTATTAAAAGTCACCATATGCAGCATAAATCTGCCAAATGCATGAAATGACCATGACCTCTCCACATGTGGAACTGGGATATATATGGAGAAGCATGCTGAATTCCATCTACCTAACTTAATTATGTGAAAAAGGACCCCTTGGCGAGAAAGTGGTAACAGCCCCTACACTGAAAGAATGGTCGGCATAAGCTTTGGGGACCTACCTAGGTTGACAGCAGAGTGCAACAATGTTTCAGTGAGAGCTCCATGCAGGGGAATCTTCAATGTCTGCCAGCTCTGTGTAAAATGGTTTTATACAGTGTTGTCATAGATCCCCACACACCATAGGCCACGTACCTCTGTCCCAGTCCTCATAAACATCTATACGTGTCCCCATCACATCTGTACCAGTGCACAAAACATCTGTCAGTGTCCCCCTCAACATCCGTACTAGTGTGCAAAAACATCAGTGCCCCGTCACATTTGTCAGCGTCTTCATGAACATCTATACCAGTGCTAAAAACATCTGCAATAGGGGGGCGTGGCCTGGGCAGCGATGGAGTGAGACACGTGTGAGCTGAGCTCCGTTCTTACCGCGTTCTCCTGCAACTATCCTGAGTGCCCACCCGCTAAAACTCCTGCACCACCGTACCCGTTGACACCCTGTGTGCATTGGACATGTCCCCGCCGAAAAACACTGCAGAGCTAGATAAGTACCGGCGGCAGGAGCGGGACCACGAGGGACAATATGGCGGCCCGTCACCCCCGCCACGGCGAAGGTGCTGGACGCAATATCCACCTGCCAATCCACCCTGACGTCCAAGATCGAGGAGGTCAAGGTGGACATATCCCTCATCTGGCAAGACCTGGCCAAGCTTGGGGACCGGGTCAGAGAAACTGAGACCCGGATCGGCCAGGCCGAGGATGTCCTGTTCCCGATGCAACACGCTCAAGAGGACATGCAGAGGTGACTGCAACAACTAGCCCAGAAGCAGGACGACCTGGAAAACAGGGCCCGCAGGTCCAATCTGCGCTTTATTGGTCTCCCGGGGGGCTCTGAGGGTGCAGACCCGGCTACATTTTTGGAAACCCTCCTGATAGACATATGGCAAGGAGGCCTTCTTTGCCTTGTTCGTGATAGAACGGGCCCATAGGATGCCAGCGCGTCCACCACCTGGGGGAGCCCCACCGGGCACGTTTATTGCTAAGCTTTTGAATTACCGTGATAGGGATGCTATCCTGCTCCTCACTCGAGACAGGAAATATCCCTTACCAGAACGGCCACGTGTCAGTCTTTCCAGACTTCTCTGCGGAAGTCCAAAAACAGCGATCTCGCTTTGTGGAGATTAAAAGGCGTCTCCGGGCACACCACATTAAATATGCAATGTTGTTCCCGGCCAGACTCGGCGTCGCAGGTGAAGATTGCGCTCATTTTTTTTGAGGACCCTGCGATGACGGCGGCCTGGCTGGATCAGAGGGACGCGGCACGGAACCGACCGCCTCAGGACTGATTTCAATCGCGGATCTGTGAGTGTTTATCTGGACATGTTCTTGCTGTAAACTGATCTGCTATCTATAGGCTCCCAGTTGAAAGGGGTCCTCGGGCCCAGACCTATTGATGATGCTGCCCTTTAAGTACTTTGCCTCTGTGCTTCTCCATTGATGACTGTTACCCTGCATGCGAGGGACGTACCTGGCAGTTCATACCCGGACTTGGGAGCTGTGCTGGGATCCTGTGATGACCATCTTCCCATTTTGCCCTCCGAGGGCCCCCCCCCCCCCATAACTCCCCTGTCTCCTTCTTTCCCAGAGGGTTAAACATTACTCCCATGGCCCAGTTTGTGTGGTACTACAGCACGAGCAGTCGAGTTGTAGGGCCTTGTGTATACTAAAAACTTCCTGTGGTTGCCCTTGCCCCGGCTGCTTTATCTTTTTGGATGACCACAAGCACCCTGAACTAATGCGGCAACTCGATGGCGTGGGCACTGCATAAATATGGTACTATGCGTTGAGCTCAAATACATGCTTTGCTTACGGTTACATTACCGGTATACGGTGAGAGACTCAAGTTCCATCGCTGGGAACATACCCAGCGAATGTTTGCCCCGAAGGCTAGTCGTTGCGGACTTCGCCATGTTCCAGTTTGTTTGGGTGGCTGGGAGGGGGGAGTTGGTGTATGTGTTTTTTTGTTATGTTTAATGTGTCTGTTTTTCATTTTGAAATATGGCACAAGGTATGATCAGTTAAGGTGCAGGCTGCACTTTCTTAATTGTATAATATGTGACCTCTACTGGAGTGTATATGACCCTTCCCCAGACACACTTGAGGTGCCCAATCCATGGGTACAGTAAAGTTATTGACTTGGAATGTCCGGGGGCTTCGTGATAAATTTAAGCGCACAGCTGTTTTCAGTTGCCTTAAATCTTAGAGCCGATATTGCAGTTCTGGTAGAAACGCATGTCACCGGGCACCTGCAAGTGGCGATGAAACGCCCCTGGATTGGCTGGGCCTACCATGCCACCTATACACTGTATTCCCGTGGGGTTTCCATCCTAGTAGCCAAAACAGCCCAATTTAGCCTGATTTCATGGCAGGCGTACCCCCAGGGCAGGTATATATTTTCACATTGTGTCTTATATGGGGAACAACACCTCATCCTGGCATACTATGTGCCCATGCCTTATAACTCCAAGATTATTGCCGAAGGGCTCTCCTTTATGGCCCAACACCCCGCGACCCCAGCGATTTGGCTTGGGGATTTTAACATGGTTTTGGACCCGGTAGCAGATAAAGTGCGTCCGGACCGGGGTGGGCAACCCCCTGGGGAGACCAGGCTGGGCCGTACATCTAGGGAATTCTCCCTCACTGATCCATAGGTATCCGGAGAAGCGTGCCTATTCATGTTTCTTGGCGACTCACTCCCGCATTGTGGTTTCAAGTGGACTATTACCCAGATTAGTGGATGCGGGCTACTGTGCCAGATCGCTCTTGGACCATGCCCCTTGTTGGGCTACGTTTTCGCTGACTCAGCCAGCTGGTCCCCGACCGTGGCGTCTGCACCACTTCTGGCTATCCGTGTTAAGCGACTACGAGGACATAGGGAGTAAGTGGCAGTTTTTCTTTAGCACGAACTGTGACACGGCTCAGGTGGATCATATTTGGGAGGCCTTCAAGCTACACGTTCGCTCTACTCTCTCGCGGCGCATCAACAGACTAAAGAAGACATCCAAAACCCTGTTGACACGAGCCGTTGAGGGGCTGGAGTCAGTGACCACCGATTTCACCACTGACCCTGCCCCCGCAAAGGCCCAGGTACTCAGACATCACACACGCCTAGTTGACCATCTTCAATATGAGCAGGCCAAGCAAAAGCTCTTCTTTACTAGACAGCGAGTGTTTGAGCAGGGGGAACGTGCGGGAAATTTATTGGCTTATTTGGCGCATCAAAACTCTAGACCCCCAGTGGTGGTCTCTTTGACTAACTGACGGGGTATGGAGGTGACTGATCTGCCGGCGGTGGCTGAGATGTTTCGGAAGTACTATGCGGCCCTGTATGCCTCGCAAGTGAATACTCCGAGGACCAAGACTGAGGCCTATTTGAGGGGGGTTCCCCTTCCCTGGTTTTCAGCAGCGCAGGTCGGTGATCTTGAGACCCCCTTATGTGCGGACGAGATTACCATAGCAATAGCTTCCCTGGCCTCGGGGGCAAGACTGTATCCCATTAGACTTTTACGCTCAATACTCCGAAATGTTAGTCCCGGAGTTACTGAGATTATACAACTATATATTTGAATCTGAATCCCTTCCTGAAACTTTACGACAAGCCATTATCATAGTGCTGCCCAAGCCGGGTAAAAACCTCCAACTCCCCGAGTCCTACCGCTCCATCTCGCTACTCCAAGCCGACATCAATTCTGGCCAAGATACTGGCTACCCGACTTAACAGTCATTCGGTCTCTTATTCACCCTGATTAAACGGGGTTCATGCCCGATTAAAAATACGGCCATGAACATCCAGGCCAGGCATGACTCAGTGGGATCGAGGGCAGTGGTGCCCTTAGATGCGGCCAAGGCATTCGATTCCATTGAGTGGGGCTACCTCTGGGAGTGTCTGGGACAATTTGGCTTCGGCCCCAATTTTGTTAAGTGGGTTACATTGCTCTATCGACCAGTGGCTAGGGTTGCTGTTAATGGCTGGGTATCGGATTCCTTCCATCTGGGGCGGGGGACCCGTCAAGGTTACCCATGCCCCCCACCCCCCCCCCCCCCCCTTTTGTATGCCCTGGCGGCGGAACCCTTGGCAGCTCTCCTCCAGGCACACCTGGTATAGTTGGTCTCCGCAGTGGTTCCCTGGTAGAATCGGTGAGTATGTACGCGGATGATACTCTGCTGTATCTGGAGGATGAAGGTCCGTCGCTGTTGGCTGCCCTTGAAGTTATAGAGGAGTTTGGCAACCACACTGGCTTGCAAATAAACTGGTCCAAATCGCAGATTATTCCTTTGGACTTGTCCCCACCAGACTGCTGTGCTGCCTCCCTCCCATTGTCCAGAGTCTCCGAAATCCAATATCTGGGGGTACGGATTACAAGGGAACCTCGGGATTACATCCTACACAACATCGAACCTCTGTTTTTATTAGGGATGCACCGAATGGGTTTTTTTGGTGCTGAAACAGATACCGAAAATGAAAAATACACTAGGCTGAAAACCGATACCGAAACGGCACCGATACAGAAAATGACTGTTTTTAAAAAATATTTTTATACAGGAGGTGGTCAGAGACTGAGGACATGGTACAGGAGGTGGTCAGAGACTGGGGACATGGTACAGGAGGTGGTCAGAGACTGGGGACATGGTACAGGAGGTGGTCAGAGACTGGCGACATGGTACAGGAGGTGGTCAGAGACTGGCGACATGGTTCAGGGGGTGGTCAGACTGGCGGCATAATAAGAGATAAGTGTGTGCCTCCGCCGTCTGGTTCATTAGAGCGCCGGGAACATCACAGCTTTAATTTCAATATCTGTGTGTTCCCCCGTCGTGCGCCGTCACATACAGCCCCTCCCCCTTGTCCGGGGAACTGTGATAGGCAGATCCCCCGTCCAATCTGGACAGGTAATCTGTCTATCACAGTTCCCCGGACAAGGGGGAGGGGCTGTATGCGACGGCGCACGACGGGGGAACACACAGCTATTGAAATTAAAGCTGTGATGTTCCCGGTGCTCTATTGACCAGACGGCGGAGGCGGCTCTCCTGTGTTATAGATCTCCCATGAATGGACAGCGGCGGGGGCGGGGCCCCACCCCACTTTAGGCTCAATTATCCGCCGTTTTTTTCCTTTTGGCAGATTGCCGAAAAGGGCATTTTCAGTCAATATGTTTCGGCGGCTGAAATTTCGGTGCATCCCTAGTTTTTATTTATGAAAGCAAGCACACAGGCCTGGTCCCATCTCCCTCTTGGGGTTATGGGCAGAGTCAACCTTTCCAAAATGATTTTGTTAACAAAACTCCTATATATGTTCTGGCACTCCCCAGTTCTGATCTCCCCCTATGGATTTTTAAAACGATAGATGGTATCCTCAACACTTTTATCTGGGGTTCATCCAGACACAAGTTAGCCTGGAATTTCCTTAAAAACCTGTCTTCTTCGGGAGGTGGCCCTCTCGGATTTCCGCACCTACTACATTGCGGCACAACTCTCCCCATTTATATCACCTACACAAATCAGATGGACAAAGATACCAGGCATTGGTGGGCAGGGGTGCTGGTCTTTCTACCCATACTTCAATTCAACTGCTCCTTAGAGGGGGTAGGGTGGGTGATACACAGGCCCAGTTACTGTTGTACCACAGAAGGGTGTGGAGACTGGCACTTGGGTTTGTCGGGGCTGATTTCCACCACTCGCATACCCCCCTATGGTGCAATCCCCTGTTGCAGGAGCTGATGCGTATCCCGGATGTGTACTTGTGGGCCTCTAGGGGCATTATTTACTTATACCAAGTTATGTCCCCACTCGGAATACATGATTTTTCGTCACTGCAGGCAGAATTTGAGCTGCCCCCTTATATGCCGTTCCGCTACCTGCAGCTGCGGCATGCACTCCGATCCCAGTTTGCTGAAGGCCTCCCAAATGTTCAGTCATTAGCCCTGATGGATCTGACATTGGATGACAACCCAGCTCAACTGATCTCGACTATGTATAACTTATTAAGAGCCCGGGCAGTAGCGCATGTTACTGAGAGAGCCAAAGTCAGATGGGAGGAGGAGTTGGGTCTGTTGGAGGGGTCCGACTGGGACGAGATGTTATCACTTAAATTGCCTGATCGCCTTACACAGATATACATAATCCATAAATCATATCTAACCCCAGCCAGACTTGCGAAATTTCACTGATTATAGCCTGGGGTGCACTAGGTGCCCTAGCCCCGCTGGCACATTCTATCACTTAATGTGGCTGTGCCATAGGATTCGGTCGTACTGGGCAGATAATCACATTCTTGCATGACCACATGGGCTCGCCCCTCCAACTGGACCCAAAAGTGTGTATCGGGTATATTCTCGGACACCACTATTGATACTTGACAAAATTCTTACACTCAACGCTGTTTATTGTGAGGAAGTTGGTGGTGGCTAAATATTGGATGTGACCAGCTCCTCCCATAATCCGTGAGTGGATCACGGAAATTAACGGTAAACTACCCTACATAAAACTAGTGTATAGACATCGCTGTTGCCCAGCTAAATATAACAGAGTGGGATAGGTGGTTGGAAAACTTGGAAACATGTATAGATTAGACTTGCTACGGTCCTGGGATTCTACATTGTGCACCCACAGGGTTCTGTGCTGGATGGCTAGGCCCGAGCCCTGCTGCTTTTGCCAAGGATGAGGTTTGCTTATTTGGAACGGGAAGGATGCGGGCCCAG
Source organism: Lithobates pipiens (assembly GCF_037356315.1). NCBI lineage: Eukaryota > Metazoa > Chordata > Amphibia > Anura > Ranidae > Lithobates > Lithobates pipiens. Next base: position 77,959,583 of record NW_027507789.1, read on the forward strand.
GGGTACTGTGAGTAGAATGGTTATTCCGGGGGGGGGTGTGAGTCTGTTATCCATATGCTGTTCAGATCCTAAAATGTAAAACCTAAGCTGGGGAGGGGAAACCTCCGACAGTAGACTGTCTCTAATATGTGATTCATGTCTATACATATTGTATCTTGGTTTCTTAAGATTTTAAATAAACTTGTGCCTGTTAAAAAAAAAAAAAAAAAAAAAAAAAAAAAAAATCTGCAGTAGGGTTCCATTGTGACATCTGTGCGTGTACCAGTGTCCCACCATTAAATAAAACATTTAAAGCGCCCCCGTACTAAGGCGAACGCACATGTTTATCCTGTATGCATACTTAAACGGCGATCACACCACATGTTTGGGCGGCACAGTGGTATAGTGGTTAACACTCTCGCTTAGCAGTAAAAAGGATCGCTGGTTTGAATCCCAACCATGACCCAGGAGTTTGCATGTTCTCCCTGTGCCTGCGTGGGTTTCCTCCGGGTACTCAGGTTTCCTCCCACACTTCAAAGACATTCTGGTAGGTTAATTGGCTTCTGTCCAAAATTGGCCCTAGTATATGAATGGGGACCTTGGATTGTGGGCTCCTTGAGAGTAGGAACCGATGTGAGTGTGCAATGTACAGGGATTGGGACAATTGTAGACACTTGGGTAGAACTGGATGGACTGGTGTCTTTATTCAACCTTACTAACTATGTAACGTGAGGTTTTGCCATGAAACTGAGTGTGAGAGGAGAACTCAGTGAAGTGGTATGCTCTGCTCGGGAGTTCATTTAGATGTTCACTTGAGTTATGAGACAATAGGTCTGGCGGGAAATCCGGATTCAGGGATAAAGGAGTCATGGGCCCAGGAGAGGGAATTGGCTTAAGAGTTTGGCAAGACATCTTAAAGTGGTTGTAAACCCTTACAAACCACTTTGACCTACAGGTAAGCCTAGCTTAAGGCTTACCTGTAGGTCCAAGAAATATCTCCTAAACCTATATGGTTTAGGAGATATTTGCCCGAAAACAGGCACTGCTGTCTACGGCGCATGCGCCGTAGACAGCGGCGCGCACTGAGCGCGGCATTCTCAACGACGGAGCTGCCGCGCGCGTCGGCTCCATGTGCATGCGCGGGAGTGACGTTATCGCGGCTTCGCCGAATGACAGTGGCGGAGCTGTGAGACCCCACCAAGAAGATGGATGCGGCGGACTACAGGGGACAGCGGCGACTTCGCTGGCTCCTGTGTCAGGTAAGTGACACATAATGGACTACTATGCGATGCATAGTAGTCCATTATGCTTTGCCTTTGCCGGGAATGAAAGAGGAAGTAAACTCATCAGGGTTTACTTCCTCTTTAAACATTCGTAGTGATGTGGGCCCTATTAATGGGTGGCTGGAGCAGTCCATGGGGATTGAATGTTTATTAATCCAGGGAAGGTTTCTGTTTAGGGAGTATTAGTTTGTCACAGCTCAGCCTGGGAGGGTGATGGGACCATAAGAATTTTCTGCATATTCTCTTGTAGGAATTAAAAAATGTGGGAAATCTGATGGGGATGGTTTGCAGCAAATATAGTAGTCTGGGGAGGATGTTAATCTTTATTATTGCTGCTCTGTCAAACCATGAAAAGGGACCTTTATGCCTGTTTAAAGAGGAAGTAAACCCTGATGGGTTTACTTCCTCTTTGATTCCCTGCAAAGGAAAAGCATAATGTACTACTACTACTATGCATTGCATCGTAGTCCATTATGTGTCAATTACCTGACACAGGAGCCAGCGAAGTCACTGCTGTCCCCTTGTGTACGGAGCATCCATCTTCTTGGTGGGTCTCGCTGCTCCGACGCTGTCATTCGTCGGTGCCGCGATTACATCACTTGCGCGTATGGGCACGGGAGCCGCCACTCGCAGTATATCACCACTAACTGCGGCGCGCTCAGTGCGCCTGCACGCCTCTGTCTACGGCGCATGCGCCATAGACAGTGGTGCCTGTCTTTCAGAAAATATTTGGGAGCTATTTCTTGGACCTACAGGTAAGCCTTAATCTAGGCTTACCTGTAGGTCAAAGTGGTTTGTAAGGGTTTACAACCACTTTAAGTCCTCTTGAATTTTGTGGAGTGTAGGCAAAAAATTTCTGGCATAAAGCTCTGACAATTTGGTGGGGAGTTTAATGCCTAGGTAAGTCATTGCTTCTTTTTTTTGTTTATAGCGTGAAAATAGACTGCAGAAGTGATCAAATACCACCAAAAGAGAGCTCTATTTTGGGGGGGGGGGGGGGGAATGATCAAAATTTCATAAGGGTACGGTTTTGCATAACCGTGCAATTTGTAATTGAAAATATTAGTGCTGAAAATTAGTCTGGGCAGGAAGCGGGAGAAAATGCCCTGTATTGAAGTGGTAAAGTAAAATCTAGCACTGGCTTTTGTCAGCATTGCCTACGTGGTGGGGATAGGGATGACATCGGTGGCGGGGATAGGGATTACTTCAGTGGTGGTTGTGAGGTTAGGGATGACATCGGTACTAGTGGTGGTGGGCATATTAATCCCCGCCACTGATGTCATTCCTATGCCCACCACCACCACCACTGGTACTGATGTCATTCTGATCCTCACCACTGCCACTGATGTCATAGGGATGACGATATTGGCATTGGACTGATGTCATCCCTATCCCCTCCGCCACCACCACTGTACAAAAGACTGGGGACATATCCGGGGTCTAAACAGGAATATTTCACTTTAGATGACAGGGAGCTGCCAATTTCCATCTCCACTGCAGACCTCCTATGTACTGTACACAGGTATGCTCTCTACACATAGCAATGTGTTCATTTCAGAGAACAGGCACAGGTCACTGTTCCTCACCATGTCTCCTCTTCTAAAATACCATGGTGAAGAAAGCTTAGCTCTGTTTACTGCTGGACATGAGAATTGTACAGTGTCACTCTCCTCTCCTCTCCCCTCCCCTCCCCCAGTCCACTGAAGGAGATGCTGACAGACTTTGAATGCATGAGGGGAGGGGGGGCCGGGTATTCGGAAGACACAGGAACATCAGAGACCAGGGGAGAGGTGTTGGAGTTTTGCAGAGGAGACTTGCAGATAACAGCCAGGGAAAGGTGAGGAGACTACTGCTTGTCACACTGCCCCTGCTTCCAGGTTTTAGCTGGGGACACGCTGCCATGGAAACGGAGGCACGTGTAGAATGTGCTTGTTCTAGATGGCAGCCTGGGTGTGCACCTCTTCACCAAGCATACCCACATGTCCTCCAGAGAGAGGGAGTGAAGGAGTGGCTGGATTGTGGAGCTATGTCCACCCCCTGGAAACTTTTGAGGTGAGAGAAACATTAGAGTATTTTTGCATTACCATACTTCTCCTTTTAAAGTGGATAATGGATGAAGGTGCTCTTTGAATGTTGTGCTTCTCTATATTGCCATACTCTGAACGAGTAGCAGAATGTGTTTTTGGGGTGTAGTTGCAAGTATGCCCATGCGGTGTGTGAGAAATTAATGTGACATTTTTGTGGAAAAAAATGTCTTAATTTTCCAAAGAATTGTGGAAAAAAAATTGCAACTTCAGAAACTTTTCATGCCTCTTACTAAATACCTTGAATGGTCTACTTTCCAAAACGGGGGTCATTTGGGGGCTATTTGTACTGTCTTGACATGGTAGGGCAGGGGTAGGCAACCTCGGCCCTTGAGCTGTGTTGAAACTGCAAGACCCTGACAATCGCAGGCATGACTCCTAGAGACAGGCATGGTGAGATTTGTAGTTTCACAGCTGGAGCGCTGAGGTTGCCTACCCCTGTGTTAGGGGCTCAATAAATTAGGCCCTTACATCCGTACATCAATTTTCAGTGATTGGTACCATAGCTTGTAGACTAACTTTTACACAGACTAAATATACACAGATTTGGGTTATTTTTACCAAAAAAAGTAGCGGTATAAATTTTCTTTAAAATTTATGAAGGAAAAATTACTTATTTGCGAAATTGTAGAACAAACGCAACTTTTAATTTCATAATTTTTTAATTTGTAGCGCAAAAAATAAAACCACCTGTGGTGATTAATAACTTCCAGACCCTAACTGTGGTGGGTTGGATCAGCTAGGTCGGCCGCAACGCTTGTATTTGCTTTAGAACCGATCAGTCTCCAGACCTGGACCTGGTGATCTGTTCTGGTGAATAAAAACCTCCCCTGCCCAAGTGTAAACGCAGGCAGGAGAAGTGATGTAATCTCCCCTCCTTTTCCGTTCCAGAGAGGAGAAAAGACATCTCGGATTGAGTTGCACCAACACTACACTGACCCAGTTCAGTGTTCAATTATTTTTATTTATTTTTTTTGAATCACTGTACTGGTGTCATTTTGTGACAATCAGTTTTGGGGTACTTAGTGGTAGGCCTAGATAGGTCTAGGCCCCCCCCCCCGATAAAGGTTTAACTCCTTGATAACCCCACCTCCGTCACCAATGATCACCGTATTCGTGTCATGGGTGATGCTGGTTAGCTAGTTCATTTTATTTTATAGCGTCGGGGCACCCGCCATATATTGCCTAAATAAAGGTTTCACCCCCTAATCACCCAGCGGTGATATCAGTTAGGTTTTAGCACCAGTCAGGGTCTACAGCGTCAGATTAGTGTCTGTAGCGCTAACGCCCACGCACACACCATACACCTCCCTTAATAGTATAGTGTCTGAACGGATCAATATCTGATCTAATCAGATCTATACTAGCATCCTCAGTAATTTAGGGTTATCAAAAATGCAGCATTAGCGGGATCAGCCCAGATACCTGCTAGCACCTGTGTTTAGCCCCTCCACCCAGCCCATCCAAGTGCAGTATCAATCCATCACTATCACTTACAAAACACATAACTGCCACATTTGAGTCGGGCCTGATCCCTGTGAACGCAAACTTGAAAAGGCCTAAAGGTTTTTGAGCCTGACAGATGAGAGGAAGTCGCCCATCTGTCTGTTTCTGACTCAAAATACGAACCAGTAGACAGCAGCAGAACCCTTACGGATAGCTCTGAAGGCGGAAAAGTGGTCCCTGCCAAGGTCGGGCGTACCCGACCCCGTTCTGCTGTTGAGGTACAAGAACTGCAGGGCTCTCATATGGAGCAAAGAGCCAATACTAGTGCCGCTCATCCTTCTGGTGAACTGACAAGCACCAGCGGCCTAGTACATCCTGGTTATACATCCAGCACTGCAGTAACACTTGATGAGGTGGTGAGTCCCATAAGTGCAGTTCAAGCTGGTGAGGTGGCTAGCAAAACTAGTGTCCCGCAGCCACCAAGAAGACAAACACAGGCCCGTCGATCCCATAGTGCCCTTCCTGCTGCATTTGCATTCGCAGGCCAACCCGGAATTCAGGTGGAAACAGTTGATTTCTCTTATATTCACCGACCAACACAGCTCCTCTGTAACTAAATGGGTTGTATAGCCTGCCATTAGGAGAAACTAGGCAAAATTGTTACACAATACACAGAGCTTTAATCCTGCCCCAGGGGGGCGGGCCCTGTGCTATCAACCCTCCTCCTGCTCCCAGCAGCTTCAGTTTTTTTATTTTGCCTAGCAAGGAGAATGACCTAGGAAACCCTGCGGGCCTCTCTGTCCATATTTTTGCTGCTTTTTGCGCAAGATGAAAGATCCTGAGATCTTCTATAAACTGCCGGCTGGGTGACAGGCTGGTTAATGATATCTTTGTAGTCTCCCCAGTCTAGCCATCGATCGTGAGCAGGCCACAGCTAAGGCTCAGCAGGCACGACATGCCTCAGCTCCAGAGGTGGTCGGTGAGCTTCAATGCTCCGGGGTATACATATGACCGGGCTACTGATGTCTGGATCACAGTATACCGGGCCAGCCACCCTGTAACTGCGCAGGAGTGGGTCTGTGATGGAATGTCTCCCAGCTCTTCAGGACTGGCAAGTACGGCTCTCCCTGCTTTGGTGGGGTGAGCAGCTGGGCATTCCCTTGGGGGTCGATTCGGGGGCCACCTCACCTCCCTATCTTCTCTCCCAAGTCTCTATCACCCCTCCTTCCCCCCTCTGAGGGGGGTGTCCGCATGTGATGCGGGCGGTGTGGGGGGGGGGGGGGGTCGCTGTTTCTCACCTGTGGGGGCTCTGTGCAGCTGGTGTTAGTCCTGGTCCAGGTCTGGGGGTCCCAAAAACAAGTTTATGGAGGTTGTTCAGACTGTTAGCAGGCAGCACGTCTTTATTTTTTGCTCTGTCACCGCATGGCGCCGTTCCATCTTGGATTTGGGAAAGCTATAAATCCCCCTGGTGAGCTTCAGCAGCCATTTTCCTTAGGATTCCTATTGAGTACATTGGCGGACATTTTCTTAAAGCATGAGTGCTTTTTTCACTGCTGTCTTCTTGTGGCAGCATTACATGTGCTGTCACTTGCTGCTTCCTGTTTCCACTGTGTGTGCAGGACGCTGGATGGCTCTTTGCTGAACGCTGAAGCTGCTCTGCAGATCGTTGCACCGCTGGTTGGAGCTGCTGCTGACAGTTTTCTCCTCTCCAACTGGGAACCTCTTAGGGACTACAGGCACTGCTGTGGCTATTACAGAACGCCCCAGGGTGGTGAGTCTAGCGGCGGCGGGAGGGACCGTCACTGTCCTAAGTCCCTTTTGCAGGTGGCAGACAGGCTAGGGTCAGCATGGCTTCAGAAATCCAGGCTATAGCACCCGGGTCACCTGCAGTTAGCGCTGTGCGCATGGACACCCTGACGGCGGTCCTTGACTCCTATGTTGCAAAGATAGAGGTGGCAGGAAAGGTGCACGTAAGAGGTAAGAGTGTCTAGGTCTAAATAAAGTAACCACGATTCCGGTTGAGGGGACTCCTGCATTCAAGGATCCCACGGACAGGAAGGGCTAGGCAGTGGCTCGTTCCCTGTTTATGGTTGTGGGGTCGGCCGTGCGACCTGTGGGCATCCGCACTGGTGTCGCAGACACTGACTGAGTGGGCAAAACTTTTGCACTGCGAATTTGGAGAGCAGAACGCCTCCCTGCTCTGCGTAGAGCTAGCAGACCAATTAGTGCATGGCCTTAAGTACATTTGTGGCGTGCCGCTGGATACTCCCCCCCCCCCCCCCCCCCTGCTATCCAGGGCCTCAGTGTCAGCCGTGGTGCTGAGGCACCTCATTTGGCTGAAATGCTGGTCTGCTGACCAGGCATCCAAGAAAGCCTTCCTTTGCGAATGGCTCTTTGGAGCCTCGTTGGATGACATTATTAAGAATGCCACGGGTGGGAAGAGTACACTACTCCCACAGGCCAGGAAGGCTAAGGAGCCATACCGCAGGCAAGGGCCCTCTTGACTTTATCGTACATCATAGGACACAGAGTCTCAACTAATTACTTGGTGGGCTATAGGCCTACCTTCAGGTGTTGACACTGGTATAACCAATACAGGAAGTTGACTCCCCTATATAACCCCTCCTCCTTCCAGGAGCACTCAGTTTTGTCGCCAGTGTCTAAGGTGTTGGTCACGAGTGAAGATGTGCTCTGCGGAGCTCCAGGAGGGATCCATGCTGGATTTAAAGAAACCTCCACAATCAGATCACGTGGCGCTGTGTGGATGTAACATGCACACACAGCACTCGCCGCATAGCTGAGGGGAAGCGCTGAGGATGCCAATCGGGTTCCACCCGAGGCTTTATATCACAGACACTCTCATTTCAGAGACTTTTTAACTGAAGAGAGGCAGTCTGTCACACTAAGACACCAGAGCGCTGGGCACGTAAGGGTGTAAACAGGCATTTCCAGTGTGTACCTCTGCTTGTGCTTTGCACTATGTCTTCCAGACCTACCGTAAAGGTACCTAAGGTGTCACCCCCCCCCCCCCCCCCAGGCACTCCCAGTTATGCCTCCATACTCTCTTCCTCTTCGGAGAGATCAGACATGGCAAGCCAGGATCAGTCATTGGAAGCTAGCGGTAGTGCAACTGCTTCACAAACTTCAGCCCCTGTAGAGGTGACTGAAGATGCAAGGCTTAGAAGTTAGATTAGCAGCTTTAATTGCATCCTCCATCGAGTGTATAGGAAGCTTCCTAGATCCCCCACCTTAGACTCTTTACAGTCAGTGGAGGGTCCAAGAGAATTATGGGGACAGGATGGGGTATTGCCCTCAGATGATCGGGAGGAAAGACGTGATTATTTCTCTGCGGAGGAAACAATACTTGTAGTTCCCAAGGATCCCTACTTCACAATCTGAAGTACAGAGGCTCACAAAGATAGTTCGCTCTACTTGCATGCTACCCCTAACAGAGTTGGCTGAAGGGCCGGTCTCTTCTTTGGGTTCTTTGAAGCCTTTACAGCCTTTGCATGCGTTTTCCGTCCACGCATTACTAAAAAAGCTTATTTATACCGAATGGGATCATCCAGATAAGCATTTTTTCCCTTCCAAAGAGACTCGCAAAGCTCTATCCTATGGAAGAAAAATTCACTAAAAGATGGAGAGTTCCAGCAGTTGACGCTGTGATTTCCAATGTGAAGAAAAAAAATGTTTTTTTTTTTTTGTTTTTTACCCAGTGGACAATGCTTAAAGGTCCAACAGATAAGAAGTTGGAAGGTCTGTTAAAATAACTTTTTTCTTAGCAGGTACTGTTGCTCAGCCTGCAATTGCAGCTATAGGCATCTGTCAGTCCTTAAAGGACCAGTTCACAGATGCTCTCAGATAAGCTCCCTGCACAACAAGCACAGGAACTGGCTGAGCTACCTAAAGCATTATGCATTGCTGTAGACGCTATAAAGGAATCTATTCACCAGGCATCACGCCTTGCATTTGTATTTGTACATATGCGAAGGACCCTTTAGTTAAAGGGTTGGTCAGCTGAGACGCCTTGTAAGAACCTTCTAACTAGTTTCCCCTTTAAGGGAGAACGATTATTTGACGATAGTTTTGGATAAATACATTCAAACAATTTGTAGTAAATAGTACTCTTTTGCCAGTCAAAAGAAAATATAAGCATCTTTCATTTAAACTGTTCAGCCTCTGCCATCAGACCAGGCATAAAGGAAGACCTGGGGCTACAAGTCTGCAAAGCAGAATTCAAGACCTCCTTATGAAGAGGCATCTCCCCTCACCAAGGTGGTGGGGGGGGGGGGGGGGACTTCTGATGTACTCAGAAGTCTGGCAAAGGGAGATTCAGGACAAATGGACTCTCTCCACAGTGTCTCTAGGATACAAGCTAGAGCTTTGAGAGTTTCCACCATCTCGTTTTCTTAGATCAAACGTTCCCAAGGATCCAGAGAAAAGGCAATCCCTGTTGCAAGCATTAGACCGATTATTGGCTCAAGGGGTGATCAGACAGAATCCCAAACAAGAGCAAGGTTTGAGGTTTTACTCAAAACTAATTACAATGCCAAAGCCAAATGGGGATATTGGACCAAGTCTAGATCTACGTAATCTAAATGGGTTCCTGAAAATCCGCTCCATTTGCATGGAGTCAATCAAGTCAGCCGTTTCCATCCTGCAAGGAGAAAAACTTCTTCTTGCGTCCATTGATATCAGAGATGCATAGCCGCTTGTCCATATTTCCTCCTCACCAGAGGTTTCTGCGGTTCAAAGTAGAACAGAAGCATTTTCAGTTAATAGCCTTGCCCTTCGGGCTTGCTACAGCACCTCGGGTATTCACTAAGGTATTAGCCCCACCTCTAGTCAGGTTAAGGGCACAGGGCATAACTGTCTTGGCTTACTTGGACGATCTATTGTTAATAGACCAGTCAGTGGCTTGCTTGAAGCAAGCTGTAGCCATCACAAGCAGTTACTTGGAAGGTTTGGGTTGGATTCTCAACCTAAAGAAATCCTCCTTAAAGCCACTAAGAAGGCTGGAGTATCTGGGCCTGATCATAGACGCATCCCAGAAAAGGGGTGTTCTTGCCTCCCGCAAGGATCAGCTCCATACAGGAGATGGTGAAGATGATCAGGTTGAAGAGAAATCCTTCAATTCGCCTTTGCATGAGGTTGTTAGGGAAGATGGTAGCTTCATTCGAAGCAGTTCCCTATGCTCAATTCCATTCGAAACTGAAAGCGGTATTCTGTCTGCTTGGAACAAAACGATTCAAGCTTTGGACTAGCCAATGTGGCTGTCCCCATGAGTGTTCCAAAGCCTCAGTTGGTGGTTACTATCTTGGAACCTGCCGAAGGGAAAGTCCTTCAGATCAATTATCTGGAAGGTAGTAACGACAGATGCCAGCCTTTCAGGCTGGTGAGTAGGAGCCTTGCCCATCGACATCCTAGAGATTCCGGCAATGTATCTGGCTCTAGAAACCTGGACTTCCAGGTTAAAGAATTGTCCTGCCAGGATCCAGTCCGACAATGCCACAGCTGTGGCATATATCAATCACAAGGGGTCACCAAGAGTCTCTCAGCTCAGAGAGGTGAACCAGATTCTAACTTGGACAGAAGAGAATGGTCTCTTCACCCCCAAGGTGTTTCAGGCTGTTTGCCAAAGATGGGGGACTCTGGACGTAGACCTTCTAGCATTCAGATTCAACACTAGGTGAAAGAAGGAGAATAGATGTGGCGCTATACCTTATTAAACTCACTAAAAAATATAAAATATAATATATAATATAAAATAAAATTGTACAAATTTTCCAGCTTGCTGGCTAGTATTTTTTAAAACCAGCGAGAAACCTTAATGGACTGTATAGTAAAATCAATAGTAAAATCAATAAATAATAAAGTGCTGGGGGTTAATCCTTATTAAATAGTGAATGCAAAGTGAATATAAATTTTCCAGCCTGCTGGTCAGTAAATGCAATAAAACTGTACGGTCCACTCAAATTAGGTAAAGGTGAATAAATAAATAAATAGTAAAACTATCATGAATCAATCAATACTCAATAGTGAAAACTACTAAAGTTGCTTGTGACTGTGATTGTAGCACAACCAAATGAATGGACACAAGGGGAACAATCAAAACTATATAAACGTGAATACTGATGGGGTGGTGGGTGTAAACACACTGTGTCAAATCTCAAAACATGCCAAAAATACCACAATATAAAAAATAGAAAATTATATACAGATAAGAAATAAAAAATAAAAGATTAAAAAATTTAGTCCAGAAAGTAAAAAGTAAAAAAATCTTGCGGTGACAAGTCTAATGTGAAAGTCCAATTGAATAAAGTTTAAAATTAATATTTAAACATGAAACGAATATTTGGTGGTGAAAAAGGTAAGTGAAGAAAGTGACTTCGATATTCGTTCGCAGTGAACGTTTGCAGTGAACGTTTATGGATTTTGCTCTCACCAGAGATATGACCCCGTCCGGGGTGGATCAGCCTCCACAGTATAAGCCACTGTGTCGCTTCTTGGGCTGTCTCTGCTATGCTGCTGGGGAGATCCTTCGTTCTTCCGTGGGGATGTTGTACCTCCTTTACATGTGATAGAAAAGAGGACTGCCCATGGTGTAGTATGTTTTGAAACTCAGTTTATTTGAAACAACCTTAAAAATACTCACATTTAGTACGAAAAAAACACGTATTGTATTAAAAGCGTTCGGAACATCCACTCGGCTGACACGCCGTTTGTGCTGAAGGTGTACGTATCTGGCCACGTACTATTAAGGGCCAAGTCTCAGCCTTATCAGTTTTTATTTCAAAGACTGCTTGCTATGCATTCTTTAGTCCAGAGTTTCATGCAAGGAGTGCTGCAGATTAATCCGCCAGTTAAATCACTCTTAAGCCCTTGGGACTTTAATTTAGTTTTGTCAGTGTTACAAAAACAGCCATTCGAACTGTTGCAGCATGTTCCCTTAGTCTTTCTGACTAGGAAGCTGATATTTTCGTTTGCTATATCCTCAGCAAGGAGGATTTCAGAATTGGCTGCTCTTTCTTGTAAGGAGTCATATTTGATTATTCATGAGGACAGAGTGGTGTTGCGCCCTCGTCCAGGTTTTTGCCAAAAGTGGTTTCAGGCTTTCATCTGAATGAAGATATTGTCCTGCCAGGGTTTTTTTCCCAAGACCTTGTTCCAGGGAAGAAAGGTCACTACATTGTCTTGATGTAGTGAGAGCAGTGAAAATGTATTTAACCACTTCCCACCCGGCCAATGCACATATACGGCCGGGTGGGAGCAGTCTACTCCTGATAGGACGTTCAGGAACGTCCTTCAGAAGGAGCAGGATCACGCGCACGTGCCCGCGCAGCGGCGCAATCCCAATGTGCTCGTGTCACCCGGACACGGCGCATCTCAGATCGGCAGGAGGGCTCTGTGATTGGCCCTCCTGATCACATGATGGCCGTGTCCAATCACGGCCGTCATGTGATGTAAACAAACAGCCGGTTGCTAGGCAATCGGCTCCTCCTCTCCTCACACAGAAGTAATTGCTGAGGAGAGCAGATCGCTGCAGCCGGCGGATGATCGCTTTTTACTCACTGATCATCAGTCTAGTGTAAACACATCACACCACACAGTATAAACACAATGTCCCCACACATGTCCCCAAAACATACATGTCCCCAAATAATAAAAACACGTCCCTAATAAAAACATGTCCCCCACATATGTCCCACTAAAATCACATGTCCCAATGATCACCTGCACACATATGTACATGATCATTTGCGTACATATGTCCGTGATCACACAAACCAATTATTATAGACTTAACGGATTTTTTTTTACAAAAAACATGTAACAGAATACATTTTGGCTTAAATTTATGACAAAATTAGATTTTATTGGATTTCTTTTAAAATAGAAAAAAAGAAAATATTTTTTTTTTCCAAATATCCGCTTTTTTTGCGCTTATACCGCAAAAAATAAAAAACGAATTGGGGTACAGTGTAGCATGACCGCGCAATTGTCACTGAAAGCGCTAGAGCGATGAAAGCTGAAAATTGGGCTGGGAAGGAAGGGGGCAAAAGTGCCCTGTGTTTGAAGTGGTTAAGAAAACTGCTCCGATTTGTAAGACTGATGTCTTATTTCTTCTGCCAAAGGGTCCTAAGAAGGGACAGGCAGCGTCAAAATCCACTGTCGCTAAGTGCATTTGGCAAGTTATAATTCAAACTTATGATTTAAAGGGAAAGATTCCCCCTTTTCAAGTTAAGGCGCGCTCTACCAGAGCGGTTGGTGCTTCTTGGGCAGTGCGTCACCAGGCCTCCAGGTCTCAAATCTGCAAGGCCGCGACTTGGCCTTCAGCACATACATTTGCAAAATGTTATCAAGTGCATGTAAGATGGAATGAGGATATCGCCTTCGGGCGCAGTGTGCTGCAGGCAGCAGTATAAGTCCTCAGGTCTGGGGGTTAGCCTACGGGTTGGGTCTCCCTCCCCTCAAGTAGCATTGATATGGGACATCCCACCAAGTAATTACTTGAAACTGTGTCCTATGATGTACGATAAAGAAAATAGGATTTTTAAAATGGCTTACCTGTAAAATCCTTTTCTTGGAGTACATCCTAGGACACAGAGCTCCCGCCCCTCTGTTTTATGGGGTGAGAGTATATTATATATATATTGCTTGGCTACAAAAACGGAGTGCTCCTGGAAGGAGGAGGGGGTTATATAGGGGAGTCAGCTTCCTGTATTGGTTATACCAGTGTCAACACCTGAAGGTAGGCCTATAACCCACCAAGTAATTGAGACTGTGTCCTATGATGTACTCCAAGAAAAGGATTTTACGGGCAAGCTGTTTTAAAAATCCTATTTTTCCGCTCACAAGCGGCTTTTTCGTCCACCCGGTGCTTCGGCAAAACGATCTCAGCCCAACAGGATGCCCACGGAGGGTTAGAAGCATCCCTGGAACCGCAAGCCTAACAAGCCTGCGAACAAAAGTGCTACCGCATGAAGGTTTGCCTCCACCCATGTCTCGGTGGGGGGTTGTCTTTGGGAATTTGCAGCCCGGTTGGACCTCCCAGTTATCGGACCAGTGGGTCTGCGAACTGACTTCCACAGGCTACAAGATAGTTTCTCTCTTGGCCGCCAAAAAGATTCTTTCCCTCCAGCATACCCGTGTCCCTGGTTCGCCAGGAGGCCCTGTTAGGGGCGGTGAGGGATTTGCTGAATGAGGGGGTGATTGTACCGGTTCCGGAATCAGAACGCTTCCAGGGGTTCTTCTCAAATCTGTGGTTCCCAAGAAGGAAGGGCTACATCCAATATTAAACCTAAAACCCCTAAATCACTTTGTAAAAGTGCAGAGGTTCAGAAATTAATCAGTTCGCACAGTAGTCACTGCACTCCATCAAGGGGACTTCCTGGCGTCCTTGGACATTCATGATGCCTAACTGCACATACCCATATGCCTTCGCCATCAAAAGTTTCTGCGTTTGGCAGTCGGGGAAGCCCACTACCAGTTTGTGGCTCTTCCTGTTGGCCTGGCATCAGCCCCCCCCGAGTCTTTACCAAAGTACTGGCTCCAGTATAGGCGTTGTTGAGACAACGTGGGATCGCGATCGTGGGTTACCTAGACTATCTCCTCCTGAGCTTCTTCTGCCTCAGTATTAGAGGAGGATGTGGCGATCATCTTGCAGTCCCTGCAAGCATTTGGGTGGCTGTTGAACCTGAAGAAGTCGGTGGTTGTACCAACTCAGCGTCTGGAGTAGGTGGGGTTGCTGTTGGACTCCAGGGAAGCAAGGTTTTTTTCTCCCCTCAGACAAATTGCTGACTCTCAGATCTGCGGTCAAACTACTGAGGAACCGCAAGTGGTCATCGCTCCGCTTTTGCATGTGGGTGCAGGGGCTCCTGGTAGCCTCCTTCAAGACAGTACCTTATGCCCAGTTCCACACCAGAGTCCTGCAGAAGGAGATCTTGACAAAATGGGACAAATCTGTTGACCCTGGATCGGCAGATCCAGGTGAGCCAGCCAGTCAGGGACTCCCTGATCTGGTGGTCGAGGTCCCCGGTGATTCAGTCCGGAAAATCATTCCTTCCTCTGAAATGGACGGGGATCACTACGGACGCCAGTCTGTCCGGCTGGGGTGGAGTGAGGGGGATTCAGTCGGCTCAGGGCCCCTGGTCAATGGAAGAATCCAAGTTGCCGATCAATCTGCTCGATTTGAGAGCGATCAGGTTGCCCCTCCACACGTGGTTGATGATCCTCCAAGGGCGTCTGATCAGAATAGTCAGACAACGCCACGGCTGTGGCATACATAAATCACCAAGGAGGAACAAGAAGCTCAGCCACTGCTCAGGAGGCCACTTACATACTTCGGTGGGCAGAGCAACATGTACCAGCCCTGTTGGCCATTTACATTCCAGGGGTGGAAAATTGGTAGGTGGACTATCTGAGTCGACAGATGCTGGACCCAGGAGAATGGGCATTGCATCCGGAGGTGTTCAGGCTGCTGTGCCTGAGGTGGGGCACCCCGGATGTGGATCTACTGGCCTCCTGTCTCAATCAGAAGGTACCGAGCTTCGTTTCCAGGGCCAGAGATCCATGGGCAGACGCATCGGGCGCGCTGGTGGCTCCGTGGGATCAGCACCAGCTGATCTAAGCCTTTCCTCTGCTGAAACTGTTGCCATGTCTGCTTCGCAGAGTGGAAGCCGAGGGGATTCCAGTAATCCTGATTGGCCTCATTAATGAGTACCTTTTGTGCAGGGGGTGCGACATGTAGTCCCTCCGGTGCATCCTCAGTTACCTCCGTGAGATTTGAATATCACCACCATTTGAGAATATCAGGGAGATTCCTCTGCTGACCCTTTCACAGAAGGTGGTCTTTCTAGTGGCCATCACATCGGCCAGGAGTGTTTCGGAACTGGCGGCCTTGTCCTGCAAGTCGCCTTATCTGGTCATCCACAGGGATAAGGTGTTGCGTCCGCAACCGTCCTGTCTACCGAAGGTGGTTTCGGCTTTTCATATCAATGAGGACATTGTATTGCCATTCTTGTGTCCTAAGCCGAAGCATCCCAAGGAGGTGGCCCTTCACGCTCTAGATGTGGTTGGGGCTCTAAAGGTGTACTTGTCTGCCACAGCTTCCTTTCGGAAGTTAGACTCACTGTTTGTTTCGGTGGCTGGTCCTAAGAAGGGCATGGCAGTCTCGTTGGCCACCATTTCCAGGTGGATCAGACAGATTGTAGTCCAAGCCTACGCCTTAAAGGGGCAGGTGCCCCCCTTTCCAGTCACAGCCCACGCTACAAGAGCAATCGGAACGCCTTGGGCCTTCCGACACCAAGCGTCTGTCTTTCAGGTGTGTAAGGCAGCGACCTGGTCGTCTGTCCATACATTTACCAAGTTCTACAAGGTAGACGTCGGTGCATTGGCTGATGCTGGTTTCGGCCGCAAGGTTTTGCAGGCGGCCGTGTAGTTGCAATTTTTTTTTTCCTGGTTTTCGAGAAATGCAGTACTGTTTTTTGTTAATGCTCTGTTGCATTACCTCCGCACTGTTGCGGTCTTGGGGTTCGCTCCTGTTGAGTATGCCCGGTTATATGGTGGAGTTTTTCCACATACTGCTGTGTTTTGTGTGGGTTTAGTTTCACCAGTTCCCTTTTTTTGCCCACCCCTTGTTTGGCACTGCTTGGGGATGTCCCATTTAGTTAGAGAGGAGCTGTCGGTCGGTGAATATAAGAGAAAATAGGATTTTTTTGTATTCACCGTAAAATCCTTTCTTTATTTGCTGTTTTTCACGGAAGATATCTATTGTGAACCAAAGCAATTTGTATGCTGGTCAATTCATCAGCGCTTATCCTCAGTTGACCCTTGCCAGAGATTGGAAACCTATTAGGGTCCTTTTGCATGGGACAGATCTGTGATGATCCGCCCTGTGAACATCCGCTTGCTCAGCGGGGATCGCTCAGTTTATCCTCGCTGAGCCGGCGGATGACAGGGTGGTCCCTGCACACTGTGCAGGGACCGCCCTGTCAGATCTCCACTCTTCTCTATGGGGGGATCAGATGAACACGGACAGTCTGTGTTCTTCCGATCTGCTCTGCAGACAGATAAAAAAAAATAAGCTTTTCCTCCGTCTGCAGAATCGGACCATAGCGGGGACGGATGATATCGGGTGTTAAGGGATTTTCATCCGCTGACGCCCGCTATCCCATAGGGATGCATGCATGTCAGAATTTCATCCGAAAACAGATGGATGAAATACGGACATACTGTCCGCACGTGTGAAAGGGGCCTTACGGTTTCCAAATTTAAGACCTTCCTGGGCCTTTGACTCTCCTATATAACCCCTCCTCCTTCCAGGACTACCTTTAGTTTTTTCGCCAGTGTCTAAAGGTGTTGGCACGAGTGTAACGCTCCTGAGGGCTAGACCCTAGGAACTCTTTGGTCTTGCTACATTACCTAAAGCTGTCATGAGGGCTGCTATACATGGTCCAAAGGAGTGGAACCCCTAATAAAAGGGCCCCAGTCTTTGAAGGTTTAACCACGCTGCCTGTCGTGATGGGTGAAGTTTGGTTCTGTCTGTTTACAACAGTATCCTACAGCGAGGAAAAGGTAAGAGGAAAGCACAGGAACTGCAAAGTCCACCTATGACTTTTTTTTTTTTTTCAATTATATTGTAAAATGCCTTAAAAACTCCTCTAGAGGGAGTAATAGTGTATAAGCCCTGTTTAAATCTGTGCTAATACAGCAATACGGCGCATAGACAATCGGGCTCACACTTGGAAAAAGCTTAAAGCTGATACTCTGGGAAACAGTGTCTATCAGAGCAGCTGAAGCAAGGCTGCCACAGGACACAGAAGCGCTGGTGCATGTGAGGGGTATACACAGGCATTTGCAGTACATGAAAACTTTGTTTAGTATTAGATCATTCTATGCTACCACTGTTTTTCCTACTATTCAAATAAATAGAACGGTTCTTGGAGTACCTTTTTTGCTTTTTTTTTATTTTTTTTACTTTGCACTAGAGGTCGACCGATTTGGGTTTTTCTCTGGCCGATGCCGATATTTAGAAATCATGGCGGCCGATGGCCGTTATATGATGCTGATTTTTTTTTTTGGGCCGATATGTTAGGCCGATTTTTTTATATTTTTTTATCCCCCTTCATCTCATAAAACCCTTTCCCACTGGGGCGTTTTTTTTTTTTTAGGCGCTTTTGGGCTAAAAAATAGCGCCTGTAAAGTGCCTGCAAAACGGCTCCCCTGCAGTCTGTGTGAAAGACAGAGTGCTTTCACACTGAGGCGATGCAAGCAGCACGTTTGGAGTGGTGTATACCGCTTCTCCACCACTCCTGCCCATTAATATCAATGGGCACCACTGCCCAAGCGCATGCAATGCGATTTGGCAGCGGTGCTTCACGGGCGCATTTAACCTCTTCTTCGGCCGCTAGCTGGGTTATATGCGCCCCACTAGCAGCCGAATAGCACCGCTAAAATGATGGTAAAGCACTGCTAAAACTAGCAACATTTTACCATCAACGTCTGCCCGCTCCAGTGTGCAAGCAGCCTATAAAATAAAAACAAGTACTCAAAATGTTTGGACGAAAAAAAAAATGGACTATACTGTTTTAGTGTGTTTTTTGTTTTTTTTCCCCCCAAAAAATGCATTTGAAAGACCTCTGCGCAAATGCAGTGTGACATAAAATGTTGCAACAACCGCTATTTTATTCCCTAGGATCTCTGCTAAAAAAATATATATACTTTTTGGGGGGTCTAAGTGATTTTCTGGCAGAAAATACAGGACTTTTACTTGTAAGCAACAAGTGTCAGAAAAGATTTAGTCTTTATATGGTTAAACTGAGAACTCTACACACTGAGATGAGTTCATTTATTCAAGTGTAAGGCTCCATGCACACTGGAGCTCATAAACTGCAGTTTATTGGAGTTTGGGCGTTTTTTTTAAAAGCCCATAAACTCCACTCTGTTAGCCTATGTGTCCATGCACACATGGACGTTTTTTTTTAGCTTTAATGAGCAGTGGAGTTTATGGGCTTTTTTCTGAACGCCAGAAATTCGCGTTCAAAGTGCCGTTTTTTTACCGCCAAAAAACGGCAAACGCTGATAAACGCTATTAAATGCTCATAAACATGCGTTAATTAGTGTTCGGCATTCTATTTTTCAATGCATTGTGGGATTTTTGGAGTGTCCTCTGTGTATTTTTATAAAAAACGCCCATTAACACTAACGCTGTAAAACGCTCATAAACGCTAGTATAAAACTCTGTTAAAAGCAGGTTTTTCAACCAGCGTTTTCTGCCAGCAATCTGGCGTCCAGAAAAAGCTTTTTTGAGCTTCAGTGTGCATGGAGCCTAAACATTGTATCTTTCTGCTCTTTTCTTGGCAGGCTGCCCGGAGAGGAAGAAAGACGTTTCTATGACGACTCAGGCAACTTACACTGACTTCTATTACAGAAGTCATTTCCAAGTCCCGCTGTTCTAAATCGGCCTTTTGATCAGCTCAATCGGCCGATGCCGATTAATTAAAAAATTGCAAATATCGGTCGACCTCTACTTTGCACTATGACTTCAAGGCTTACTACTAAGGCACCAAAACCACCCCCCAGGCGCTGGGAACTCCAGACATGCCTCCACATTGTCATCCTCTTTGGAGATACAAGCCAGGGTGAGTCATTGGAAGCAATTGGTGCAACTGCTTCTCACACTTCAGCCCTTGTATACGTGACTGAAGATGCATTTTCCTCCACCCTGCAGAGTGATTAAAGCTGCTAATCTTATCCTCCATTAAAGGGTATAAAAAGCGTGCTAGATCCCTCTCTCCTACTCCAAACCCCTTTCCAGGGGAACAGTGGGGACAGGATGAGGTATTGCCCTCAAACGATGGGGGGAAAAACAAACAGATTACTCATCTGTGGCAGAAACTGTTGAAGTTTCAGCTTCACAATCTGAGGTACAAATCCTTACAGACATGGTTTGCTCCACTTTCATGCTACCCCCAAACAGTCAGCTGAAAGTCTGGTTTCTTCTTTGGGTTCCTTGAAGCCTTCACAACCAGTGCGTGCGTGTCCAGTCCACACATTACTAGAGAAGCTTATTTATACCGAATGGGATCATCCGGATAAGCATTTTCTCCCTCCAAAGAGATTCTCAGTTCTCTATCCTACGGAGGAAAAATTCACTAAAAAATGGAAAGTTACAGCAGTAGAAGCTGTGATTTCCAGTGTGACTAAAAAAACTTGTCCAGTGGACCATGCGCAAATGCTAGAGGATCCAACAAATTTGGAATTCCTGTTAAAATCCTCTTGTTCTTTAGCAGGTACTGTTGCTCAGCCTGCAATTGCAGCTATAGGTATCTGTCAGTCCTTAAAAAGACCAGTTCACAGAGGCCCTTAACGAGCTCCCTGCACAACAGGCCAGTGAGTTGGCCGATTTACAAAAAGCATGTTTTTCCATAGATGCTATAAAGGATTCTATTCACCAGGTGTCTCGCCTTGCACTTGTGCTAGTACACATGCAAAGGACCCTTTGGCTAAAGGGTTGGTCTGCCAAAGCAACCTGTCAACCTACAGTTTAGTTTCCCATTTCATGGGGAGCGACGATTTGGATAAATACATCCAGACACATTCCAGTGGGAAAAGTGCTCTTGCCAGTCAAAAAGTATAAAGGGCCTTCATTTAAATGGACTTTCTCTCCTGCGCCAAGCACATCAGCCGCTAGGCAGTGGCGACTGCTTCCACTGTCAGATTCCAGAGGAAAATTGCAGGGTCAGGCCCAGGCTCAAAAGAAAACCTGGAGCCGCAAGACTACAAAGCAGAATACTAAGACCTCTTCAAGGTGGGTGGAAGACTTCTGCATTTCGCAGAAGTCTGGCAGAGGGAAACGCAGGACAGATGGGCTCTCTCCACGGTGACTCTAGGCTACAAACTAGAGTTTCTGGAGTTTCCACAATCTCACTTTCTGAGATCAAACGTTCCCAAGGATCCAGGGAAAAGACAATCCCGGTTTCAAGCACTAGACCGATTTATTGACTCAAGGGGTAATCATATATCGCAGGGGTTGATATTCCATCCTACTTTACCAACGCTAAATTTAACAGCTTGACTATACATTCTAAAGAAACGTGGGCTTTCCAGGTCTTATCTCAACTTTAATCAATGCAAGGAAACCAGTTTCCAGAGCTGTATATTAATTTAGAAAGCTTACGTTTCCTGGTGTGAATCCAAGGGTTGGCACCCTCGGAGATGTATTATAGGCAGAATCCTTGCCTTTCTACAATTGGGCGTAGAGATGAAGTTTGCCCTTAATAGTACTATTAAGGGCCAAGTCTCAGCCTTATTGGTTTTATTTCAAAGACCGCTTGCTACGCATTCTTTAGTCTGGGGTTTTATGCAAGTTTGTCAGTGTTACAAAAACCGCAATTTGAACCATTACAGCATGTTCCCTCAGTCCTGACAAGGAAGCTGATATTTTTGGTTGCCATATCCTCAGCAAGGAGGGTTTCAGAATTGACTGCTCTTTCTTGTAAAGGGCCATATTTGATTATTCATGAGGGCAGAGTGGCGTTACTCCCTCGTCCCAGGCTTTTTGCCAAAAGTGGTTCCAGTGAAGATATTATACTGCTGTCGTTTTTCCCAAAACCATGTTCCAGGGAAGAAAAATCACTACATTGTCTGTCTTAATGTAGTGAGAGCAGTGAAAATCTAGTTAAAGAAAACTGCTCAGATTCGGAAGACTGCCTTAGTTAGTCTGCCTCAGGATCCTAACAAACAAGGACAGGCAGTGTCAAAATCCACTATTGCCAAGTGAATTTGGCAAGTTATAATTCAAGCTTATGCTTTAA
Organism: Lithobates pipiens; assembly: GCF_037356315.1. Classification (NCBI taxonomy): domain Eukaryota; kingdom Metazoa; phylum Chordata; class Amphibia; order Anura; family Ranidae; genus Lithobates; species Lithobates pipiens. Next base: position 77,981,192 of record NW_027507789.1, read on the forward strand.
GGGGTAAGATTCCCCCTATCAAGTTGAGGTGCACTCTACCAGAGAGGTTAGTGCTTCTTGGGCAGTGCGTCGCCCGGCCTCCTTTGCTCAGATCTGCAAGGCTGCAACTTGGTCTTCGGCCCATACATTCACAAAATTTTACCAAGTGGATGTAAGAAGGAATGAGGATATTGCCGTTGGGCGCAGTGGGCTGCAGGCAGCAGTATAAGTCCTCAAGGTCTGGGGGTGCCCTACGGGTTTTCTCCCTCCCCTCAAGTAGCATTGCTTTGGGACTTCCCACTAAGTAAATACTTAAAGCTCTGTGTCCTATGATGTACAATATAAAAATCCTATTTTCTTTAACGACTTACCTGTAAAATCCTTTTCTTGGTGTACATCATAGAACACAGAGGTTCCCGCCCTGCTACTTTTTATGGGGTTTAAGTATATTGCTTGGCAACAAAAACTGAGGTACTCCTGGAAGGAGGAGGGGTTATATAGGGGAGTCAACTTCCTGTATTGGGTGTGTCAGTGCCAACACCTGAAGGTAGCTATAACCCACTAAATAAATACTTAACCACTTCAATATAGGGCACTTAAACACCTTCCTGCCCAGACCAATTTTGGGCTTTCAGCGCTGTCGCACTTTGAATGACAATTGTGCGGTTTTATCATTTTTTTCCCACAAATAGAGCTTTCTTTTGGTGGTATTTGATCACCTCTACGGTTTTTATTTTTTGCGCTACAAATAAAAAAAAAAATACCGAAAATTTAAAAAAAAAAAAATGTTTTTTTTTTTGTTTGTTTCAAAACTTTGTAAATAAGTACGTTTTCTCCTTCACTGATGGGCACTGATGGGGCTACACTGATGGGCACTGATAAGGCGGCACTGATGGGCACCAATGAAGTGGCACTGATGGGCGACATTGATAGCTGGCACAGATGGGCATGGATGGGTGGCACAGATGGGCACGGATAGGCGGCACAGATGGGCACGGATAGGCGGCACAGATGGGCACGGATAGGCGGCACGGGTGGGCACGGATAGGCGGCACGGGTGGGCACGGATAGGCGGCACGGATAGGCGGCACGGGTGGGCACTGATAGGCGGCACGGATAGGCGGCACGGGTGGGCACTGATAGGCGGCACAGGTGGGCACTCATAGGCGGCACAGGTGGGCACTCATAGGCGGCATTGGTGTTATACTGTACTAATGGATGCCAATCAGTGCCAAACAATAATGCATGCCAATCAGTGATGCCCATTGTGGGCACTGATTGGCATCCATTATGGGCACTGATTGGCATCCATTGTGCTGACCATTGGCATCCCTGGTGGTCTAGGGAGGATTACCTTTTCCCTGGTGGTCTGGTGGCGTCCCTGGTGGTCCAGTGTGGGCATCCTCGGGGGGGCTGTGCTGATAATCGATCAGCACAGACCCCCCCTGTCAGAGGAGCAGCCGATCGGCTCTCCTCTACTCGCGTCTGACAGACGCGAGTGAGGAAAAGCCGATCACCGGCTCTTCCCATTTACACTGTGATCAGCCGTGATTGGACACGGGCTGATCACGTGGTAAAGAGTCTCCGTCGGAGACTCTTTACCGAGATCGTAGTTGCCGGGTGTCAGACTGACACCCCGCAACAACGATCGCCGCGTCATAATCCTGAGGACATCATATGACGTCCGGTCAGGATTATCAAACCACTTTGCCACCGTCTTTTTGTAATAGGGCAGGCGGCAAGTGGTTAAGGTTCTGTGTCCTATGATTTACTCCAAGAAAAGGATTTTACAGGTAAGCGGTTATAAAAAAAATTCTATTTTTTTTTTTTTCAGATCCTCCGAGTTATTTTGTCATGTTCAACTTCCAGTGACCAGTATGGGAGAGAGAGAGAGAACACCAAATTTAACACACCTGCTCCCCATTAACACCTGACACCTTGTAACACTGACGTCAGGGAGGGAAGATGGCTAATTTTGGCCCAATTTGGACATCTTCACTTGGGAGTGTATTCACTTTTGTTGCCAGCGGTTTAGACCTTAATGGCTGTTTGAGTTAATTTGAGTGGACAGCAACTTTACACTGTTATACAAGCTGTACACTCACTACTTTGTAGCAAAGTGTAATTTCTTTAGTGTTGCGTGAAAAGATATAATAAAACACAAATGTGAGGGGTATACTCACTTTTGTGAGATACTGTGTATGTGTGTAATATGTATGTTTTTCACTTTTTCTGGAAAATATCTTTAAGTCCTAAATGAAAGACAATAAAAGGGTACGATTCTGTGAAATGATTGTTAGATTCTCCTATATACAAACTTTTGTGAAACCCAATTTGTAGACTAAAATTTGAACTTCTATCTTTACAGAGAAAAAGATAAGGTTACCACACGGACACTGAAGGCACGCATGGATTAACTTTTCCTGAAACCGAACACTATAACCATTTTTTTTTTTTTTTTCTTAATAAAATCGTGTTTTGGTGGATCTTTTGTTTTTGTGTGTGGTGTGTGTTTTTTTTTTTTTTTTTTAAACCACACGTCCAAAAAATATTGGGATAAATTAGAGTGGAGACTGCAAACTAGGCCTTCTCACCCACATCAGTGCCTGACCTCACAAATACGCTTCTGGAAGAATGGTCAAACATTCCCATAGACACTCTTTAACCTTGTGGACAGCCTTCCCAGAAGAGTTGAATCTGTTATAAAAGCAAAGGGTGGGCCAACTCAATATTAAAGCCTATGGACTAAGACTAGGATGCAATCAAAGTTTGTGCATGTAAAGGCAGGCATCCCAATACTATATATAACAAAATAGAATTTTTTATTTTTATTTTTTTTCTAGTCAAAGGGGCCTTAAAGTATGAATCAGACTAAGTGGCAGCTGTGCCCAACAATCTGCTACAGCATGACTTTGCTTGAAATCTTGCTGAGGCTAGAGAGATCAAAGATGCTGTGTCCAGAGCCTTGGCTACCATTTATCTCTCTTTTTAAAGCGTCTGAAGGAAAAAATAAAATTGGTACCTTTCTTCCAAATGTGTGCATTTTCACATTCTATATATTTAACCACTGAAGATCAGCATCATAAACTACCTTCCTGGTTGATTTATTTATTTATTTATTTTCTTCGTTTTCAGCATGGTCATCCGCTGAAAGAGTTTTTTTTTTTTCTGCACTCATGGAAAAACATACAGTCCCTTAGCAGCTGGAAATTCCATTATACCAGAAAGAATACCAGTGCTTGAAAGGGGTTGTAAACACTCAAGGTTTTTTACCTTGATGTCTTGGGTCCTGATGAGATTGATAGAAGCGCAACAATTGGCTCCCCCTGCTGTCAATCAAATCCAATGACGCGGGGGCATTTGTCAATTAGACACAGCAGGACACAGGAGCTCGTCTGCACGAGTGTCTGAGGTAGATCGGGTCTCCACCGGGGCACTCGAGAATGGGAGGAGCTGGGATGCCACTGAGGGGCCCCAGAAGAGGACCAGGGGAGGGAAGTATGACCTGTTGGAAAAAAAAAAAAAAAAAAACCTTTAGTTACCCTTTAAATGACCATGTCCATAACACAATTTATTGTGTTTCCTTATATCTTCCTCTATTATAATGCTTAAATTCTCACCAGAGCACATGGCTTTTAATTATATACAGGTCAAACAACGCAATGTCCAAGTGTCTGTTCTTCTAGAGAATGTGTCCCAAAAAAAAATGGGAATAAACAGTGTAATATTCTGAGCAAAAACTTAACCCCATTGTGCTTAAGGGTAAAACAAATGTTAGTGCCCAAGCACAATTTTGCAACTTTGACGTGTTCGTAAAACTGAAAATATAACTACTTTTTTTTTTTTTTTTTTTTTTTTTTTTTTTTTCTTGTTACTAACATAACCTTCCATCAAAGACCAACCCAAAATAAATTCTCCTGCTCCGGACGATCACAGCAATACCATATGTATGTTAGTTGTTTGTACCTGTAGTACAGGCCAGAAACAATAGTGCACAGTTTGCTTTTTACTTTATCCTGCCTAAAAACACATGGACACTGACTGACACTAATTTAAAAAATAAATAAGTCCTGCCCAAAAAACACTGGCCTTGACCCTAGCACAAACCTTGATCTAGGTATTTTTTATTTTTTTTTTCTCCTGTCTGCAAGGAGAAGAGAGCAGGGCCCTCTAATATTGATTGGAGTCTAGGCAAACATTTTCTTTGGCTCCAATTGCGATTGGTTGCCAGAGGTTACAGTGTATTATTATCGCCCACTGACTGATATTTTAGTATCGAGAATGGTATCATTAGCAGTAATCGGCATGGATTTGTGAAGAATTGTTCTTGCCAAACCAATCTATTAACCTTCTAGGAGGTGAGTTGCCATCTAGATAAAGGAAGGCCCGAAGATGTGACGTATATGGATTTACTCTTTTGTTCACTGACTGACACAGCTCCATTAATCTTGACCATAGGGTTGTTATGTCACCTTCAGGAGAAGACTAGGCAAAACATGTTATACATGTGAAAAAACAGAACTTTACAGTTCCGCCCAGGGGGCGGTCCCTCCTGTAACATCCCCTCAGCCTGCCTCCTGCAGCTCCCATTTTTTCTGCCTAGTGAAGGAGATGGACCTAGGAACCCTGCGGGCCTGTCAGTCCTGGGATTTTTTGCAGAAGTTTTGTCTTTTGAGCAAGATTTTGGATCTTGTGATCTATCAACAGCGGGCTGGGTGACAGGCTGGATATCCTTATCCTTGTCCCCCCAGCCTGGCCATCGAGCGTGTGCAGACCATAGCTATGCTCTGGGTTGGCCACGACATGCCCCTCAGGCTCTAGGGGCGGCCGGTGAGTACAATGCTCTGGGGCACACATGACCAGGCTACTGCTGTCTGAGTCACAGTGTGCCATGGCCAGCAGCCACCCAGCACTCTTCGGGAGTGAGTCTGTGATGGAATGTCCCCAGCTTGTCCGGATGGTAAGTACAGCTCTCCTTGCCCCGGCAGGGTTCAGCAGCTGGATATTCCCTGGGAGGTCGATTCGGGGGTCCCCCTCTTCTCTCCCTGTCCCTATCTACCCTCCCCCCATGGGGGATGCTAGTGTGTGTGCCTATAGCCAGGGGTCCCCTAGGGGGGCTCTCACCTTGGATGGGGGGCTGCGCTGGGTGGCTGTGCTGGGTGGCTGTGTCCCTGGGTGTCTGGAGGTCTGCACGTGCTGATCGCCATAGCGCTGTTCTGCCTCCATTTCCTGTCTTTTCACTCCTTTGTGTACAGTTGTTTGTCGGCTATGTTTGGTGTGACTCAGTGGAAAGCATGGTCAGGAACCATTTTACTGTAGTTTGGCAGCCATTTTCCCTGTGATTGTCCTTTATACTGGACACCCGGTGGCCATTTTGTTGTAGCCCAGTGTGGTTTTTATGCTCAGCGCTGGTCCCTGAGGCTCAGAATAGTGCAGTTTTTTCATTCGGGACACCTGGGAGCTGACACGGGACACAGACTCTAGTAGCTGAATGGCGCAGAACTCAGGGTGGTGAGTCCCGCAGTGGGGGCCCTTTAGTCTGCAGCTGCTAGGAGGGGGGAACTGTGTACCTGTCCTAACTCCCCAAGGGTAGCAGACAGGGTGGGTCAGCATGGCTTCAGAAACTGATGTTTCTTCCCCCTAACTCTGCAATCGCAACCGGCTCGTCTGCAAACAGTGTGGTGCCTTTGGACGCCTTGTCGGTGGTCCTGAAAACGTTCGTTGCCAGGGTGGAGGCGGTGTGCGGGCACAAGGTGGTAGAAAGTGCCCCCTGCCCCCCCCCCCCCCCCATCCTCTGGGGAGAGCTCTGACGCAGACTCGGGCCCCGCTGAGACTGGTGGCCCCTGCTCTGTTGTTTCAGATGACCTACCAGGCCCGATCGGACAGTGAGGATGAGTCCCTGTCCGGGCCCATGCAAGAAAAGTGCTAGTTGGAGCACCTATCACAGCTGTGCATGATACTCTGAAGATCAAGATATAGCAGGTCCTTCTGCTGCAGTAGTGGTCCCTTAAGCCAGCCCGTACACCTAAGGTGTTTCTGTATCTGACTTATTTCGATAAGTTCATATACAAGAATGGGGGCGACCGCAACTGACCTTTTTGGTCCCAAAAGGCATGGTGGTGCGTTATCCCTTTTGAGGAGAGCATTCTAAATAATGGTCGGCTCCTCCGGGCGTGGATCCCCCAGTATCCAGGTTAAATAAAGTAACCACGATCCCGGTAGAGGGGGCTCCTGTGTTTAAGGACCCCACGGGCAGGAACCGAGGCAGTGGTCCATTCCTTATCTATAGTTGGGTGGTCAGCAATACGACCAGTACTGACTACAGCAATTGTGACGCAGGCAATTACTGAATGGGCAAAACTTTTGCACCCCGAATTGGAGAAGCAGCAGGCTACTCCCATCTGCGTTGAACTAGCAGACCAGTTAGTGCACGGTCTTAAGTATGTTTGGGATGCGGCTCTGGATACACTTTTCTCTGCTATCCAGGTTTTCAGAGTCAGCAGTGGTGCTGAGGCGCCTGATTTGGCTGAAATGCTGGTCGGCGGACCAGGCATCTAAAAAAGCCTTGACTGATCTACCCTTCCTTGGTGAGCGGCTCTTTAGAGCCTCGTTGGATGAGATTATTAAGAATGTCTCGGGTGGGCAGAGTACCTTTCTCCCACAGGCCAGGAAGACTAAGGAGCCACGCCGCAGGAAAATGCCCTCATTTTCCGCTCAAAAGAGGTTTGTTCATCTGTCTGGGACTTCGGTTAAACGCTCCCAGTCCAACAGGACGAGCTCTGAGGGACAAAAGCATCCCTGGAACCGCAAGCCTGCAAGCAAAATTGCTTCCTCGTTAGTATAGTGGAGAGTATCCCCCCACCTGTCAGGCGGGAGACCGGGGTTCGATTCCCTGACGGGGAGCCAATCGCATGAAGATTTGCCCCTGCCCGTCATATGGGTGGGGGGGTCACCTTTGGGAGTTTGCAGCCCAGTGGGCCCCTCGGCTATCTGACCAATGGGTCTGTGAACTGATTTCCTCTGGCTACAAGATAGAGTTCCTCTCTTGGCCACCAAACAGATTCTTCCCCTCCAGCATACCCTTAATCCCGGCTCACTGGGAGGCCCTATTGGGGGCAGTATGGGACCTGCTAATAGTGATAGTGCCTGTTGCGGAGTCAGAAGGGTTCAAGGGGTTCTACTCCAATCTGTTTGGACGTACCCCTTCCTTTATGGGGACTACAATCTTGGACCTAATAGCCTCAATTGATTTGTTAAAGTACAGAGGTTCAGAACGGAATCAGTTTGCTCAGTTGTCGCTGCACTCAAACAAGGGGACTCCCTGGCGTCTTTGGACATCCAGGATGTGTACCTGCACATACTCCTCCTATGCCTTAGGCATCAGAGGGTTCTGCAAATTGCAGATGGCAAAGCCCACTACCAGTTTGTGAAAAAAAGCCAGAAGAAAATGGAATACCCCGCGCTTGAACAAAAATAAAAATAGTGATTTATAAGCTGCTCCTCTCAAAGAGCAGAAACTGCCTTAGTTAAATGTGGCTTGTAAATAATAAAAAAAACTAGCCATGGGAAATAATAATTTTTGGTATCCAGGGACTTATAACGAAATAAAGGGAGTCGCTATGGGAGCACGATATGCTCCCAACTTGGCTAACCTAGTTCTAAACAAGTGGGAACAGGAGGTCATTGATGTACAACAATGTAGTAGTCTAAAACTATACAAGAGGTACATAGATGACATTGTAATAATATGGGAGGGACCTCTGCAGTCCTTAGCATTTTTAGAAATGATGAACAACAATAGTTATGGATTGAGGTTTACGGCTACATGTGACTTTATATCCATTAATTATTTAGATTTAGTGCCAACTGTAAAGGGAAATTGAATAAGTACACGTACCCATTTTAAAGAAGCATATAGAAATGGATACGTATCTGTCCAAAGAAGTCACCACCCTAAATGGCTCACAGCAATTCCTAAGGGCCAATATATGAGGATTAGGAGGAATTGTGATAATGTAGAAGACTATAAAGTACAATCCTCCATCCTCACAGATCAATTTATTGAAAAGGGCTATTCACCGCAAGCTTTATCACAAAGCCGTACACAAGCCCTGAATATGGATAGGGCAAGTCTTTTTTTTTTTTTTTTCAAATATAAGTTTTTTTTTATTATTATTATTAATGCCCATTACGGGCTAAGGCAACAAATACAACTTATGCAATAACGTACATTAGGGTATAGTTGGGGGATCCTAATCAACAAACATATGTAGGGAGGACAACATACACCAAATAAGCATAACGTTCCCTCCCCACTTCGTAGCTATCGCCCAGGCCTCTTAAGTACAGGGTTCATGACCCTTCCCAGCTGGTAAGTTTTACTCCAAGGCTACTGGGTTTAATGCAGTGTTTCTCAAATCCAGTCCTCAGGCCCCCCCAACAGGTCATGTTTTCAGGTTTTCCATTGTTTTTCACAGGTGATTTGATCAGTTTCACTGCCTTAGCAATTATCACAGCCGTTTCATCTGAGGGAAATCCTGAAAACATGACCTGTTGGGGGGGCCTGAGGACTGGATTTGAGAAACACTGGTTTAATGGAACGGTCCGACAACCGCTCCCTGTCCCCCCCCCCCCCCCCGCTGCCCCCACCCCACTGGGTAGGACTCCTTGGGGGGGGGGGGGCAACCAATTCCAACAAATGGGGGCCTCCTGAAGAAAAGGAGACACAAACATGGGAAGGGGGGGTGGGGGGGACCCCGGCTGGTCACAGAGACCTCCTTCCTTTCATAGGCATCGAAAGGAGAGTTCTTCAGATTAATCTAAGGGCCATACCCTCTGGGGATAAAATGAAATGGAGCCATATATCCCATGTCGCCTTATATTTTTCTTCTTGCTGTCTTGCGGTATGCAGCAGATCCTCAATTCTCCTAATGTCTTCCACTTTTAGAATCCAGCTAGCTATCGTTGGAGGGGACGGACTTTTCCAGTTTTTTTTTTTTTTTTTTTTTTTTTAATCAAATTCTGTTTATTAAGTTTATGCAAAACATACAAAACATTGGACGCGCCTATGACACATCCACAGGCCAACGGCCAATACTAACTAACATCAACAACTAACTAATCCAATCGAACCCCTCCCCCCCCTAACCCAGAGTCACAGCCCGACCGGCACCCTTGTACCTTCCCTTATACATTCAGTGTCTGAATCCTACGATAAATTAAGAAATTAACAGAGTACCCGTCAGGACATTCCCACATACATGCCTAAATCATCAACAGTTCACATTAGCAAATACCCCCGTATGTTTTATTTTTGCCCCTAGCCCGACCACCTCCTTACTATATATTATCATCCTACAGTTGTGTTGGAATTAAGCCAGGAGTGCCAGACCTTATCGAATTTCTTCATACACCCTCTGGCCTCATAGGTGCGTTTGTCATAAGGCAACATCGTGTTCACCAGGTTTTTCCAAAAGGAAACCGTCGGGGCCCTTGTTTTCTTCCAATGCAAAAGAATGGACTTTCTACCGTAAAACAACAGGATACTCAGCATTGTTCGCATGGCCCGTGAAGGCACCACCTCATCAACCAGGCCAAACAGGCATACTCTAATAGTCTTAGGAATAGGTACTTGAATCAGGTCAAAGATGCACAAAGTTATGTCTTCCCAAAAATCCTGCACAAGTGCACAGTCCCAAAAAATATGGTTAGCATCCGCCGGGGAATGAGAGCACCTCCAGCATTCCGAGGAGACGCTAGGAAAAATCTTACCCAACCGGGCCGGAGTATAATAGCTTCTGTGCAAAAATTTGAACTGGATCAATCTGTCCCTAGCGGACACCAGATGTTGGAACGGCTGGACCCACAGATCATCCCAGTCCTCCACTTGGGCATCCGGGACCTCAGTTGCCCACCTCTCTCTACATTTAGATATAGCCTGAGGTGTGATTTGGAACATTTCCCTGTAGGTCACTGAAAGGGGTTTGACCAGGTCCTCCCCCAACAACAACCTCTCCAAGGCTGACGGCATAGACTCCACCCTCATCTCCCGAAACTGTGTTTGAAAGGCATGTCTAACTTGTAGAAATCGGAACAAGTAACTATTTGGCAGGCCGTGCCTAGTTTGCAATTGGGGAAAGGTCTGCAGCTCCCCGTCTCTGGTGATATCCCCCACGGTCTTGATACCTGCCACCACCCACAACATGGGATCCGGGAGGTTGTAAAAATGTGGCAAGGTCGGGTTCATCCACAAGGGAGTGGAAGGGGACACCCCTCTAAAACTGGGACACGTTAATTTAACCGCTACACCCCATGCTCTGATAGTAGCCTTCATGGACAGCGTCAATGGTAGCTCCGATTTGGTACCCCTAAACAGGGCGAAGCGCAAACTGTCATACGCCCCCAGGTAAGCCGCCTCCAACACTGTGGCCGCATCCCCATCATCAACCGTCAACCATCGGCGTGCAAACACCAGTTGCCCGGCGAGATAATACTTGTGCCAATCGGGTAGAGCCAGGCCTCCCCTTTCCCTGGGTTCCTGCAGAACTTTAATTCCCACTCTGGGTGTCCCAGGGGCCCAAAGAAACGATGAGATTATACTGTCTAGTTTGCGGAAATAGGATTTCGGAACCCAAACCGGTGCGTGCCGAAGAAAATATAACACCACTGGGAGAAATTTCATCTTCAGCAAACTAATCCTTCCCATTAAAGACAGCGGGAGTTTAATCCACGTCTGCGTTTTCTTCTTAAGGAGCTGTATCAGGGGTAGTAAATTCAGGGCCATATAGTCTTCCACCCTCGTAACCTGCACTCCCAGGTATTTGAGGGACTCAACCCACTGCAATGCCATCCCGGGGTCCGCCCTATCCCTTGCCACCGCATCAATGGGTAGAATTGAGGACTTCCCCCAGTTTACCCTTAGCCCGGAAAACTGAGCAAAATGATCTATAATCCCCAAGGCCACTGTCAAAGATTCCCCAGGGTCATTTAGGAATAATAACATGTCGTCCGCATACAATGCAAGAGTCTCATCAATCGTCCCCACTCTAATATGACCAATGTTGCTCGAGGACCGCAATGCGACAGCAAGCGGCTCCAGAGCCAAGGAAAACAGAAAGGGCGAGAGAGGACAACCCTGTCTCGTCCCCCTGCCCACTGCAAAGAAGTCAGATGTGGCCGAACCCAGTTTAATCGCTGCTCTCGGCTGGGTATATAACATCGCTATCCATCTTCGAAACTGTGGACCGAACCCCATGACCTCCAACACTGTGTTCATGTACATCCAGTCCACAGAGTCGAAGGCCTTTTCAAAGTCTATGGAGACCACAACTCTGGATGCGGGTGCATTCTGTTTAATCTGTAAATGGGTAAAAAGTCGTCTTAAATTCGTGTCTGTGGACTTACCCGGCATAAAGCCAGTTTGGTCAATATTAACTATCGAGGGAAGCACCATAGCTAAACGTCTGGCCAGTATTTTGGTGAGAATTTTTAAGTCCATATTAAGCAGGGCAATCGGTCTGTAAGACGCACATTCCAAAGGGTCCTTTCCCAGCTTCAATAAGAGGACCATGTACGCCTCCATCATAGAATTCGGGAGGGAACCTTGCTCAAGACAGTGACTCAAAAGTGCATGAAGTCGGGGGGCCACCAGGTCCACATTAGCTTTGTAAAAGTCCGCTGGGAACCCGTCCGGGCCAGGGGCCTTACCCGGGGGGAATGCAAAAATCGCTGTCTGTACCTCCGCAAGCGTTATTTTGGCTTCTAAAAGGTCCCGGTCCACATCGGAAAGCCTAGGAATAGGTAGGTCACCCAAGAATGAATTCAATGCTGACTGGTCATAGGGAGGAATGGGGGAGTACAGTGCGGAATAAAATTGAACAAACTCCTGCATGATAGCCCCCGGTTCACTAATCAGTCCCCCACCCTTCTCCCTAAGAACCGGGACACAGGTGAGGGAGCCACGATCAGCCACCAGCATTGCCAATAGTTTCCCATTTTTGTCGCCCTCTGCAAAGACCGTCTGGGCCTGTTTAACTGTGTCCGCACGGGATTGGTTCGTGAAATGCAGCGAGAGCGTGCGCCTCGCCTCCAACAGGGCCTCGTATGTTGCACCTGACGGAGAGTCCGCGTGCGCCCTGGCTTCCTGATTTACATGTTGCAGTAAGTCGTCCACCTCTTTCCCATCAGTCACCCTGGCCATTTTTATAGCCGAAATAAAGTGCCCCCGCGTCACCACTTTAAACGCATTCCCATACCACACTTGGGTCAGCCGACTCAGCGTTTATAGACCAGTATGTTTACATCTCCCCTGATACCTGGTCCTGGACCAAGTCATTATGAATCCAGCCTGGGGAGAGCCTCCAACCCCCCCTCCTCCCCCCTGATGGAAATGTCAAGGTAACTTCAAGTGGATTATGGTCTGTCAGTCCCCCCGCTTGGTAAGTCACCCCAGTCACATATTGCAGCAGTAACTTGTTCCCAAACGCTAAATCAATTCTCGCCGCCGACTTGTGAGTCGTCGATACATGCGAATACCCTTTCTCCAGTGGATGTTTCCATCTCCACAGTTCCACCAGTTCTGTCACCGAGCACCAACCGAGCAAATCAGCCGATACCCCCCTGTGCGGGTTGGTGGTATCCAAGGCCGCATCAAGAACGGCATTGAAATCCCCCAACCATAGCACAGGAAGGTGAGCATATGGTGCGAGCTTGGCCAAGAGATCATACAACACCTTGACCTGAAAAGGTGGCGGGACATACACATTAATCAATACCATTCGTTTGTAAAAGACATCCAGAACTACAGCCACAAATCTGCCTCCTGGGTCAGAGATAACTTGATGAATTTTATAAGAAACATTTCTAGAAATCAAGATCGAAACGCCTCTGCCGAAGGTGGAGTACGTTGAGTCTAATGCTCTCTGTATCCAAGGTTTGCGCAGAGCTAAGACCCTGCTACCATCAAGATGGGTCTCCTGTAGAAGGATGATGTGTGGCTTGGACATTTTAAGAAATTTAAACACAGCAGCCCTCTTTACCTGATGACCCAACCCTCGGACATTCCATGAAACAATTTTTACATCATCCGCCATTAAGCATGCTGACCATACATATAACAAGGCATCTGTCTAAAGGTAGGATAAGTGCATTCCAGACATAAAATACACAAAGTTTGCGTTGATACCTTATAGGAAATTTCCCCAGTCGAGCTGTGACTCCCTGAAACCTCACCCCTGCCTGTATACCAGTAACAACCCCAACCAGTCCGGTATTTAGCTTTGTCCCGAACCCCACAAACACCACAAAGAGAACAGTTGTGGTCAAGGCACTGCCATGCCACAGTGATCGGTAGTCCTGCAGTACTAAAGTCAGTCCTCTTCCACTCCACATTGACGCTCCAACTCACATAAGAGCCATGTAGCAGGGTATAGTGAGCCTCCGCCCTAGCACGCAAACAGGTGCCACCCGTCTAAGAGGACCCGAGGTCAGGTTCAGGGTACACGGGCCACCCCCTCCCCCTTCTCATACCCAAAGGCAGGTGGGCCCACATCCCCCAGAACTTCCCCAAGGCAAAATAAGGAAGACGAACGAGGCCAGTCCAGTCTTCAAAACAGCGAAGAAGAAAAACAGATGCATCTGTGAGTATAGAATCCCCAGGAGCAGACCTCAACATCATTTCCCCCCACAGGTTCAAGAACCACAAAAGGAGCAGGCCAAGTGGTCTGAGACTTATTGCCAAAATAAAAAGGGGGAAAAGAAAAGGGGAAAAACAAGGTATAGTTGATTCGTGTTAGCTGTGGGCACCGCAATAAAACACGCCGTGCACTCCGGAGGGATAGCACTACCAGGACATAACAGCTCCGAGGGAAAACTTTCTCACCAGCCAAGGAAAAATGCACTCACAATTCCTTGTCCATCCAGTCACTGGCCTCCTCAGGATGTTCGAAGAACTTAACCGCCCCCTTGTATTGGACCCGGAGCTTGCTGGGATAGAGCATACTGTACTTTATCTCTTTATCACGCAGTCGACGTCGCACCTCAGTAAAAGATCTCCTCTTCTGTTGCGTGGCTGCAGAGAAATCCAGAAAGAGCATTATCTTGTCATTAAGAAAGAGTCCTGCGCAAATAATGCCACAAAAAATAAATAATGTATAAAAATGTGAAGAAAACAAGAGTCAATGTAAATATTTCAAAAATAAACACACCAATAGTGTAAGTGTGTAGTGAAAAAGCACTGGAGAAAGAACAGGACCAAATGTTCCAAAAGATCAGGCTCCCAGAACTCTCACCTCAGAGATGGAATAATAAGGCAAAAGAAAGTAATTCCAATGGACTTCTCCTTCACTTCTCTGTGCACAATCATCAAATGGTATAAACTTCTACCACTAGAGGGCCGATTCAATCTCTTATGAGTAATGCTGCAGCATATGTATCCTCGTGGTATGAAACTTAAAGAAAACACAGAGGGGATGGGGGAAGGGAGAGAGAAAGGGGACTCCAATAGTGTAGTGGTTTCCAAAACTGAATAAATTTATTTAAGAGAAAACAAATGGACTCTCACATTTAAAAAGAAAATATCAAACAGAAAGAGATCTGGCGTGTACAGCCAGTCTTACGCTCGTTCCGGTATTCCTACGGCCACTCCCTACGCGTTACGTCACCACGTGACTTCTTCATGGGGATGACGCTAGACCGTTCGTAACGTACTTATATACGAGAAAACCGGAAACGATCGGACCGGAAACGTCCGAACGACCATTTTGAAAGAGGTAAAAAGCGTCCGAACGACCATTTTGGAAGAGGTAAAAACAAACATGTTGGCCGGATGTAGAAACTCCGCCATCTTGCTCCTCCAAAATGATGAAAGGGAAGTGTGTGTACACCACCATTTTAGGCCGGAAATGATTCTTCGGCCATTTTAATACAATATGGTGTACAGAAAAATATGCATTCTCCCTTTAAAGAGCAAAAAAGATCCGAACAAGATATAAAATCCGAACGAAATATAAATACTACAAAATATAAAGCCTAAAAATCGAAAAGTAATAAAATTGAAAAATAATAGAAAAATAATATATATCCAGTAATTTATATTAAGATCATCAAAAAATTATATATAAAAACCGCAATAGACATGAATGTATAAATAACATAATATACAAAATAGGAATATATAAACCATGTGGATAAGGAATAAAATATCCTAGGGATTTAAAATATTCCGTCACTGTATAGAAAATGTATATATATAATATAAATAGTGGCAATAGATAAAATATTTAAAATATTTAAAAAATATAAAAAATATATGTAAAAATAGTAGATATAGTCAAATATAACTCAGACTGTTCACCAATTAAAGTGCCAAAAAATAATGGCATACCGGAAATAGAGCAAGATTTTACATGAAATATCCTATCATAATAAAAATGTATACAGTATAATGCATAAAAAATATTTAAAAATTGTTTAAAAAACAGTTAAGATCAAAATCAACATTTAAACCATCAGGATAAAAAGATCTCATAGTAAAAATCCACCTAGATTCCTTCTGACTGATGGTTCTAATTTTATGGCTACCCCTCCATGAAGGATTAAATCTTTCAATACCCCAGAATTCTAAATGGGAAGGGTCCCTATTGTGAACTTGATCGAAATGTCTGGAGACACTGTGTTGTGGAAAGCCCTTTATGATATTCTGTATATGTTCTTTTAGTCTTACTTTAAGTGCTCTTTTTGTTCTTCCAATGTATTGTAATTTACAACTACATTGTAAACAATATACCACGCCTTCTGTATGGCATCCAATAAAATCACGTATCTTATGTGTTTCTCCGGTAATAGTACTAGTAAAATCAGATCTTTTATTCTGAAATTTCTTGGCATGTCGACATGTGAAGCAATTCTTGCAAGGATAAAAGCCTTTTCCAGTAAAAAAAGTAAAATCTCTTTTAGGGGGTGGATCAACCACGGATTTGGCTATAATATCTCTCAACGTGGGAGCCCTTTTAAAAATAATATTAGGTTTTTGCAGCAAGAGTTTGCCCAGATCTTTATCTTTCTTCAATATGTACCAATGTCGACTTAACAAACGGGAGATTTCTTTGTGTTGTACATTATAATCCAATATAATCGAAGGTACTTCTGGATTACTTTTACTTTTGTTCTTACTGTTGTTTTCAAGCATCTTGAACCTATCCATACTTTTAACATGTTCAATTTCTTTTCTTATAAAGGCGTCATCATATCCTTTTTCTTTGAATCTGGTAGCAATTAAATCAGCTTGTTCTAGATAATCATCAATTTTGCTACAGTTTCTTCTAATTCGAACCAATTGTCCTTTGGGTATATTAAACAACCATGGCTTAAAGTGGCAGCTGTTGATGGAAATATAACTATTAGCATCAACGTTTTTAAAATGCGTTTTCGTGATAATTTTATTTTTATCCAGGGAAATATCTAAGTCTAGAAAATTAATTCTATTATTGTGTATTTTCCATTCTAAATGGATGTTTTTGTCATTCACATTTAGTTTTGTTAAATATTTCTCTAGAGCATCTTGGTTACCATTCCATACTATGATGATGTCATCAATATACCTTTGATAAAAAGTTAGCTCTGCTGGTGTGTTTTTGTATATGGCATCTTCTTCCCAATAGGCCATAAATGCATTTGCAACACTGGGCGCAAATTTAGCGCCCATAGCTATCCCTATAACCTGTCTATAATAAGTTTGATTATGCCAGAAAAAATTGTGTTTTAGGCAAAAATCCAAACATTTGATCAGGAACTTTCGTTGTTGGCAGCTTAATGTAGTGAAGGTTCTCAAAAGCCATTTAATAGCAGAACATGCTTCATGATGTGCAACAATAGTATATAAGGAAGAGACATCTGCGGTGGCAAGCAAAGTTCTTCCTTCTAAAACAGTTACAGTTTCTAGTAATTGAAGTGTGTGTTTTGTATCTTTAAGGTATGCTTTAGTCTTCTGTATGGCTGGTTGAATAAAAAAAGGCCTTCATATCAAAATGACTATCAGGGAAGAAGGGATAGAAGCCCCATACCAACGTCTAACCGATATGAACCCATTAGAAATTACCCGGAACAAAACCACTATGAGCACTCGTATCATCAGTATCCTCGAGATACACAAGATCATCATCATTTTTTAGATCGGGACAGGAGAGACTACTCCCCAAGGAGACCTCAGGAGACACATTGGAGGAGGGATTCGCCGGGAAGAAGACCGCCACAGGAACCGTATCACTCCCCCATAAGAAGAACAGAAAACGAAAGAATACGGAACAGCCCAGAACGAAGAGAGGCTGCAGAGCGGGAAAGAGAATCCAAACGAAAAAGAGAATGATTGGAGAAGGAGTTATCAATTTGAGCGATACTCCCATTTCCCCAGAAGAACTAGCCGTTCTTGATAAAGGTCTCAAATTTGCCCCCACAAAAAATTTGAACAAATTTGACACGTATATTGGCATCCAAAAATACATTAGAAAAATCAACATCAAAAAGTACATTATGAATAATCCTATTAAATCCAATACTATTACAGCAAATGAACCTAATCCTGCACAATTTAGCACTTTACGCAATAATTCAGTGTTTAATCCACAAGTCAGTGGTAATCAACATGTCGAAGTTTTCAAAAAACTCGTGTTGGATGATATATATACCATGAAGATCAAAAAAGTTTCCGATCCAGGATACATCAAAAAAGGTATTAAAACATTGACACAAAGAAAAGATATTGTTGTTCGGCCGGCTGACAAGGGAGGCGCAGTCGTTATACAATCAAAAAAATCCTACTTAGATGAGATGGATCGGCAATTACAAGACAGCAATACATATACCAAACTTTTGGGTAATCCTACCACGAAATATAAAAAGGAATTGGAACAGTTAATTCATTTAGGAAGTAAGAAAGCTATTTTAAGTAAAAGAGAAAGCAAATATCTTCTTCCTGAATCATGCAGAGTACCTATTATATATATGATTCCAAAGATACATAAAAATAGAGATAACCCACCCGGCAGACCGATCGTGAATAGCATCGATTCTCTCACTTCTAGATTGGGAGAATATCTAGATTTTTTTATTCAACCAGCCATACAGAAGACTAAAGCATACCTTAAAGATACAAAACACACACTTCAATTACTAGAAACTGTAACTGTTTTAGAAGGAAGAACTTTGCTTGCCACCGCAGATGTCTCTTCCTTATATACTATTGTTGCACATCATGAAGCATGTTCTGCTATTAAATGGCTTTTGAGAACCTTCACTACATTAAGCTGCCAACAACGAAAGTTCCTGATCAAATGTTTGGATTTTTGCCTAAAACACAATTTTTTCTGGCATAATCAAACTTATTATAGACAGGTTATAGGGATAGCTATGGGCGCTAAATTTGCGCCCAGTGTTGCAAATGCATTTATGGCCTATTGGGAAGAAGATGCCATATACAAAAACACACCAGCAGAGCTAACTTTTTATCAAAGGTATATTGATGACATCATCATAGTATGGAATGGTAACCAAGATGCTCTAGAGAAATATTTAACAAAACTAAATGTGAATGACAAAAACATCCATTTAGAATGGAAAATACACAATAATAGAATTAATTTTCTAGACTTAGATATTTCCCTGGATAAAAATAAAATTATCACGAAAACGCATTTTAAAAACGTTGATGCTAATAGTTATATTTCCATCAACAGCTGCCACTTTAAGCCATGGTTGTTTAATATACCCAAAGGACAATTGGTTCGAATTAGAAGAAACTGTAGCAAAATTGATGATTATCTAGAACAAGCTGATTTAATTGCTACCAGATTCAAAGAAAAAGGATATGATGACGCCTTTATAAGAAAAGAAATTGAACATGTTAAAAGTATGGATAGGTTCAAGATGCTTGAAAACAACAGTAAGAACAAAAGTAAAAGTAATCCAGAAGTACCTTCGATTATATTGGATTATAATGTACAACACAAAGAAATCTCCCGTTTGTTAAGTCGACATTGGTACATATTGAAGAAAGATAAAGATCTGGGCAAACTCTTGCCGCAAAAACCTAATATTATTTTTAAAAGGGCTCCCACGTTGAGAGATATTATAGCCAAATCCGTGGTTGATCCACCCCCTAAAAGAGATTTTACTTTTTTTACTGGAAAAGGCTTTTATCCTTGCAAGAATTGCTTCACATGTCGACATGCCAAGAAATTTCAGAATAAAAGATCTGATTTTACTAGTACTATTACCGGAGAAACACATAAGATACGTGATTTTATTGGATGCCATACAGAAGGCGTGGTATATTGTTTACAATGTAGTTGTAAATTACAATACATTGGAAGAACAAAAAGAGCACTTAAAGTAAGACTAAAAGAACATATACAGAATATCATAAAGGGCTTTCCACAACACAGTGTCTCCAGACATTTCGATCAAGTTCACAATAGGGACCCTTCCCATTTAGAATTCTGGGGTATTGAAAGATTTAATCCTTCATGGAGGGGTAGCCATAAAATTAGAACCATCAGTCAGAAGGAATCTAGGTGGATTTTTACTATGAGATCTTTTTATCCTGATGGTTTAAATGTTGATTTTGATCTTAACTGTTTTTTAAACAATTTTTAAATATTTTTTATGCATTATACTGTATACATTTTTATTATGATAGGATATTTCATGTAAAATCTTGCTCTATTTCCGGTATGCCATTATTTTTTGGCACTTTAATTGGTGAACAGTCTGAGTTATATTTGACTATATCTACTATTTTTACATATATTTTTTATATTTTTTAAATATTTTAAATATTTTATCTATTGCCGCTATTTATATTATATATATACATTTTCTATACAGTGACGGAATATTTTAAATCCCTAGGATATTTTATTCCTTATCCACATGGTTTATATATTCCTATTTTGTATATTATGTTATTTATACATTCATGTCTATTGCGGTTTTTATATATAATTTTTTGATGATCTTAATATAAATTACTGGATATATATTATTTTTCTATTATTTTTCAATTTTATTACTTTTCGATTTTTAGGCTTTATATTTTGTAGTATTTATATTTCGTTCGGATTTTATATCTTGTTCGGATCTTTTTTGCTCTTTAAAGGGAGAATGCATATTTTTCTGTACACCATATTGTATTAAAATGGCCGAAGAATCATTTCCGGCCTAAAATGGTGGTATACACACACTTCCCTTTCATCATTTTGGAGGAGCAAGATGGCGGAGTTTCTACATCCGGCCAACATGTTTGTTTTTACCTCTTCCAAAATGGTCGTTCGGATGCTTTTTACCTCTTTCAAAATGGTCGTTCGGACGTTTCCGGTCCGATCGTTTCCGGTTTTCTCGTATATAAGTACGTTACGAACGGTCTAGCGTCATCCCCATGAAGAAGTCACGTGGTGACGTAACGCGTAGGGAGTGGCCGTAGGAATACCGGAACGAGCGTAAGACTGGCTGTACACGCCAGATCTCTTTCTGTTTGATATTTTCTTTTTAAATGTGAGAGTCCATTTGTTTTCTCTTAAATAAATTTATTCAGTTTTGGAAACCACTACACTATTGGAGTCCCCTTTCTCTCTCCCTTCCCCCATCCCCTCTGTGTTTTCTTTAAGTTTCATACCACGAGGATACATATGCTGCAGCATTACTCATAAGAGATTGAATCGGCCCTCTAGTGGTAGAAGTTTATACCATTTGATGATTGTGCACAGAGAAGTGAAGGAGAAGTCCATTGGAATTACTTTCTTTTGCCTTATTATTCCATCTCTGAGGTGAGAGTTCTGGGAGCCTGATCTTTTGGAACATTTGGTCCTGTTCTTTCTCCAGTGCTTTTTCACTACACACTTACACTATTGGTGTGTTTATTTTTGAAATATTTACATTGACTCTTGTTTTCTTCACATTTTTATACATTATTTATTTTT
Source organism: Lithobates pipiens (assembly GCF_037356315.1). Classification (NCBI taxonomy): domain Eukaryota; kingdom Metazoa; phylum Chordata; class Amphibia; order Anura; family Ranidae; genus Lithobates; species Lithobates pipiens. The sequence continues at coordinate 78,002,140 of NW_027507789.1, forward strand.
TGTGGCATTATTTGCGCAGGACTCTTTCTTAATTATTCAAGTGATAGTTTGTGTTTACTATTTTGTCCCGCTGCATTTTCTGTTTCATTTAGTAGCACTTGCACTTTTGTTATTCCACAGATTGTTACATTATACTTTGTTATGCACGTAGATTTATTTCACGTCTAGCACATAGTGGCGCGAGGGTCCATTTTACACATTATCTTGTCATTACCATGGCGCAGCTCCGGGACCTTCCTGGCTCGGGTCAGGATCAGATCCCGGTCACGGAAGTTCAAAAACCGGACCAGGAACGGCCGAGGGAAAGCTCCTGGGGGTCGGTGACCCGTCGGGACCCTGTGTGCCCGTTCCACCACATATGTAGGCGGCACCTCAGGAATAGACAGCAGTTGTTTAAAGAATTGTTCAGCAAAGTGCGCAAACTGGTCACCTTCAGCGCCTTCCGGCAGCCCCACCACTCGGAGATTATTACGCCTCTGACGATCTTCTGCGTCAATAGCCTTATGTTGCAGCGCTTTGACCTGCTCCCTGAGCTCCGCTAGCTGAGCCCCATAACTGTGGGACGTGTCCTCCACATCTGACACCCTCGTTTCCACAGTGGTTAGGCGGCCCCTTATCTTGTCCAGGTCATGTCTGATCAAAATGCATTCTGAGGAGAGGTGGTCTATACGGCCCACAAGTTCAGCTTTACTTGCGCTGATGGCTTCCAATATTGGCCTGGTAATGGCATCAGTATCCACCGCTGAGGCCGTAACTGACAAGGGCTCAGCTCCTTCCTTCTCCCTCGGCTGCGCCATCCCCCCTCCTGTATGCTCTGCACGCTGCGAGGTTGACGGGGAAGACAAGATGGCGGGGGCGGGGCTTAGCTCCGTGCCTCCCGCGGAATGTGAATGGCGCTGGTCCCTGCGCGCTCTAGCTCCCTTTCGGGCGGCGGAAGATGGCATCCCCAGCTGCAGCTCACCTTCCCCCAGCGGATGCCGGTGTTCGGTAGCGGATGGCGGCTCAGAATCGGTCGGATAATGATCCGGAGGTGCGGAGCTGTGGAGACACGCTGCTGCCTCGATCACATCCGGCCGGAAGTACGGACTTTTCCAGTTAATTGGAATGCATGATTTTGCGGCGTTTATCAGATGACATATGACCGTTTTTTTGTTTGTTTTTTTTTTGTTTTTTTTTTATATATTTCTTAATCGACATTGTGTTTACATGTAGCAAAAAGAATGCTGGGTCATTTGGGACCACGTAGTTCGTGAATTTCTGTATAGTCTTTCTGATTACAGACCAGAAGTGTTGCAGCTTCGGGCAAGACCAGAATACGTGGAGCAACGTGCCCCTCTCTCTCCGACATCTCCAGCACATTGCAGAGGTGTTCAGGTAATGGGTATGCAGAATTTGTGGGGTCAAGTACCAACGTGTCCTGTTTGTAGTTAGTTTCTTGTACTTTCGTACAGATAGAGGATTTAAGTGCTAGTGCTATCACACGCTGGATCTGGCCCGAAGTGAACTTACAGTTCAGGTCTCTTTACCATTTACTCATGCAAGATGGGGGTGAGTTTTCCGTCGGGTAAAGCAGGAGGTTGTAGGTTGTGGATAATGTTCTTTGAAGCCTGTCTTCTCCGGTACAGAGATCTTCCCATGGGGTGAGGGGTCTATCAAACTCATGTGGATTAGGTATAGATCTAAGGAAGTGTCTAAGACTCCTTGCCATCCAAAACGACAGTCGAAAGGCACCTGAATCACTTTGAAGTGTTTCCAAGAGGGCCTGGATTTATTATAGACAAAATGTCTCGCTTGCGTAGAGCCCAAGTCCCTAAATAGAGTGCTAGTCGGGGGGTGTAGACCCAGAGGGAATTCTGGATTCCCTATAATAGGATATAAGGGTGATTGCGACGTGGTAAGTGAGTGAGTAAAGCACGCCCGAGATCCCACCTGGACGGTCGTCCCTATCAGCGGGTGGTTCTTGACTTCGGTGGGGAGGTGTTCCCAGCACCATATCGAGCCTTGTAGAGGAATCTGCCTGTTCCAGGCATCTCCACAGTTTCAGCTTCTGGTGTCTGCCCCAATCTATAATTCTTCCTAGGTGGGCTGCCTGATAGTATTTCTTCATATCGGGGATCGCAAGCCCTCCACATATTTTGGGTAAGGAGAGAAGGGAGCGGGGTATTCTCTGCTTTCTGTTAGCCCAAATAAATTTATAGAACTGACCATGTATCTGTTTAAAGAATGTCATGGGAATACAGATCGGGAGAGCTTGCAGCAGGTATAGAAATTTAGGTAGTATGCACATTTTGATCAGATTGCATCTGCCAAACTAAGAGTGGAGGCCCCCCTGCCATCCCTCCAACAGGGATCGGGTTTTAGCCAATAGAGGGGGGAAATTTAGAAGGAAGGTGTGTTTGAGGTTGGCCGGTAGGTAGGTGGGTGCCTAAGTATTTTAGGGCCGTCTCTGTCCATTTAAAGTTAAAGTTGGTTCGTAATTTCTGCATGGTTGAATTGGGAACGCTTATTCCCATGGCCTCAGACTTACTATAGTTTATTTTTAGGTTGGATATCTTCCCAAAAACATCAAATTCCTGAAGCAAATTCGGGAGGGAGATCAGTGGATTCATAAGGGAAAAGAGCAGGTCATCCTCGTAAGCCGAGACCTTGTAGTGAGCGTCTCCTATTGAGAGTTCACTGATGTCTGGGTTATTTCTTTCTTTAGAAAGAAATGGCTCTAGTGACAAGGCAAATAGGAGGGGAGACAATGGGCAGCCCTGTCGCGTCCCATTACGAATTTGGAGGGGATCTGATAAAATGCCATTGACTTTGAGTTGAGCAGAGGGGGTTGAATAGATTTGAGAAATCCATCTCATCATGGTTTCTCCTAGCCCTATGTGCCTAAGAACTGCAGACATGTAGCTCCAGTCAACGCGATTGAAGGCTTTCTCTGCATCAGTATTTATAAATATCGATGGCATGTGTGTCTTATTGGCCACGTGTATCAGGTTCAGCACTTTAATTGTGCTTTTCCTAGCTTCTCTAGTGGGGATGAAGCCTACTTGATCTAGATGGATTAAGGATTGCAAATGACGGGCCAAACGTGTCGCTAAAATCTTGGTGAACAACTTAAGGTCTATGTTAAGAAGTGAAATCGGCCGGTAGCTACTGCACATTGTGGGGTCCTTTCCCTCTTTCAGTATCGCCGTAATATGTGCTCTCAGGGTATCAGTGAAAAGGTTGCCGCATTTCCTAGCTTATTGTAGGACACCATATGGGAGCTAAGGGATGGCAAGAGATTTATAGTACTGTAAGGTAAGACCATCCGGCCCGGGGGCTTTGCCCGGCTTAGTGGAAGCTATTGCTAGGTCCAATTCCTTTGTCGTTATTGGGGCGTCTAGCTCAGCTATGTTTTTGGGGGTCAGCAAGGGGATGTGGGCCGAGGATAAGTAGCTTTCAATTAGTGATTGTTTGTTGGAAGGGCTTGGAATATTATAGAGGTTAGAGTAATATTCTTTAAAAGTATTGGCGATGTGTCGTGGTAAATTAATCATTGAGCCATTCACAGTCTTAATTTGGGGTACGTATGTCTGTATTCTGAGTTCTTTAGTCGCCCTAGCCAGGACACGTCCAAATTTATTGCCTGACTCGTAGGAAATTAGCTTACATTTCTCATTCAAGATCTCATTAATTTGGTTGCGTATTGAGGCCAGCTCTGCTTCGAGCAGGGGGTCTGGCATAATGTGTTGTGTTTCAGTGGAGTGAAGTGCGGCTAGGAGTTTTTCCAGCTGCTCTCCCCTCTCTCTTTTGATGCGTGCACCGTGTTTTATGAAGATTCCCCTTACTACTGCCTTATGCGCCTCCCATATCGCCCCAGGGGCAGATTCCTCTGAGGTGTTAGATTGGAAGTAGCATTTCAGCTCCCAGTGCACCTCCTCCATGACCGCTGAGTTCTGCAACAGACTTTCACTCAGTCTCCAAAAGTGCATCACGGAGGAGGGGTTACCCGAGAGCTTGTAAGTCATGGTGATAGGGGCATGATCTGACCATGTCCTAAGGCCTATCCGAGAGTCATGTACGGCGTGCAACTGACCATGTGGGACCAGAAAGTAGTCGATCCTCGAATACAATTTTTGTGAGATGTGGAGTAAAAGGTATAGTCCCTTTCACCCAAATGTTGGCGGTGCCATACATCTATCAATTGTGCTTCGTGGAGTTCCCTGATAATATGTTTGCGAGCTCCTGCCGGTAGTGAAGATTTGCCTGAGGATGTGTCCATTCTAGGTACCAAAGGAGTATTGAAATCTCCTCTCAGAATAAGCTGGCCGTCTTTAAACTTAGGCAATTATGTAAGCGTGCGTCGTAGAAAGGTGTCTTGGCCCGCGTTTGGGGCGTAGATGGTCGCCAAGGTCAGTCGCCCACGGAGCCCTTAAGAAATGTGAATCGCCCTTCTGTGTCTAATTTAGCGTCCTAATGAGTCCACCGCAATCTGCTAGATATGAGGATAGAGGTGCCCCTGGATTTAGTTTTGTTGGCAGAATGATAAGCCAACGGGAAGAACCTGTTCTTGAGGACAGGCAATCTGTCTTCTTTAAAATGAGTTTCCTGAATAAAGGCTATGTCAACTCTATCTTTCTTTAGGTCATTCATTAATTCATTAGTATCCGCCTTTTTTCTGGCGTGTTAAGGCCTTTTGCATTAATGGATAAGATCTTTAGCACGTCCATGACCAGCCGGGATTGTGGGGGGATCTGGGATTAGTTCCGGTAAATGGGGTTCAACAGTGAGTAGATACCCCAGGGTAGGAGGGGTATGACGGGTTAAGTAGGGAGGGGAGAGAGCTGTAAAAAAAAAAAAAAAAAAAAAAAGGGGGGGGGGGGGGGGGGTTGGGTCAGAAAGATTATCCCACCAGGAGAAGGTACACCCCCACCAGATCAATGGAACCGTGATATAGGACCAGTAAAGTGGTCCTTATAATACCTTGGCTCTACTGATGTAGGGGAGGAAGTCAGTCCTCACTTAGTGAGGAAGCAGACAGGTAGGGTAAACACGGGGGTTGAGAGTTGCTAAGTGCAAGCCTCTCGCTTGCTTAGCACAACTCAACCAACATGGTCAAAGAATGTGCCGGCCTATGTGGGGTAGTGACTGTGTAGGGCCAATGAACGGGAGAGCTCCCGCCAGCCCCGCCCCCGGCCAGCCCAGCTCCAATGTTCTAGCGTTTCCAGGGTGTACATCAAAGGCCTCGGAGCTCCTATGGCGCTCGCCCATAAACCAGATGGGGCCAGAGGGGCACGGGACGGGAGGGAGGCCCGGCAAATTCCCCCACCCGCAAAAAAACATCTGCAGGGTGGGACCGCGGGTCCGGGCCCCCCCCCCGAGTCCCCACCAGGCCCCACGGCCCCACCAGAGCAACACAAAGATGCCCGCTATGGAGAAAGTCAAATACATTTATAAACCAGACAACAGTTATGCTATGTAAGAGAAGCAACATCACTGTAACTATTTCTACGTCCTTTAGCAATCCAAGATGGTTTCTGTGGGGTCCATGGAGGTCCTGTAGAGTTCACTAATGCACAGTAAGCCCCCCTTATCCCCCGCAGGGCATGATGTCTGCCGAAAGGTTCTGGCGCCTTGACCTAACGGAGTGTGGTGGTCTCTGTGTTCAAGGCCCCCAACACCTGTGTGTGGCAGCATCTAAGTCTGTAGCCACGAGGGCCTCCGAGTAGTGGGGTCAGGATGTTATGGGAGTCACCGTGCAGGAATCCTCCTAAGTGCCATAGCGACTCGTCCGGGAAGACCACATTAGAACCGCAGTGACCCCTGCCAGCCTCACTAGTGCAATACACCAACCCTCACAGTGTCTGTCACTTGGTGAATGCTCCGTCCACTGGGTCAGAGGCCCAGCATGGCACCTGCAGTGTGGGGTTATCTTGGGTAACCGGGGGGGCGTAAACAGTCTGCAAGGTAAAATCCCTAGAGGTTTAATTTACAGTACGGTGTTAGGTCCAGGATAAACGGTAGCACTCTACTAAGGGTGTTTGAGTCATAAGTTGCCAATGAGCAGAGGGGGGGGGGGGGGTCATGGGTCTTTACAACTCACGTGATCCCTCCGGTGACGGTGCCCGGGATCTCCGGTGTTGACTCTGCGGGCGAGGCAAGGGGTGCCTCCGTGAGGATTGCTGATTGGTTCGACCGCCCGTGTGGGGGATGAACTGCAGCCAGTTTGGAACTTCGACTGGGTCTGTTTCCAAGAAGGTGAACAGGTTTGGCAAGTCTCTCGGGGATCGGAGAGTAAAAAAACGTTGCTCTCTTTTAAAGGTCACAGCTAGCGGATATCCCCAACAATAGGTAGCGGCTCTCCGTCGGGCTAGCTCGAGTACCGGGCGAAGGATGGTTTCCTTACAGGAGTAGTGGTGGAGACGATAACGTCTCTTGGTCTATTGGGGTCGGAGGAGCGCGGTCCCAACGCCCTATGTATCCTGTCAAATCTGATATCTGGGGGTAAGGGATCGCCCGGGAGACTGCGGAATATCGCTACAGCTGTGGCCACGAGGTCCTCCACCCCAGTCGCCTCTGGGAGACCCCGTAGGCGGAGGTTGTTCCTCCTGCTCCTGTCTTCTATCTGCTCCATGTGCAGCTGCAACATTGTGGCCGCATCAATATATGCATCCTGAAGGCTCTCTAGTGCAGCCACTCTGTGCTCTAGATCTGACACTGAGGTCTCCCCTGCAGTTACCCTGCCAGCCAGTGTATTCCGTTCCCCTCTCACTTCCTGCATGTCTCTCTTATGCTGCTGTTCTATCCAGCATACAAGGGATTCAATATCAGCCTTAGTGAGGAGAGCCCACATCTCTGCATTCCCTGTCAGGCTTACCGATACATCCGTGGGGGATCCAGAGCCCGATTGCAGTGCTGCTGGAGTGTCCGTGAGGTTGTCAGACTCCATCGAGGTAGATGGGGATACCGGCCGGCCCGACTGTAGTGGCGCGCTGCTCCCACGCGGTGCCGCCATATTGCCCTCTGGGGGACCACTCCGCCGCTGTGTTGGGAAGTGATCCAGCGCTCCGCCGGTTTTTTAGAGGAGCCGCTCTTCCCCCTGGCTCTCCGCTTTGAAAGGTGCATTCCCTGGGGAGGATCTGATATTTTTTTTGAGCAGAATAAGCCTCGCAAGCCGGGAGAGGGCCGGGAGCTCTGAGAAAGTGCATCTCTAGTCGGCCATGCCCAGGCCACGCCCCAGGGAAAGTCTTTTAACCACAAAAGGAAAGGAACCCTTTAGAGGGGATTTGGCGTTCCTAACTGGCTTTAATCGCCAATATAGGGAGGTAGAAAATATTTTTTTACCCCGATTTTTTTTTTTTTTTTGGCCTATCCTCTTAAAAGACAGATTTGAAATTGATATTGCCAAAGAAACCACAATTTATTTATAGAGAGCCCCAGGCCTACGAAATAAAATTGTACCAAATATACTGGACCCTCCCAAAATTATGTCTACTTTTTTTGGATATGGAGGGTTTCCACTATTGTACTAGGTGTAAAGCGTGTAAGATCACAAAGACCTAAAAGGAAAATAGAAAGTTTTCAATCAGAAGTAACTAAGAAAAAATTCAAATTCAAACCACTAATTACTTGTGATTCTGAAAATGTTATGTACGTAATACAATGCCCACGCCCCAAACAATACGTAGGCAGAACTACATGCAAGCTACGTATTAAAATTAACGAACACTTAACAAACATTAAAAATGGGTTTGAGAAACATTAGGCTTTCAAACTATTTTAAAAAAAAATCCATAATGGGGACCCTACTTTAGCCACTTTTTTCGTTAAAGACAAGGTGAAAAAACATTGGAGAGGTACTAATTTTATGAAAGCTGTCTCACAAAATGAAACAAAATGGTTATATAGCTTAGATACTTTGCAACCCGCTGGTTTAAACATAGATGTTGACCTAAATAGTTTTTAAAAAAATGATCGATTGTGCCCCCAGGATTATCAGTATGGGTACTAAACATAAAAGGAAGTTTATTAATATGGTGGTGGTGTATATATATACATATATGTGTGTGTGTGTGTGTGTGTATATCTCTCACTAATCAGTTTTACATAAATAATTTTTAAGAGAGATATATTGGTAGTATAAATATATTTCTGAGACCGATATATTGTTATTTATATTTTAGTTGTATTTTTTATGTGATATACAGTGGTCAAGCTGGGTATGTTGTGAAAAGGCTGTTATACGTTAGAATAATGCATCCAATATATACTATTTGCCACAAGATGGCAACGATAATGCAGTGTGTTCAACCCCAGCCAATCGCACACTTTACGGCCAAATATAAACATCATTAGTCAGGTGACCGGGACGCTTCCTGACAACGTCATTACGACAAAACGTACGCCGTGGCACATCTCGGTCACATTGTTTGGTCCGAACTTCTGGTTTCCGAGGTCCAGGGTGTGAAACGCACGCCAATTCAAGCAGCCGAAGTGGCATGGCTAACTTCCAACCCACCCGGCCTGACATACTCATTCCCTCTAGTGCCGGAGGCCATTTGTCCGTTTTTTGTTTTTTATGCCAATTTTAAAAATAAAACAATATTATGCCATGGTCCCGTTCTCTCTATTTTTTTCCTGAGCAATCGTGGATTGAAACATTTATTCCTGGCGCACCTAAGCAGTATTTCTCCATCAAGGTCGGCAGTTCCTCAAAGCCTCACCTGACCTGTCTTTCTATAAAGGGGTCATGGTGAGTTGGTGAGTAGGCTACTTACCATAATCCACCGGGTCAGGGGCGTAACTATAGGGGGTGCAGCAGTTGCGACCGCAACCGGGCCCTGTGATGCAGGGGGCCCATGCAGCCCCCTCTACATATGGCTGCTCTTTAGTTGTGCATTCCCTGCATGACCTGTGTCCTCATCCGGCTCCTCAGAGTACCCCTCTCCTGCTCCATGCATTGCCGCTCAGTCCGATGTCTGTTCTCCCCAGCCAGAGTCCCGCCCACCCCGAGTCCGGCCCACTCTGCACTGCAAACTTTTCCTGGGTAAACAAACTTTAAGCACACAGATGCAGTGCAGCCCTATGGGAGCCGGCTCCCCGGAGGACACTGCAGGCTTGTCTGCCAGCCACCCCTCCTCCCCGTCATACACAGATGATGAAAGGTCTTTCTGGGAGATATGCTGATCGCCCGTCCAGCACACTGGATGGAGCCCAGGCCAACATGGATGAGTGCATGGACTACAGCTTGGTCATGGTGAGTGAGAGGACCCCATCCCCCACACACCATTACATACCCCCTCCATCTCCCCCTGGGGACAGGGACCCCTTCTCACGTGGGGACAGGGACCCCTTCTCACCTGGGGGCAGTAACTTCATCTGCCCTGGAGAAAAGGACCTCATCTCTTCTGGGGACGGGGACCCCATCCTGCCTAGGGACAGTCCCCCAATGGGGCACCTAAAAATAAATAAAAATAAAAATACTAATACTAGTGGTGGAACTACAGGGCTCACAAAGGTCATACCTGTGACCACGCCCTGGAGTTCCACCGCCGGACTCGGAGGGAAGGGCCCTGGCTGGGGTTCAGGGGGGCCCTTCATGGTTTCTTGCATTGGGGCCCTGAAGGTTCTAGTTACGCCACTGCACCGGGTGATGTGTTTGTGCAATATTTCTAAGTGGTGACAGGGCACAGGATTCACCCACTCAGTTTTATGCTTTTCATCTATATGGACTCTTTGAATTGTATTCATTTTATGTACATTGGAGTTTGTATTGATTTATGAGATATTTGTGGTATCATATAAGCATTACCACTTTATTTGTATTACTTAAGGTTTACTTTAATAGCACTTTATTTGGATCACTTAAGGTTTACTTTAAATAGCGCCTGAGGTATTACACACTAGCACTTTTTTTTGCATCACTTAAGGTTCACTATAACAGCTCCCCCTTATTATTTACAACCCACACTATCAGTTTGTGGCTCCCCCTTTTTGGCTTGGCTTCTTTACCAAGGTATTGACTCCAATTTTGGCATTGTTAGGACAATGCAGGATCGCAATCGTAGGTTATATGGACGATCTCCTTCTGAGAGCAGCTTCCACCTCAGAATTAGAGTATGTGGTGATCACCATGCAAACACTGCAGGAGCTGTTGAACCTAAAAAAGTCTGTGCTCATACCGATTCAGCACTTGGAGTACGTAGGCTTACTGCTGGACTCCATGGAAGCGAGAGTGTTCTACCTTCAGACACAACTGAAGACTCTCAGAGCCAGGTTAAAACTATTACTGAACCGCAGGTGGTCATCGCTGCGTTTCTGCACGCGAGTTCTGGGCCCCATGGTGGCCTCCCTCAAGGTGGTACCGTACGCCCAGTTTCACACCAGAGTCCTGCAGGAGATATTGACAAGATGGGACATATCTCCGTTATCTCTGGATCGGCAGATTCAGGTGAGCCAGTCAGTCAGGGACTCCCTGCTTTGGTGGCTGAGGTCCCCAGCACTTCGGCCAGGGAAGTCATTCCTACCTCTGAATTGGACCGTGATCACAACAGATGCCAGCCTGACCGGCTGGAGTGGAGTACTGGGAGTACAGTCGACCCAGGGTCTCTGGTCGGGTGAGGAACCCAAGTTGTCGATCAATGTGCTCGAACTCCGAGCGATCAGGCTTTGATGAGACTACGAGGGCGTCCAATCAGGATCAGGTCAGACAACGCCACAACGGTGGCATATGTCAACCATCAAGGATGAACAAGTTGCTCGGCTGCAGCACGGGAGGTTGCTCACATCCTTCAGTGGACATAGCAACAGGTACCGGCCTTGTCGGCTATTTAAATCCCAGGAGTAGAAAACTGGTAGGCGGACTACCCAAGTCGCCAGATGCTGGGCCCAGGAGAGATGTTCAGGCTACTGTGCCTACGGAGGGGTACACCAGACGTGGATCTTCTGGCCTCCCCTGTCAGTCGGAAGGGGCAGAGATTTGAATCCAGGATAAATGATCCTCCGGCAGACTCCTCAATCGTGCTGATGGCTCCATGGGATCAGTACCAACTGATCTATGACTTTCCTCCGCTAAAGCTACTACCACGTCTGCTCCGCAGAGTGGAGGCCAAGGGGGCTCCAATAATACTGATTGCCTCAGATTGGTCTTGGCGTCCCTGATGAGCCAACCTAGTATGACTGGTTGCGAAGGCTCCCTGGCGACTGCCGTTGCGAGAGGACCTTCTGTGTCAAGGTCCGATTCTCCATCTTGTTTTACCATCGCTGATTTTAACGGCATGGCTGTTGAGAGCCAGATGCTAAGGCCTATCGGACATTGTGATCTCAACTGTGTTGAGAGCATGGAAATCTTCTTCTCGGAAGATATACCGTTGTACCTGGAAGAAGGCATACATCTGTGTGAGGAGAAAGGATGGCATCTGCGCACCTATTCAGTTTCCAGGATCCTGCTGTTTCTACAGCGAGGAGTAGACAAGAAGTTGGCTTTCAGCACCATTAAAGGACCAATATCAGCCTTGGCTATCCTTTTTTTTTTTTCTTTTTTTTTTTTTGTCTTTAGCGACCCCTGGCATCTCACTCTCTAGTAAGCACTTTGGTTCAGGGGGTCCAACATGTAGTTCCTCCGGTGCATCCACTGTTACCCCCATGAGATCTGAACCTGGTGTTATCGGTGCTACAGAAACCGCAGTTTGAGAACATCAGAGAAATTCCTGTGTACACTCTTTCCTAGAAAGTGGTCTTTCTAGTGGTCATTACATTGGCCAGGAGTGGTTCAGAACTGGCGGCCTTGTCTTGCAAGTTGCCTTATCTGGTTATCCATAAGGATAATGTGGTGTCCGCAACCTTTTTTTTTTTTTCGGAAGGTGGTTTCGGCGTGCCACATCAATTGCCACATCAATGAAGATATTGTGTTACCATCCTAAACCAGCCCTTTATTCCCTGGACATGGTCAGGGCTGTAAGGATATATTTGTCTGCCACGGCTCCCTTTCGGAAGTCAGATCTCTGTTCGTTTCGGTAGCTGGTCCGAAAAAGAGGTATGGTGGTCTCGTCAACCACCATTTCCAGGTGGATCAGACAGATGTGGTACAGGCCTACGCCTTGAAGGGGCAGGTGCCCCCCTTTCCTGTCGTGGCCCATTCCACCAGGGCCTCTTGGGCTTTCGACATTGTCCATTCACACTTTTATCAAATTCTAGAGTGGATGTAAGCGCATCGTCTGATGCCTGCTTTGGCCTCAAAGTTTTTTTGCAGGCGGCTGTGTAATGTTGCAATTATGCACTCCTTTTTTTTGTTTAAAGAAAATACAGCTACTTTGAGTATAATGCACGGTTGCATTATTGAATGCAAGTTCTGATGCGGCTAGATAGGGGGTGACTCCCTTGTTAGGGAGCACTTCTGGTTGTGGGTGAAGGTGTTTTTATTTTTATTAATTTTTTTTTTCTTCTTTTTTTTTTTTTATGCTGCTCCCACCCCTCGTTTTGACACTGCTTGGGGATGTCCCTATGGTCAAGATTAATGGAGCTGTGTCCGTCAGTGAACAAAAGAGAAAATGGGATTTTTGTACTCTCCATAAAATCCTTTTCTCTGAAGTTCACTGACTGACACAGCACCCTCCCCTCCTATGGATTTCCGTATACTGCTTGTTTGAGCTGCTGAGGCAGGCTGAGGGGATGTTACTGGAGGGGCCACCCCCTGGGCGGAACTGTAAAGTTCTGCTTTTTCACATGTATAACATGTTCTGCCTAGTCCTCTCCTGAAGGTGGCGTAACAAACCTATGGTCAAGATTAATGGAGCTGTGTCAGTCGGCGAACTTCAGAGAAAAGGATTTCATGATGAGTACAAAAATCCTATTTTTGCAAAAGCATTTGACACGTTTCCCCATAAATGTTTGCTGTATAAAATAAGGTCTGTTGGCATGGACCATAGGGTGAGTACATGGATTGAAAACTGGCTACAAGAGTGAGTTCAGAAGGTGGTAATAAATGGGGAGTACTCGGAATGGTCAGAGGTGGGTAGTGGGGTCCCCCAGAGTTCTGTGCTAGGACCAATCCTATTTAATTTGTTCATAAATGACCTGGAGGATGGGGTAAACAGTTCAATCTCTGTATTTGTGGACAATACCAAGCTAAGCAGGGCAATAACTTCTCTGCAGGATGTGGAACCCTTGCAAGAAGATCTGAACAAACTAACGGGGTGGGCAACTACATGGCAAATGAGGTTTAATGTAGAAAAATGTAAAATAATGCATTTGGGTGGCAAAACTATGAGTGCAATCTATACACTGAGGGCAGAACCTCTAGGGAAATCTAGGATGGAAAAGGACCTGGGGTCCTAGTAGTTGATAGGCTCAGCAATGGCATGCAATGCCAAGCTGCTAAGCAAAGCATTTACATTTATAAATACCACACTGGTGACCCCATAATATGGATAAAACGTTTTCATGGAAGGGAGTTTAACAAGGCACATGGCCACTCATTAAAATTAAAAGAAAAGGTTTAACCTTAAACTACGTAGAGTTTTTTTTTTTTTTTTTTTTTTTTTTACTGTAAGAGCTGCAAGGATGTGGAATTCCCTTCCACAGGCGGTGGTCTCAGCGGGGAGCATCGATGGTTTAAAAAAACTATTAGATAAGCACCTGAACGTCCGCAACATACAGGGAGGATATACACTGTAATAGTGACATATAATCACACACATATGTTGGACTTGTGTCTTCTTTTTTTTTTTTTTCAAAACTCGCCTACTATGTAACTGGCTGTTAGAGGTTACAGCACATGACTTGTTGGTTGCTAGAGGTTACTGGACATCCTCACCCCACCTTTCGATTGCAGTGTGTACACTGTCAGCGCCGAAGGGAGAAGAGGTATGCGTAGAGTACTCTAGGTGGAGCTGAAAGGAGTGGTTCGAGGAGAACGAGCGGACTAGAGCAGTCCAAAACCGTGGGTGGCAGCGGTGAGTCAGGGGGATGACACAATTGGACAGTGATAGAGACTAAAGGAAGGATATCGTGGGCCTTATGGGTGAGAGCCTGTGGCCCCCCCTCCTTTATGCCCCCCTGACTCCCCCCTCTACCTCATGTTTGAATGTTCAACAGCCTGACAGAAGGGTGCCTATAGAGGACTCTGCTAAAAGAAACCATTAAAGAGTGCCCCCCTCACTTATAAGAACAGATGATTAACCAAATCAACAATGTATGTAATGGTTTGGCTAAGGACATAACAATTGGTTAATGGCAAAGTAATCTAAATTAAATAAGTCCCAGTGGAAAAACATTGTGGGGCAGTGGACATAGATACGTTTGCAGCTCCCTTATTTTCATTTTTTTCTGCTTCTCTCCAGAATATATAGAAACCTCTAATAAAATAAATGTGGAGGGACGCTTTGGGGTGGTGAGAGATACCTAGGGCACTTCTCCCTCCTTCGTGGGTAGAGGGTGAAGGTAAGGGGGTTTACATCTGTTATATTCTCCACAGCCAAAGAGTTCCTTAACATGCCGTCTTAACGTAATACTAAAGCAAGTCAAGTGCCGGCAAAGTTAGAGAAATATGCCCACACTCCAGGCTAGGCGCTCAGCCAGACCCTCCCCGAAGGGCATCCAACAGGGTCAGCAAACGCAGACTTATAGGCAGTCAGGGGCCACAGGGACCAGACGAAGTCATGGCCAGAATCACCCCCCAATTATATCAGAGGGGGTGGAACTAGTGGAGAGACCCCAGGGCCAGAGTGTTGAAGTAGTTCTGGAGGGGCTGCCTGGGGGAGGGTTATTGGGGGAGCTAGAGCCAACGCTGAAAGAGGTGCTGTCGGCAGTTAATTCCTGTAGGGAGTCCTTATGTGAGATGTCTGTCCAGCTCAAAACTATACAGGAAGAGCTCTCCTTGGTTAGGCACGACATTCAAAAAATACGGGAAAGGACTACAGCCCTAGAGGGAAGGGTGGGTAGGCCTTGTCAAGGATGACTTGGCCACCCTTAAAAGGGAGGTAAAGACCATGCAAGAACAGTTATTAAAACAAGAAAGCAAAATGGATGAGATGGAAAATCGGATGAGCAGGAAGAATATAAAGATAGTGGGATTGCCAGAGCATAGTGAAGGCCCTGACCCGGTTGCATTTTTTGAGAAATGGTTTGGGGATACATTTGGTCAGAATTCCCTCTCATCATTTTTTGCTATTGAGAGAGCACAGACTTCCCATAAGGCCCCCCTCCCTGCGGCTCCCCCAAGACGATTCTTGGCCAAAATATTATCCTACAAGGACAAAGTCACTATCACAAGAAAAGCTAGGGAAATGGGCAGGATCTTGTACAACGGTTCTCGGGTATCAATTTATCCGGATTTGTCCCCAGATCTTCAAAGGAAAAGAGCAACGTTTGGGGAAATAAAACGGAAACTTCGCCAAGTAAATGTGACTAATGCGTTGCTTTACCCAGCAAGACTACGGTTAAATGCCCCCAAGGGGGCCATATTTTTGATACTCCTGAAGAAGTTGAGGAATGGCTGGTAACCCACAGATAGAGACTCTAGAAGAATTGGACTACCATATTGGGGCTCCCTTTTTTTTTTCCCCTTTTTTTTTAAATTGCAGAAATTGAGTTTATCACATTTTTTTTATTTTTTTGTTCCCCTCTTTCTTCCTTCCCATCTGCTACCCCTCCCCCTTAACGAGAGGGGGTGGGTGGGGAAAGTGAGGTGTGTGGTGGAAAGAGATCAGGAAGTATGGTACCCTCTATTTTGGGGGGTGGCAGTGGGAGGTTTTTTCTGTATATGGTGTGTTTTGATTTTTAAAAAAAAACTTTTTTGTTCTTGTTGGGATTTTTGGGAGGGAGGGGGGGATGGAAAGGGATATCTTTAAATAGGTTAACACTGGGGGGCATGACCGGAAGCCGACCTGGACGGACGCTTGGCTTGAGAGCTCCTGTCCAGCCCAGCACCACACAGGCCGTAAACGGGGGCCACATCCAGCCTTTATGGGTAGATCACGTACCACCCGCTCTGCATCCTCCCGGGGGTCATCGCTACCGCCTCGGGGTTCCTCGGTAACGTTCCGGGGCTACTTTATCCCGCCCGAAGACTCCCTGGACGGGAGTAGCAAGATAGCGCCGGCCGCTGCCACGCTACACCAGCCTTCTCAGACGCCGCCGCTCTCCACCTCGAGCTCCCCGCGGGACAGCGGAGATGTCGCCCGGGGAATTCTAGCACCGGCTGCTGTGCTCCAGGGGGTGAGTCCTCTCCATGACCCCCCGGCTCCTCACCCGACAGTCCAAGGGACAAGGCCGCACCGCGACCTCTGGGGAGTCCCAAGATGGTGCCGGCCGCCGCAGCCACGCACAATGACCACTGCACACCGCCGCCCGCAGGCCCCCACCGCTCCCCAGGGAGGGACGCCTATCCCGGGCACAGCTCCTTGGCCCCAGCAGACCCCCACCGGGGGGTACAAACTCAGTATGCCTCCCCTGCTCACCCAGCCCACCATCCACCCATCCGGAAGCCGGGCTCACTTACACGCAGTGCACTGCAGCTTTCCCCCAGCTGTTTCGTGCCTGCTCTGACCCAGGGGCCCTTGCTGTGAGTAGCCCCCCCCCCTCGGATTTGCCTGCAGAGCCAGAGGACTTCCCGGAGCTGAAGCACCCCCCGGTGGCGTCTGCTTCGACTGGGGGAAGGGGGCAGTTTTCTGAGTGGCCAGGCTCCGCTGCTTCTAAGGCCCAACGTTCCAGGGACCGCAGTGAGCCTAGGGGACACGCACTTGCCTCCCTTTCTTATGCACGGATGGCACGAGCTCCCTCTTTAACCAGAGGAAGAGACCCCCCGAGCCATCGGTGCTGTCTCCTCGCGGAGAGGCCTTGTCTGAGCCGTGGGACCCCCGCCCCTCTCCGCCCCACCTCCAGAACCAGGGTCCCCATGCTGGGGTTCCCCAGATGCCTCTTCCCCCTGCCCCTGCGACTCGGGGTCAGAACGTAGGTCTGGACTCTCATTGGCAGGCTTATTTGCAAGCGATCCCGACTAAGGACGATTTCAAGCAACTTATTGCTGACGTGCAAGCCACATGCCGAGCGGAAATCCAATCTTTACATGCCGGCCTCAAGCACCTGACGGACCGGGTGGAAATGGTGGAAGAAGAATTACAAGACACAAAGCTGACAGTCCACCAGACCCAAATGCAGGGATCCGACCACCGTCTTATGCTCCGAGACCTACAGCGCCAAGTGGAGGACCTGGACAATAGGGGGCGCAGACACAACATCCGCGTCCGTGGCCTCCCAGAATCGGAAGGTTCTGAGGACCTCCAGTCTACGCTCCAGGAGTTGTTTAATGAAATGCTGGGGGAGCCCGCAGATAAACCTATTGAAATGGACAGGGCCCATCAGGCCCTCCGCCCCAAGGGCTCCTCATCGCAACCTCAGGACATCATCTGTCGGGTCCACTCTTTCCCCCTGAAAGAGGATATCATGCAGAAGGCGCGTTCCATCCGTAACCTTACCTTTGATAACTCCCCACTGCAAATATACCCGGCTTTATCCTGGATCACGCTCCAAAAGCGCAGATTACTGCAGCCTCTCCTGCGCACACTCCAAGACAAGGGTATTGTCTACAGATGGGGATACCCCTTCAGCTTGACCACTAAATACCAGGGGAAGACGGCCATCCTACGTTATCTGGAAGATCTGGATTCCTTCTGTGACACTTTGGAGATCCCCGCCCCCAACCTGCCTGCCTGGGACCTGCTGGCCACACCACCTCCACCGCCAGTGGTCTGGCAGAAGGTCCCTTCCACTAAACGTGCCAGAGGTCCAGAGCACCCGCACAGACCCCCCAAACACAGAATGGGATGAGTCCGCAGGAGGAGCCGCGCAGCACACTTCTTTTTCTAACCTCCCACCAAGACATCTTCCACAATGATCTTGCCCTCTTGAGTGTCCACGAACACCACTACGTTTCTTTTTTCCCCTTTTTTGTGTGCCCCCCGTTGGCCTATAGCCTACCTACTCCCACTACACGAACTGGGCTGGCCCTGGACTCCTGTCGGACAGGCCGGTTTCGGAGTTACCCACCCCCCGTGGTTAACCACCTGATGGTTCCCTGCCTCCCCCCCCCCTTCTTTTTTGTTTGTTTTTTCTTTTCTTGGGTTTTTTCTTTCTTTTTTTTTTTTTTGCATTTTCGTCACCTGTTTTTGCATTCCCTTTTGGACGTCTGTTTTTTTAGGCCTCCCTCTCTGGGACTTCCCTCCCGGGGAGCCCAATTGGAACTTGGCCCTGGGACACCTCGATCCCTGTAGGCCAGACTGTAAATGACTGTGTTATTATTTAATTGTGTATGTTTTCTAACTCTTTTTCTTTACCCTAGGCTTCCACCCCCTCCTGCTCTATGGTCCTCCTCATCTGGCACGCCGCCTGACTTCCTCCCCTGGTTGCCGCGCTCCCGGATCGCACCTTGCTACTGTACGCCTCAGCTAAGTATGCTTTTTGTCCACTCCCTATATGACAATGGCTAAGGTACTATCACTAAATGTCCACGGGCTTAACTCAAACAAAAAAAGACGTCTGGCGCTCCAGGAATTCCGGCACTCACGGGCCGATATCATTATGGTTCAGGAAACACATTTTAACAAGGGGGACTCTTTCGGGTTTGCATCCAGTTACTACCCACAGGCCTACCAAGCTTTTAACCCACGAAAGAGGGCGGGGGTCGCTATCCTTTTTAAAAAAGGGGCCCCCTTTCAGTGCGCCAGTGTATATCTTGACCCACTTGGACACTTCATTATTCTTCGAGGCACCTGGCAAGCGCAGGCCATTACCCTGTGCGCCCTGTATGCTCCGAACACACGCCAACATAGCTTTCTGGCTAAGGTTCTTACCCGTCTATCCCGCACGCCCTCAGACCTTCTTGTGCTAGGAGGAGACTTTAACCTATCCCACTCTGCTGTCCATGACCGTCTGGCAGTGACGCCTCAACCCCCACAGGCACGGGTCCTTAGGGACTCCAAACTATTCCGCTAGCTGACTAGGAGACATGGTCTTTTTGACGCGTTGAGGGCCCTTCATCCGACCGACCGCCGCCATACCTTCTACTCTGCCCCCCATCAGACCCACTCCCGCATCGACTATTTTTTTGTGAACAACAACGCACTACGTATTGTCGATTCGGCGCAGATTCTCCCCATCTCATGGTCGGATCATGCCCCCGTTGCTCTCTTGCTACAACTCGGTACCCCTGTACGACGGCCATGTAACTGGCGGCTAAACAACTTTCTTCTACAGCATCCCCCATCCAAAACCGAACTAGCATCCACTCTGGAACACTACTTTAGGGAAAACGACACCCCTGACGTCTCGCTCCAGACCTTATGGTCGGCCCATAAGGCTGTCCTCCGGGGTCGCTGTATTGCCCTTTCTTCGGCCATGAAGAAGGATGCCAGGGCAGCCGAACAGGCGGCCATCACAAAGCTAAAGTCCTTGGAGGCGAAACTCCAAGTCTCCCCCTCTATCCCACTCCTCCGACGGATCGTTCGGGTACGGGCAACCCTTCGGGACTTAGCCCTGGGCCAGGTAGAAAGAGCCCTGGTCCGCCTGAAACAGGTGTATTACGACAAGGGCAACAAGGCTCAGTCACTCCTGGCCCGTAAACTGGCGGAACGCACCCATATGTCTGCGCCCCACCAGATTAAGGATGGGCGAGGTGTTCTTTTGACCCATCCCCAGGAAATTGCGAACGCCTTCTCTGACTATTACACCGATATCTATAATAAAGCCGAGATACCGCACAATCCCCCGTTTCCTGATCTGATGGACCTTATCACTCGTTACCAATTGCCCCGACTACG
Organism: Lithobates pipiens; assembly: GCF_037356315.1. Taxonomy (NCBI): domain Eukaryota; kingdom Metazoa; phylum Chordata; class Amphibia; order Anura; family Ranidae; genus Lithobates; species Lithobates pipiens. The sequence goes on from NW_027507789.1 coordinate 78,021,930, forward strand.
GACGGAAGACTTGCTAGTTCTTAATGCCTCTATTACAGCGGAGGAACTGGAGGAGACGGTGAAAGGCTTGCCCGCCCATAAGTCCCCCGGTCCAGATGGACTACCGTATGAATACTACAAGGCTTTCCTTCCCCTACTTAGCCCCCACATGACTAAACTCTACAATGCCGAACTCCGGTGCCTACCGACATGCAGAGATCCTTTATATCCCTGATCCCTAAGCCGGACAAAGACCCAGCGCTATGTGCCAGCTACAGATCCATCGCCTTGCTGGACTCTGACTTGAAAATATTTACTAAGATCCTCTCGAATAGATTGAACGCACTCCTACCCGCTTTAGTCCATAAGGACCAGGTGGGTTTTGTCCCCTTGCGCCAGGCGGGGGACAACACTCGGAAAGTCATTGACTTAATTGATGTAGCCAATAGGGAAAGCATGGCGTCTGTACTCCTGAGTCTCGATGCCGAGAAGGCGTTCAATCGCCTGAGCTGGCCCTTTATGATAGCCACACTGCGGCACCTAGGCTTCACGGGACCCTTCCTGCAGGCGGTAATTAAACTCTATACAGCTCCTACGTCTCAAGTCAAGACCCCCTTTGCTACTTCACCAGTATTCCGGGTGACTAAAGGTACCCGCCAGGGATGCCCCCTTTCTCCTTTGCTTTTTGCGCTATGTGTGGAGCCGGGGCAACCCGGATATTAGGGGGGTGTTGGTGAGAGGCGAGGAATTTAAGGTGTCCCTGTTTGCAGACGATGTTTTGTCGTTGACCCACCCTAGGATTTCCCTGCCCAATCTTCATGCGGAGTTGGCTGCATATGGAGCACTATCAGGGTACAAGATCAATGCAACCAAATCCGCAGCCCTCCCCTTGAATATTCTGGCAGCGGAGGTTGAACATCTGAGGTCCACCTTCCCTTATAGATGGGAAACCACCTCCATTAAATACCTAGGGGTCTCTATCGCTCCCTCCTATAGTACTTTATACCACGCCAACTTTCCGCCCCTGTACAGTTCGATCAGAGCCCTTCTCCAAAAATGGAGGCCCCACCGGATCTCTTTACTGGGCAGGATCGCATCTATTAAGATGGTTATCTTGCCGAAGCTCCTTTATCTCTTTCAAACTCTACCCATCCCCATCCCCTATGCCCACTTGCGGAAATTTCAAGGGGACGCATTGAACTATGTATGGAACCATCGGAAACATAGAATACCAAGCTCCGTCATGTCCGCGTCCCAGGCTGATGGGGGCTTGGCGTTCCAGAATCTGGTGAAATACTATCAGTTATCCCAATTACAAAGGGATCCTTGCGTGGTTCCCGCAGCGGTCCTACAATAAATGGTCGCAAATTGAGAAAATATGGTTGGCCCCGATTCACCCCAACAGCCTTTTATGGAACATGCAGGTGCCGGTGCCTCCCGACCGACTGTTGGGTCCGATGTTCAACCTACGGCAGCTCTGGCGCCAGTTATCTAGCTCCGGGGTGCTGCAATCTAAATGTTCGGTCATGAACTCGTTTCTCTACAATCCCGCAATCCCAGTCAGCCTCACTCACCAGATGTCCTGGCCCTGGGCCTCTAGAAATCTGTTCCACTTTGGCCACTTGGTTCATCCTGTGACCCGCAGGCTGCTGCCGTTCCCGGAGCTCCAGACCAAATTTGACCTACCGAGCCAAGCCCTTTTTAGTTCTCTCCAGATCAGACACTTTGCCCAGACTATAGCCCCCACCCTGCAATTCTCCCCTCTGACTTTGTTTGAACGGATAATACTCGAGGGACGTAACCGTAGGGGTCTCATATCTGACATATACCAACTTCTTAATGCAATCCGAATGGACACTAAGGGCAAACACGCATACATGTTGAGATGGGAGAGAGAGCTGGGGGAGGTACTCCCGATGGAGGCATGGCAGACAGTCTGGAGGCGGGCAGCCAAAAGCTCGATGTGCACTCTCTATAAAGAAAACGCCTATAAGATCCTCTATTTTTGGTATCAGACCCCGGATCTCCTCCATAAAATATACCCCTCCACCTCCGACCGGTGTTGGCGATGCCAGCGCGACAGGGGCTCTCTCTTCCATATCTACTGGACATGCCCTTTAATAGCTTCCTATTGGACTTCGGTCCGACACTTATTGACCCGCCTCTTTGATGCACCTATACCCTTTACGCCACAATTTTTCCTGCTTGGCTTATCACACCCGAAGATGGCCAAGCCGTCCAGGAAGTTGCTCCGGCACATACTCACAGCTGCCCGCTGCCTGATAGCTCTAAATTGGAAAAAAAATACACCCCCATCCCAAGAGGACCTGTACGCCAGAATTAAGGATGTTGAATTGATGGAAAAGTTGAGGGCTAGGGTGAGGGACAAGTTGGACGAGCACAGTGTGATCTGGGAGCGCTGGCATCTTCGGGAGGACACGAGGTGAGAGGCCCTGGAAGCTGAGCTCCTATTCTACCTACCCTTCTATTCTCCCCCCCCCCCCCACTTTTTTTTTCTTCTCTCTCTTCTTCCTCCCCATTTGTTTCTTCTTCTTCTTCTTCTCTTGTTACTTCTGTTTGTTACTAATGCCGTGAGCTACAAGTTGGTACTCGGTGTTCCCTGTCTACTGTTTCAGTGGGGCCTGAGGTGCCAGTGATTGCTGATTTTTTTTTCTCTCCTCAACTGGGCACAGTGGTTTCCACATTTGACAGTTCTATTTTGTATGCCTATTCTGCCGCTGTGCCCTCGGCATGTAATGTTTCTGATTTTGTTGTTGTATATTCTAATAAAAAAATGTTAATTGAAAAAAAAAAATAGGTTAACACTGATTACTTTACAAAAGAGGTGTGTATGGGTAGATCACAATAGAATAGGTTACGCCTAACGAGGCAATGAGATATGTACATGAGATGGGTAGTTGGTATGATTGGAGTGGTGTGGAAGTAAAATATGGAAGGTTTTGTAGATATGTAAGGTGGGGGGAAGATTGGAGAAAGCACATTCACGAGAGTAGCATCTTTCACGATGAACACTTGATCACTGAGACACCACAAATAATACATAATATCTTAACACTCATAAGAAATGTAAACACTAATGAGTAAAACCACATTGACAGAAGGGAAAAAATTATTCTTTGGTCTTGGAATGTTAGAGGTTTGGGGGACCCAAAGAAGAAAGCAGCAGTTATGTTAACAGTTAAGTCTTATGGGGCCAGGCTCCTCTGCCTTCAGGAAACACATCTTACCAACGAGTCTATTCCAAAACTGGGATGGGGTGAGTTTCGTTCTCAATACCACTCGGTTCATACTTCCTTTTCGCGAGGGGTTAGTATTTTGATTAAAACAGGAGTATCATTCAATTTGTTTACAGACCAGGGTAGATGAGCAAGGGAGGTGTATTTTTATGCATTGTAAAATAGAGAATAGGATACTAATCCTGGCCAATGTGTATATACCATGACCCTTTAGTTCAGAGATCTTATATGAATTGATGGAGTTTGTGCTGGACAAGCCGGGAGTCCCATTAATAGTCGTGGGGGATTTTAATACGGTTGTGGACCAAACAATGGACATGTTACCTCATGGAACAAAAAGAGGTGGTACACCCGACGGTGGTCTATCCCAGTTTATGGGAGAAGTGGGCCTTAAGGATTTTTGGAGAATCCAGAACCTTGAAATCCTGGTGCTACTCGTGCTTTTCTACTACCCACTCCACTTTGTCAAGGATAGACCTGATTATTAGGGAACGATGAGGCGATAGTAATGGTAAAAAATTTTAAATACCTGCCAAGAGGTCTCTCGGACCACTCTCCAATGATGGCCTCCCTGGATATAGGGGAGGGAAATCATCTGCGGGAGTGGAAAGTTAGTCCTGCCTGGTTGGAGATTATGGGGGAACCACAGGAAGTACTTACTGCCCTAAGATAATATGTAGATTTTAATACGGGCACGGCCCCTCAGGGGGTGGTGTGGGATATATTGAAGCCCTATCTTCGAGGCCTCTTGATATAGCAAGTTTCTAAAATTAAAAAAACAATCTAAAGAAGGGGAAGAACGGATAGTAACAAGAGTGACATACTTAGAAGATCAGTATATCAAGGATCCAACACCTGAGAATTTAGGGATTTGGGTAGAGGCACAACGGAATTATCGCCTTGTAATGCTACGAAAAGCCGAGAATAAATACATTTTTCAAAAACAGGTGGCATTTGGGGAATGTGAATCTGTAGGATGGATGTTGGCACACTTGGTGAGAACCAACTTTTTATCAGTGGTACCAATGATTATCACAACCGAGGGCAGGACATCTACTTAAACGCTGGAAATAGTTGACAGGTTTAGAGAGTATTATGAAGATTTATATTGCTCCAAACAGGGAGAGGAGGGGGAAGGTATGGAAAATTTCTTTGGGGAGCTAACCGTTCCCTGTCTCTCCAAGGAAGATAGGGCTATACTTGATGGCCCTATAACGTTGGAAGAGATACAGCGGACTGTGCAAGAAATGGCGGGACAAAAAGCTCCAGGCACCCGACGGTTTACCGGTGGAAACGCATCGCCATTTTGGTGGGGTGTTGCTTGTAGAGCTACTGAAAGTTTTCAATTGGTCGGAAACCAAGGGGGAACTTCCCCCTTCTATGATGGAATCCACCATAATAGTGATACCCAAAGAAAATAAAGATCCACTTAATCCCTCCTCATATAGACCTATCTCTCTTTTGAATTTAGATGCAAAGGTCTTGGTGGCTAGACTAAACAGAGTGATAGATCAACTTATCCATCCTGACCAATCAGGATTTATTCCTGGCAGGTCAATGAGTATAAACCTAAGACAGGTTTATTTAAACCTGCAAATACCTTTTGAAGACGATAGACAGAGCTGTTCTCTCTTTGGACGCTGCCAAGGCCTTTGATACCCTTGAATGGAGCTACCTATGGAGAGTTCTGAAACAATTCAAGATAGGACCCGTGTTTGTTAAGTGGGTAAAGATGTTGTATAGCTCGCCGACGGCAAGGGTAAGAATATATAACAAATGTTCAGCTGGGTTTCGGTTGTGGAGGGGGAAAAGACAGTGATGTCCCCATGTCCCCCCTCCTCTTCGCCCTTGCTATTGAGCCTTTGGTGGTGTCTCTTAGATCCTATACTGGGATAAAAGGCTTTAGGAGAGGGATAGAGGAAGAAAAAGTAATACTATTTGCGGACGATCTCCTCTTACTTCTTGGGGACCTGCAGAATCATTAAAAGAAACAATGTGTAAAATTAGAAACTTTGGTCACTTTTCTGGCCTAAGGATAAACTGGGAAAAATCCACCTTATTACCAGTTGACCCCTTAGGCAGCCCCCTTACCACATGAAGCCGCACGACTACAAATAGTGAGCCAAATGAAATACTTGGGCATTAACATCTCTAAAGACCCCAAACAGTATATAGCAAATAATCTAGTCCCATTGATAGCCAAATTTAAGGATAAATCTAAAATTTGGAAGAAACTCCCCCTCTGCGGCAGGACGATGCAACTTAATTAAAATGATATTCTTATCACAACTCTTGTACATTCTACATAATTCCCCAGTATGGATTTATAAGAAATGGTTTTATAAGATCGATTCTATATTTAGAGAACTAATCTGGAAGGGGGGTTCAGCGCGTATTAGTTTAACCACTAGATATCCATGCTATAGCCGAATGACAGCTACAGTGCGGACCTGCTTTGCCAGGACGATGTTTATTTTGAATGTTTATTTCTTTATTTGACATATTACAAGTTATAAACAGACCAAGTTACAGCATCAGTATATATTTTACAATTTTGTTTCCTTATACCGCTAGTACGTCCTATTCTCATTTTCCTATTTATTTCGATTGATCCGTGCAAAACATCTTTTTGTATTTTTCTCTTTTTCTTACTTGTCACTATCATATATATACTACCTAGCCATCCTTTAGACACAAGTATTTACAAACATATACACACAGACATACACACAAAAAGAAAGCAAAAACAAAACGTTTATTGACGTCGTCCCGTGCACGAGCGGTCTGCGCGCCCCCTGAGAGGCGTGCACTGCGCGCTCTGTGATCAGCGAGTCTGTGAGACTCGCCTGATCACAGATCGGAACAAGGGGTCGATCCCGACCCCTTACCACGTGATCAGCTGTCAGCCAATGACAGCTGATCATGTGATCACAACAGAGCCGGTAATCAGCTATTTTTCCTCCTCGCGCTGACAGTGCGAGGAGAAAAAAAAAAGCCAATCACCGGCAGCCGTGAGAGGGACTTCAGTCCCGATCACGGCGAGCTTGAGTCAGCTCATCAGTGCCCACCTGCCCCCTGCCAGTGCCACCCATGTGTAGTAAAAGTGCCACTCATCAGTGCCACCTATCAGTGCCCACAATCTGCTGCAACAACAGTGCTGCACCTCAGTGCCACATCCATGCCCATCAGTGTCATCTACCAGTGCCCAGCAGTGCCACCTATCAGTGCCCATCAGTCACATCTATCAGTGGTACCTATCAGTGCCCATCTGTGCCACCCATCCGTGCCGCCTTATCTGTGCCCATCTTTTCCTATCAGTGCTGCCTTATTTGTGCCTATCGGTGCCACCTTATCTGTGCCTATTAGTGCCGCCTTAACTGTGCCTATCAGGCCCACCAGTGCCACCTCATCAGCGCATTTCAATGAAGGAGATTTTTTTTTTTTTTTTTGCATCTTTTTTTGTTTGTTTAGCAAAAAATCAAACTCCCAGCTGTAATTAAATACCACCAAAAGAAAGCTCTATTTGTGGAAAAAAAATTATGAAAATTTATTTGGATACAGGAGGGGCATTTAAGTGCCCAGTAAGCAAGTGGTTAAAGACCTTGCAGCTCCCTAATAATGAAGGGAGAGTTGCACTTCCGCACACCTTTAGCTACTTTTTAGCAGCCCAGCTTCAATATATGGGAGGAGGCGAGTCTGAGGGGGTTAGTCAAGTGAAGAGGACCCCCCTAGAGAACTTCCTTCACAGGCCGTTGGTGGAAGCTTTGGAGGCAGGGAGCTTAATGATTAAGGTGTGGGAAGCGGCCAAGGGGAACTTGGGATATGGAGGTTTTATGGAATACTCCCCTTTATGAGCAAATAGTAAGTTGAGTGAGGTACACAAAATAGGGCAAGTCAAGGAATGGGAAAGGCGAGGTATAAAGTTTATTCACCAGATTTACCGAAACGGAAATTTAAAATCTTTTCAAGAACTTAGGCAGCAATTTGCTATTTCGAAGAAATCCTTCTTTAGATATTTACAGGTCAGACACGCATTGGAAAAGCAGTTTTGGAGGAAGGGTATTAGAATGGTGTAAGATACCGGTATTACAGGAAATAATGCGAGCGCAGTCAACGAAAGGTTTGATATCTAAAATCCACTCCAGTCTACATAGAAATAGGATAAAGATGTGGGGAGTATCTCGGGAAGTCAGTGGGAGAGGATTTTTGAGCTTGCGCCATTGGTGTCTCTCTCTCCACCCCAAAAGATGTCACACCTGTTTTTACTGTATAGGGCATATTATACTCTGCAGAAACTATTTTTGTTTGGCCGAAGGCAAAGCGCTTCCTGTCCTAGATGTGGAGGGATGGAGGGGGACATGATACATATGTTTTGTAGATGTCCCAAACTATTCCGTTACTGGACGGAGGTGGTGGAAATAATCATCCAGGTATTCGAAGTGGCGATTGATATGGAACCATTGGTGTGTGTATTGGGGTGGATAGATGGAGGGAGTAGGCCAAAAAGATACCAAACTAGCAGTAGTAAGGTGCCTTTTTCAAGCTAGGAAACTTATAGCCCAAAAGTGGCAGTCTTCTGTGCCTGCGTCCAGTAGGGACTGGGTACAGAATATGAATGTGATAATTCTTAAGGAAAGGACAACATACATAAGACAAGGAAGTATCAACAAATTCGATAAAATATTGTGGTGTGAGAAAAAGAACGGAAGTGTTTGTGTATAAAATTGGAAGGGTTAACAAACTTATAGTAGTGAGAGAGGAATACTGTAGAGGAAGGATTGGAGGGGTGAATGATGGAGGTAGTGGAAGGGGGGATAAATGAAATAAGGGAATATAGGAATTGTAACTCGGGATAATGTACAGATATTAAAGGATGTTGTTTAAGGGGGGGGGGGGGGTTCTTTTTAAACTTTTTTTATGTAAGAGAATGATGTTAGTTTTGTTTAAATTGAAAAGGAAATTAATAAAGATAAAAAAAAATGGTTGCAAGAGGTTAGTGCACATCATAACTGCTCACTGATTGGTTACAGCACGTAATCTCACTGCCTGCTCACCATAGACTGGGGAGGGGAGCGCTCCCATCAGTAGGCAGAAAACTCCTAGGTATCCTAGAACTTCTGGAATCGGTGACAGTGGTGGGGGGTGGGATTAGTTAGGAGGCAGTGCACTGTGCTAAATTCTGAATTGTGTAGCGTAAAGCTGGATATCTTTGGCAAGTATATAGTGGAGGAATTCTACACCGACCGCCAATGTGGGGGGGGGGGATTGCGCTTACCACCATGTAGCGGGGGATTTTACACCACCCACCAACATAAAGATTTCTACACTGACACCAATGTAATAGGAGCATTTACACCAACCACCAGTGCAAGGGGGATATACAATGACCTCATGTAAGAGGGAATTTACACTGACCTCCATTTTTGAGGAGATTTGTACTGACCACCAATATAAGATGATGCTTCTACACCAACCACCAATGTTAGGAGGGATTTACACTGACCACGGGGTAAGGGCAATTCTGCACTTACCACCAATGCAAAGGGAAATATACACTTATTACCAATGTAATGAAGAATTTACACAGACAACCAATGTAATGGGGTATTTTATATCAACAACCAATAAAGGGGGGTTTCTACACTGGCCAGTAATGTGGGGGGAGGGTTAACACTCCCCACCAATTTAGAGGGGGCTTCCACATGGACCACCAACCAATGTAAGTGAGTATTTGAAACTGACCACAAATGCAAGTATGGACTTTCTTATCGATTTACCAATATAAAGAGGAGTGTCTACACTGGCCTCCAATGTAATGGGGATTCACATTGACCACTAGGACAGTGTAAATCCCCATTACATTATTGATCTTTGTATGTAATGGGGATTTTCACTGACCACCAATGTAATAGGAGCATTCACAGTAACCACCAATGTAAGGGGGGATTTTGCACTGGCCACCAATGTAAGTGGGGCCTCCACACTAGCCACTAGTGTGAATAAAAGGATTGTACACCAAGCCTCAATATAATGAGAAGATTTACACTGACCGCCAATGTAACTGAGACATTTAGCCTGCTCTCACATTTGCAAAATTGCTTTCCTGACGCCAACATGGCAGCATACTAGTGATAGCGCTCCGCCTCTTGACCACTCTTGACCACTCCCTCAGGACCAGTGAATAGCATAAATGAAAGGCCTGGTTAGGCCCTATCCTATTCTTCTTTTTCTTCCTCATACCTCTACACACCAGTTAAGAGTAAGCAGTACTATGTCCCCCCCTCTGCTTCCATGCAGCATCCCACTGTGTTGATCCTCTCCCAGGGCGAAGTCCCAGCACTTAGGCTGCTAAAATGCGCTATAACCTGGGAACCCCTTCTGTGGGTCTTATTGGGGTCTCTGCAGTGTTTCCTCTTTAGGAACGAAATCTGCTTTTAAAATTGGTAACTGCAGTGCTTATGGAATATGGGGGGCCAGCTATGCTTTATCTCTCTCTTAGCTCCTGGTGCCATACAGGGTCGTCCCTTTCTCCCCTGACAGTAATCAGGTCTGAAGGAGAAGTTCCTGCTTTCTTTAACCCTTTCCTAACCTGACCCTCTGCAGTATATATGTGTGCACATATGTAGATATTTGTGTTTATACATGTAGCTATATGTAGATACAGTCAGGTTCATAAATACTGGGACATAAACACAATTCTAATCTTTTTGGCTCTATACACCACCACAATGGATTTGAAATGAAACAAACAATATGTGCTTTAACTGCAGACTTTCAGCTTTAATTTGAGGGTATTTACATCCAAATCAGGTGAACGGTGTAGGAAGTACAACAGTTTGTATATGTGATTCCAACTTTTTAAGGGACCAAAAGTAATGGGACAGATTAACAATCACCCATCAATTTTTCACTTTTTAATACTTGGTTGCAAATCCTTTGCAGTCAATTACAGCCTGAAGTCTGGAACACATTGAAATCAGCAGACGCTGGGTTTCATCCCTGGTAATGCTCTGCCAGGCCTCTACTGCAGCTGTCTTCAGTTCCTGCTTGTTCTTGTGGCATTTTCCCTACGGTTTTGTCATCAGCAAGTGAAATACATGCTCAATCGGATTCAGGTCAGGCAATTGAATTGGCCATTGCATAACATTACAATTCTTTCCCTTAAAAAACGCTTTGGTTGCTTTCTCAGTATGCTTCGGGTCATTGTCCATCTGCACTGTGATGCGCTGTCCAATGAGTTCTGAAGCATTTTGTTGAATATGAGCAGATAATATTGGCTGAAACACTTCAGAATTCACCCTGCTGCTTTTGTCAGCAGCCACATCATCAATAAATACAAGAGAACCAGTTCCATTGGCAGCCATACATGCCCACGCCATGACACTACCACCACCATGATTCACTGATGAGGTGGTATGCTTTGGATCATGAGCAGTTCCTTTCCTTCTACATACTCTTCTCTTCCCATCACTCTGGTACAAGTTGATCTTGGTCTCATCTGTCCATAGGATGATGTTCCAGAACTGTAAAGGCTTTTTTAGATGTTGTTTGGCAAACTCTAATCTGGCCTTCCTGTTTTTGAGGCTGACCAATGGTTTACATCTTGTGGTGAACCCTCTGTATTCACTCTGATGAAGTCTTCTCTTGATTTTTGACTCTGACACACATACACCTACCTCCTGAAGAGTGTTCTTGATCTGGCCAACTGTTGTTAAGGGTGTTTTCTTCATCAGGGAAATAATTATTCGGTCATCCACCACGGTTGTTTTCCGTGGTCTTCCTGCTCTTTTGGTGTTGCTGAGCTCACCGGTGTGTTCTTTCTTTTTAAGGATGCTCCAAACAGTTAATTTGGCCACACCTAATGTTTTTGCTATTTCTCTGATGGGTTTGTTTTGTTTTTTCAGCCTAATTATTGCTTGCTTCCCTGATAGTGACAGCTATTTGGATCTCATATTGACAGTTGACAGCAACAGATTCCAAATGCAAATAACACACTTGAAATGAACTCTGGACCTTTTATCTGCGTCTTTTAAATGGGATAATGAAGGAATAACACACACCTGGCCATGGAACAGCTGAGCAGCCAATTGTCCCATTACTTTTGGTCCCTTAAAAAGTGTGAGGCACATATACAAACTGTTGAAAATTCCTACATCATTCACCTGATTTGGATGTAAATACCCTCAAATTAAAGCTGAAAGTCTGCAGTTAAAGCACATCTTGTCCATTTCATTTCAAATCCATTGTAGTGGTGTGTGGTGCCAAAAAGATTAGAATTGTGTCGATGTCCCAATATTTATGGACCTGACTGTAAATAAAAAAAGAAAAGTGGAATCCTTTCTCCTATATCTACTCTGCTCCTTCTGTCGCTTTTCAGCTATCCTCACCTCAGCTGGCCGTCCCATTTCTCCACAGATCAAGAGTCAGTTACTGCTCATACAAAGACCCTCGACAACTAAGGTGGGGACCACCGTATGGGTAAGCTTTCAGGGAAAAAAAAAAGGAGTTCCCTCTCATGCAGATTGGCTTTGATTTGCTTCAGCCCTGCATGCCCACATTCTCAATAGGGCTGGGCCAAGGCAAGGTGGATGTTCTTCAGAGGAGCATAGCCCGGATGGCCCTCCCACTCAGGAGAAGAGCTCCAAGGAACAAGTCTTTTCTCCTCTTCCCCAGCAAGAGTCCTGCAGGGCCTCTTCTGTTTTGAACTCTCCTTAATTACCTGAAGCAACTGTTACTGCCCTTCCAGTCTCAGCTGTTCTATACTTCCTCCAGACCTTAGCCTATCCTCACATAGCTCACAAGTGTGGGCTATATCGGTAATAACACATTTAAATGGCCCACGAATCCTTCAGTTTGCACAACTTTTTGAAGGCAGTCATGAGGAGTCAGTCAACAAAAAAGAAAGATCTATTGGAGTTGCTGGATCTTATATCAGTTTAACTGTTTGTTCCAACAGAGCAGTGTTCGGTTCAGGCCATCACTTACAAGGCCATATCAATTGCAAGAGCTTTAACCACTTCAGCCCCGGACCATTTTGCTGGTCAAAGACCAGACCACTTTTTGCGATTCGGCACTGCGTCACTTTAACTGACAATTGCGCGGTCATGCGACCTGGCTCCCAAACAAAATTGGCGTATTTTTTTCCCACAAATAGAGCTTTCTTTTGGTAGTATTTGATCATCCCTGCGGTTTTTATTTTTTGCGCTATAAACAAAAATAGAGTGACAATTTTGAAAAAAACGCATTATTTTTTACTTTTTGTTATAATAAATATCCCCCAAAAATATATAAAAAAACATTTACAGCAATCACTGCTATATAAATGCAGTGATTCCTGTGTAAATGACACTGGCAGTGTCAGGTTAACCAGTGGGTGGCAGTGTAGGGGTTAAGTGTTCCTAGGGGTGTGTTACCAATTGTGGGGGGCTGGGCTTTCATTTAGTGAACACTGGAGCAGAGATCAGCGTCACTAGTTGCTAGGCAGAATGGGGAAATGCTGTTTACAACGGCATTTCTCCATTCAGCCGCCCCGTGAGACGATCGTGGGTATGCCCGTGGCGATCGAGTCCGCGGGACCCACGACCGGACTCACGGGGGTCCTGACCGGCACGCGATCGCGCCGCCGCCGGCGCGCTTACGATGGCAGGGCGGCATTACAGATTGGACGTACCTGTACGCCAATATGCCTGCCCGTGCCATTCTGCCGACCGGGAACCGGTTAAGCAGAAGGTTATCAGATGCAAGCTCTTGGCGCTTCAAAGTAAAAAAAAAAAAAAAAAAAGTTATATAACCCTTTCATGACTAAGCCTATTTTTGGAATTTGGTGTTTACAAGTTAAAATCCATATTTTTTGCTAGAAAATTACTTGGAACCCCCAAACATTATATATATTTTTTTAGCAGAGGCTCTAGAGAATAAAACGGCGATTGTTGCAATATTTTATGTCACACGGTATTTGCGCAGTGGTGTTTTAAACGCAACTTTTTGGGAAAAGGGACACTTTCATGAAAAAAAAAAAAAAAAACAGTAAAATTAGCCCAATTTTTTTGCGTAATGTGAAAGATAATGTTACGCCGAGTAAATAGATACCAAACATGTCACACTTTATAATTGCGCGCACTTGTAGATTGACGACAAAGTACGGTACCTAAAAATCTCAATAGGCGACGCTTTAAAAATTTTTTACGGTTACCAGGTTAGCGTTACAGAGGAGGTCTACTGCTAGAATTATTGCTCTCGCTCTGACGATCGCGGCGATACCTCACATGTGTGATTTGAACACCGTTTACATACGCGGGCGCGACTTCCGTATGCGTTTTCTTTGCTTCGCGAGCTCGCGGGGACGGCGGGCGCTTTGAAAATTTTTTTTTTTCTTTTTTTATTTATTTTATTTATTTTAAAATGACTAAATTGTTTTTAAAAAATAAATAAAAATTTGATCACTTTTATTGCTGTCACAAGGAATGTAAACATCCCTTGTGACAGTAATAGGTGGTGACAGGTACTCTTTATGGAGGGATCGGGGGTCTAAAAGACCCCCCACCCCTCCTTTACACTTCAATGTATTCAGATCGCCGAAAACGGCGATTCTGAATATCGGATATTTTTTTTAAACCGGCGCCATTGGCAGCCGAGTAAACGAGGAAGTGACGTCATGACGTCGCTTCCGTGTTTACGATGAGGAGACTGGAACGAAGCCGATTACGGCTTTGTTCCAGTTCCTCCCCAGCAGCCAGAGCCGACGGATCGCTAATCGGTGCTCCCGATCGAGCGGGAGCACCGGTAACAGCGGCGAGAGGCGGCGGGAGGGGGGGGACGTCCCCTCCCGCTCCTCCGGCATAACAGCCGAGCGGCTTTTAGCCGCATCGGTTGTTATGGCTGGAAAGCCAATCGCCCGCTGTAAAAAACGGTACCGGGATGATGCCTGCAGGTGCGGGCATCATCCCGGTATACCCCCCGGAAGCCGAGTACGCAGATCTGCATACGCTCGGCGGGAAGGGGTTAAAATACACAGTGTGTATGTATGTATATTCCTTTCTTTCCAGAAAGAGAGTTGGGTCTTTTAGGTCATCCTACATCAAACGTAGCAACAGCCTGCTATTTAACAGACAGCTGGATATTACCTAACTTTCCAAAACATCACACAGGAAAGTCACAGGTACTGGTCATTTTCAGAAAGAAGTATCTGTCCACAATTGTCCCTTTCAGGTCATCTAAATAAACTTTTTATCATTCCAGCTGGGAATCATCATGGGAAAGAGGTTACTGCCTGGATCCTAGCAGGCTTGGTTGTGCATATAGGACTAGGGGTCGCGAGCCTCTGTCAGCGGTGGCAGAGCACTCTACCAGAGCAGTTGAAGCCCAATAGGCAGCACATTCAAGAGAATCTATGGTGCCCATCTGTACAGGGGTATCGTGGTCATTCCAACATTCCTACTCAAACTTGATGGAGATAGACCGGGGGGGGGGGGGGGGCTTGTCATCGGGGGACTTTGTAGGAAGGACTATTAAGTCCTCTGTCTAATCCTAATTAGAAGATTGGTTTGACAAGTAGATCCCACCCTGTCAGCTAGTTATTTATCACTAGTATGCTGCCATTTTGGCTTCAGAAAAAGGGAAAATTGTATCAAATACTTACTGTAATTTTCCTTTCCTGACGCAAAACCATGGCAGCATACAATCCCACCCTTGTACGTTTCGGTATGTAGATAATTACAGGGAATGGGGTGGGGCCTAACTAGGCGGCCTTTCATTTATGCTATTCACTGGTCCCGAGGGAGTGGTCAAGAGGCGGAGCTCTGTCACTAGTATGCTGCCATGGTTTGGCGTCGGGAAAGGAAAATTACAGTAAGTATTTAATACAATATTCAGTTTTCCTGATACCACAGAAACTTACTGCCCTTTAGCAGATACATAGCAGTGCCTTTAATTTTTAATGACACCCTCACACATCTGCTGAGCTGTGCGTATTCACATGCACCAAAATCCACAGTGCTGTGGCACCATGTTTGGAAAAGGGTTTCACCTCCAATTTGCTTACCTTTGCAGAACAGGCTGATGTTAGGCCTAATGACCATAGTTGTAGGCAAGACTTTCATGCATGTCCCTTTACCTCCCCAGTGGGCAGCATTCAGCAGAAGTGATGGTGGATATGACCTGGGGGGGAGGGGGCTTGATATACAGTTAGGTCTATATATATTTGGACACAGGCACAATTTTCATACTTTTGGCTCTGTATACCACCAGAATAAAATTAAAACAAAACAATCCAATTGAATTTGAAGTGCAGATTTTCCACTTTAATTCAAGCGGTTAAAAAAATATCAAGTACAAATTGTAGGAACTCCAACCATTTTTATACACAATCCCCCATGTACAGGGGCTCAAATGTAACTGGACAAATGAATAGAATCATAAATAAAATGTTAATTTTTATTATTTTCTTGAAAATCTTTTACTGACAATGACTGCCTGAAGTCAGAGGCGGCTCTCTAATTAGGCAAAGTAGGTGGTGGCCTAAGGCCTCGCAGTCACAGGGGCCTCGCACGAGCCGCCTACTCTGCCGAATGTGTGTGAGAGGTTGAATGTCCCTGGTCAGCGGATAAAGCCATGATGCAGGTTCCAGCTGTGCCGGCTCTAAGATCCCCCTCACACAGAGCGCATGATCTCTACTGCCTCCTAGCCTTCTCAGAAAGATGACACCAGAGCTGAAGGGTGGGGGGGGGGGCTGGATTGCAAGCTGCACTGTGCTCATTCAGTGCAGGAGAAATGGCCTGAGCTGAGGTTGTGTACACTGAGTGCCTCCTCTCTGTAGCTGCAGCCATGCCAGTGCTCATACAGGAGATGGACGATCCTACTGGGTTTGCCTGGCTGGATCGGAGCTTTCACAGTCTGAGCAGCAGGAGAGGTGGGCGGAGCAGGTAGAGAACGTTCATCACACTGCACACTCTACAGCTCCGATCACTGTCCAGCCCAGCAGTCACCAGAGCTCCCCCCCCCGACCAGCACGCAAGATCTTCATTCAATCCATGGAAGCTACTAGTAAGGTGAGGTGCTAATGTATTTGTTGGAGTACTAGTGTCAGCAATGCCAGAATGAAAAACGTCCTGGCTATGTCAGTATGCAATCAGTGCTTGCAGATTACTATTAAATTATCAGTATCCTGCAACTCTGATGAGATCACAGACCAGGAAAACTTCACCTCTTCTCAGGCTCAGAAAACTTTACTGGACATTTACTAAAGGCTATGTGTTTTGCTTGCAAAGGAGGTGAGAGTCTACTAGAATTAAGCCCCAAGCCTGTGATCAGTGACATATGCAGTTATAAATGTAAAAAAACTGCTCTGCAGTGACACAGCAATCATTTTGGGATATCTCCTGTATCATGTCTGCACAGTCTGACCGTCTCCTGTATCATGTCTGCGCAGTCTCTGACCGTCTCCTGTATCATGTCTGCACAGTCTCTGGCCGTCTCCTGTATCATGTCTGCACAGTCTCTGACCGTCTCCTGTATCATGTATGCACAGTCTCTGACCGTCTCCTGTATCATGTCTGCACAGTATCTGACCGTCTCCTGTATCATGTCTGCACAGTCTCTGACCGTCTCCTGTATCATGTCTGCACAGTCTCTGACTGTCTCCTGTATCTTGTCTGCACAGTCTCTGACTGTCTCCTGTATCTTGTCTGCACAGTCTCTGACTGTCTCCTGTATCTTGTCTGCACAGTCTCTGACCGTCTCCTGTATTTTGTCTGCACAGTCTCTGGCCGTCTCCTGTATCTTGTCCGCACAGTCTCTGGCCATCTCCTGTATCTTGTCCGCACAGTCTCTGACCGTCTCCTGTATCTTGTCCGCACAGTCTCTGACCGTCTCCTGTATCTTGTCCGCACAGTCTCTGACCGTCTCCTGTATCTTGTCCCATTTCCCATTTCTTGTATCATGTCTGTAGTCTCTAGGGGGGTTTACAGAGTCAAGAGCGGGAGTGCTGCCAGGACAGGGGTCACATGAGGAGTCAGATATGTCAGAATGTGGAGAGGATAATATGGGATGAAACCAGAGCCACCAAGCTGGAGCCTAGAGAGGACCATCTGACGGAGCCGTGCATGGTGCACCTGAGAGGAGGTCAGTCTGAGGGGGGATCACCGATGTAAGGGGGAAAGTGTAAGGTAAAGGGGCACTGATATTAATGTTCCAGCTGATATCATTAACCCCCCCCCCCCTTTACCTTAGTGAATTCACTCTGTGGAAAGTGGTCTGTAGTCACCAGAGTCCCCTCCATATCAGAGTTCCTGTCCTGTTTTAGATGCAAGTTGGAACTCTGCGGACCCTAATGTAAAGGGGAACTCTGATGTAAAGGGGAATGCTGTGCACTCTGATATAAGGTGATATCTGGTCGCCAGAGCCCCCTTTACACCAGTCTGCAGCCTTCCCTCTTACATCATGATCTGCAGCATTCCCCTTTACATAAAATTTTCCCTTGCACTGTAAGGGAGAATCCTGCAGACTTTGATGCAAGGGGGAACTCTGTGTTGGGTTATATTACCCTGACCTTCAGGTAAATGGAGAAATATGTTTTTTGACTTTTGTTATAACCTAAACACATTTTCCTTTTACACCAGGGGACACAGATACATAGTAATAACCATATGGGTTATATTGGAGCATCAGGTGCTGGACACTGGCACGCCTCTTAAGACGTGTACTTCCCCCATATAACCCCTCCCATTGCTGGGAGTCCTCAGTTTTTTCGCCAGTGTCTAAGGTGTTGGGCACAAGTAAGGATGTGTTGTACTGAGCTCCACGGGCAGTAATCCTTTGAGAGCCAGCCATCCTGACCGGATCCGTTCTGATGTCTTTGAAATGGGGTAAATGAATGGTACCCGGGCCTCGTAAACCAAAGAAACTAGGTTTTGCTTGCAAATGCTTCTCTTGGAGAGCTGGGCCCTGGGATCCAGTACTTTTTGGTAGTGATGCCAATAAAAGTTTACTAGCAGGGTCCTGTCGTAGGTCCAGGATTGTGGGATAACCTGAGAGTTCCTCGCTTCCTGAAGGCTTCCTTTAAGGTCTCGGAGCCTACCGCAAAGGGCGAAGATTGTTTTTTTTATCCCAGGGGCGGAGCTAGCGAGCGGTATGTGAGGAGTGTGAGGCCGGAGCTCCGTTGGCAGATTTCTGATCCTGAACAGATCCTGGGACACCGCCGTCACTAACTACACCAGAACGGTGGGGGATGAGTGCAGGAACCCCCCGGGCACCTCCAGAGATGGTGAAATACGGCCCCCCAGGAAAAAAAAAAACGGACGGAGAGCGTCTGGCTCAGTTCGCCTGGGGCTCTCAAGATGGAGCCAGCTCACAGGAGGAGGAGGAATGGCCGCTGATACAGCGCTCAGCGGAACCACTCCAGCAGGCATTTCCCTTCGAGGACAGGGTGAATCCACAATCCCAGAGTGTAAGAGGGACAAGGAGGGGAAGATCGCTGGATAGATTGGCGGCAGGGCCAGAATTGATAAGGAAGCTGAGGGGGAGGAAGAACCATCCCTGCACCAGATAATGGCGGCCATACAGGGGTGCCAGAACAAGATGATTACCCACTTTGATGAACTTAAAATGGAGTTCTCATTTCTGAAGCATGATGTGCAGAGGTTAAGGGAAAAGGCACAGGGCACGGAACGCAGAGTGACGGCCCTGGAAGAGATTGTCAGGCCATTAGACACTGCTTCACAAGTGACAAAAAAGACTTTGTCAGTTCACACTTTAAAGATGGTGGACATAGAAGACCGCATGAGGCGAAACATAAGGTTGGTGGGTTTCCCGGAAGGAGTGGAGGGAAGGCGCCCCGAGGAATTTCTGGAAAAGTGGTTGATTGACAATATGGCCCCTGATACCTTTACAAATATGTTTGCCATAGAAAGGGCCCACCGTATCCCAGGCAGAGCTCCTCCTAAGGAAGCCCCCTCAAGATCCATGATCGCAAAAGTTCTGCACTTCCAGGTTCGGGAGAACATTCTTAGGGGTGCCTGAAAAGGACCTGAGCTGAGATCGGAGGGAAATCGCATATCAATATACCTGGATTTTTCAGCAGCTACACAGAGGGCCTCTTTCCAACCCATAAAGAGAAGATTAAGGGATCTCAACCTAATGTATAAAATGCTTTATCCGGCCAGATTGCATATAGTTGATAATGGAAACACCGTTTTCTTCACGACACCTACAGAAGCATCAGAGTGGTTGGATATTCGTGGTCGCAGGATGCATGGTTCTCCTTCTCGTCCACCCTAAACTCTGGAGGGAAGATGGGTGAGGATTGTTTGTATGTCGGAATATTGTCCATGGCTTGATCCGTGTTATTTTGTTCAATTTTTTTTGTTGGATCTGTGCTGTTTCCATTTGGAACATTTCTACATCTGACTGAAAATTTCTTATTGCAGTGAACCTGCAGATACAGTTCTATATTGTTCACTATGGAGGGAGAATTTTGTCTGCTCTTAGTAGGAAATGTTTGCATGTTATATCTCTGCAAGGGAATGCTGCTGAGGTTATGGTCATTATACTTTGGATGCGTAGGGGGAGAGCTTTGGAGCTCTTTTTTCAGGAGTTTTGTTTCTCGGGGGGGGGGGGGGGGGGGAGGTGGGCATACCCCCCTCAATTTTTACAATAGTGTCTCATGGAGGTTAGTCTTAAGATTTTGGCCTGGAACGTTAGGGGCCTCAACTCGAAATTTGAAAGTTCATTGATATTTGACTATATCAAAAAATATAAACTGCACATAATATTGTTACAGGAAACTCATTTCCAGGGCTCTCCCTAAAATGGACACATATTGCTGGGGCGTATCGTGCTACTTACTCTTCATGTGCACGGGGTGTTTCCACCCTAGTTACCAAAGCTATGCCCATACTATTACACGCAGTCTGGACTGACCCTAAAGGGAGGTTTGTTGTGTTAGTAGTACAAGTGATGGGTAAATTCCTCACGGTTGTGAATCTATATGTACCTCCCCAATTCTCCCTGGCTCGTATGCTACAGGCGACATATGAGATAGCAGAGGGCAAGATTTTTATATTGGGAGATTTTAATTCAGTGTTGGATAGAATGGGTACGGTGACTGGTGGGGCAACCTCCCTCACGGGATGGATGTCTTCATAGTTTCATAGTTAGTAAGGTTGAATAAAGACACCAGTCCATCCAGTTCAACCTGAGTGAGTGTCTACAATTGTCTCTGTACATCACACACTCACATCAGTCCCTACCCTCAAGGAGCACACAATCCAAGGTCCCCATTCATATACTAGGGCCAATTTTGGACAGAAGCCAATTAGCCTACCTGCATGTCTTTGGACTGTGGGAGGACACCGGAGTACCCGGAGGAAACCCACGCAGGCACGGGGAGAACATGCAAACTCCAGGCAGGTAGTGTCGTGGTTGGGATTCAAGCCAGCGACCCTTCTTACTGCGAGGTGAGAGTGCTAACCACTACACCACTGTGTCTTCTCATGGCCTTATAGATGTCTGGCGTTTTGTATCATCCTGATGTCAGGGAATACTCCTGCTATTCCGAAACGCATAAGACGCTCTCCAGAATAGACACTATCCTGACTGAGGGAGACGGTGTGGAACTGGTTAGAGGGGCTTCATATTTGCCGAGGGCTCTATTTGACCATTCTCCCATGCTGTTAGAACTCAATCTGGGACCGAAACCAGGTCTGCGGCTTTGGAGAATGGAAGTCAGTTGGCTACAGGAGGAGTATATTGAGAGCAAATGTGCTGAGGAGATTAAGCATTATTGGGCTGAAAATAGTGCTTGAGGATCTTCTCTTCTCCAATGGGAGGCTTTTAAGGCCACGCTGCAAGGAGTGTTCATCACAGAGGGTTTAAGAAACAGCCTCCACAGTTCAAGTCAAGGAGAAGGAAGTGACGATAGCGGAATATGTTAGGGACCCCACTAGAGAGAAACTGATGACTTTGAGAGCCAGGACCAGGGATTACAAGACGGTACTAACAGACCCTACCACCAAACTCAAACTTGCACAATGTAGACCAGGGGTCAAGTCCTGGGGAAAAAAGTGTGGGAACTCCCACCCAAGATCCACTCCCCCCCCCCCCCCAAAAAAAAAATGATACGCTTATATGCACAAACGCTTCAAAAGTGGTATTTTTCATCCAATTTTCGTATAGTGTGTATGAAGCTGTTAGTACATAAAAAAAAAAAACAATCCTCAATAAACATAAATCTGAATAATCAGCATTCATTCATTTGTGCTTCCATGCAAATGTGAACATCATGTTCTGATCTTTATTGGGGAATGTTATTTTGTATATAGAGTGTTTATGTGGTGAGTTTACACTTTTCATTGAACAGAGTTTGGACAACACAGGGTTAAACGGAAAGGTCATAAATGAACTGCACATTATCTAGAAAGATGCTTGGGGAGACAGTGTTCCTGCTTAGGAGATGTATGTTAGTTTGGGGGGCTGCAAACTCTGCAGGGCTCCAACACACACTCGTTGCTATTCCAACCCTTCACATACCACCCCAAACTGATGTTCCTCCCTCAGCTCACCTCTCTCCCTGCATGTCCTGTGAGCAGAATAGCTGTGCTCCTCCTCTCATATGTCACTGAAGATAGAGGAGGGGGGGATCCAGCCGGACACACAGAGCAAGTATTCAGGAGACGGGGGGGCAATCAGGAGACAGATCAGGAGGGGCTGGCTGGAGGAGCGCATCACGAGAGGTCTGACAAAATACAATCTTTTAGCAGCAGGGACCTGATCTACCCGTCAGCTAGCTGTGATTGACAGGTAGATCGAAGCGGAATCTGTCATGTGGCCCCCTATTTGCAATGCCTGAATGGTCAGGTGTGCGGCACTTACTATTGCGAGCTGTGTCGGCAGCTGCTGGTGTAGCACCTGCCACACAACTCGCATACTTCAAAGTCTTGCAGGATCCGGCTGCTAATGGGAACTGAGTTCCTGTTGTGGAAAAAGTACAGGAACTCCGTTCCCATGCGTTCCCGCAGGACTTGAGCCCTGATGTAGACGAATATTTGAATTTGGCAACAAGAATGGCAGGTTACTGGCATACTTGGCGCAACCGGATATACTCGGTCTACATCAAATCGGTATATAATAACTGCAATATTGAAGTCAGGGACTCGACTAAAATATTAAAAACTTTTGCTCAATTCTATGAAGAGCTATACAGGTCTTGTAATCCGATGGGAATGGACGACTTGGTAGCATACATGCGGGACATTGATCTCCCTAGGTTGACGAAAGAGGACAGAACGACTCTGGGAGAGGAGATCAAAGTAGAGGAGGTGGAGGCAGCGATTGCATCCTTCTCTCCTAGGAAATCTCCTGGGCTGGATGGCCTGCCTTCCAAATGGTATAACACGTTTCGGGTTGGTAGGGCTACACAACTGCTCAAATTATTTAACGTGGCAATGTCAGAGGGTAGAATACCTCCTTCTATGAGGGAAGCCTTGGTTGTCCTGATCCCAAAAGGGGGGGGGGGGAAGGATCCCTGAGTATGTCAGTCCTATCGTCCGATCTCGCTGATGAATGTTGACATGAAGATATTAGCCAAGATACTTGCCGGTAAGCTTCAGTCATACAAAGGTTAGTAGACGCGGACCAAACAGGTTTTATTCAGGGGAGGTGTGCGCAAATGAACATTAGAAGACTGTTCGTGAACTTACAGACGGCTCATGACAACTCCGGAACTAGAGTGGTGGCCTCCCTGGATACAAAGAGGGCCTTTGACTCCGTGGAGTGGGCGTATCTATTCCTTCTCCTCAAGTCCTACGGTTTTTGTGTCCTGAGTTTGGCTTTTATACGCAGACCCTTTGGTGAGATTGAGGATAAATGGCATTATTTCGGATTCTTTTCCCATCTTCAGGGGAACCAGGCAGGGGTGCCCATTGTTGACCCTCCTGTTTGCTCTGGCCATAGAACCCCTGGCGGTTAGGCTCTGCAGTTCTACTGGACTGACGGGGCTCCGGTTGGGGGAGTTTGAGGAGCGTGTTTCGCTCTATGCAGATGATATGCTGCTGTATCTGGAGGACCCAGGGCCCTCACTTTTGGAGGCATTCCGGTTGGTCCAGTAGTTCGGGGAATATTTCGGATTCAGGATCAATGGAATTAGTCCTCTCTCTTCCCTATTGATGAAGATGTGGTGGTCCCTTCGGACTGCCCCATCCCATTGTCTGGCTCTGATACTTGGGGATTGAAGTCAAACTTCCCATCTCAAGTTTTTTGGAGACGAATTTGACGCCGGGAGTGACAAATTTTCGGGAGAAGGTGCAGAGATGGAGCAACTTACCCATTACGCTCCTGGGCCGTATAAATCTCTTTAAAATGGTCTTTCTGCCCAAGTTTCTGTATGTTCTTTCGAATTCCCCAGTATTTGTGGCGCTAAGCATCTTTAGACATTGATTCCATTGTTGGAAGCCTCCTGTGGGGTTCCAAAGCACCCAGGGTGTCTTTGCCAGTTCTTTAACTGCCAACCACATCGGGAGGAATGGCTCTTCCAGACTTGCGACCCTACTTTATGGCTTCGCAGCTATCCTTTTTGCATTGGAGACTTTTCCCACAAATGCCCAATGCCACTACTCTGTTGGAGGCGGCGGCTGTCCCCTCACAGGAGACTCTACAAAACCTGCTATGCAGAAAAGAGGCCCCAGGGAGGAAGGTGGGGTCAGTAATGGCACTCCTGGGGAAAGTCTTTCATATATGCTCACAATGGAGGAAGGATAGTCCCTTGTGGCTATCTCCAAATAATCCCCTTTGGTACAATAAGACCCTCCGAGAGTTTCAGAAGCTACTGGATGGACATAGAGCCTGGGCCAAGTATGGTATAAAGTATTTACATCAAATTTGTCAAGCTAACCGTATCTGTACCTTTGCGCAGTTAAAAGAACAGTTTGGAATACCTAGGACCTGGGGTTATCAATATGCTCAGCTTTCCCATGCTGCAAAGGCACAATTTGGGTGATTATGGTAGAGAATACGGAGTTGGAAAGGGTACTGATTGACCCGGACCCAACTAAACAAATCTCTTTTTTTTTATTATACTTTTTATTTATTTTTGCAATAAAAACCATTACAATACAGACATCTAGTCATTTTACAGAAAGGGAAGAGAAACAGCAAGATGGGCAAGTTCCCAATTGCTAGCAAATTCATATGGCATTCTATAACCCATGTAGTACTTTTATTCATGTTATTTTCCCTTCTTGCCTTACCAGCCTTACTAGCCTCATAGTAAAAGAACTTAAATGACAGAGGAATATCATGTACCTAAAACCAACACCAAAACATTCTATCAGCCTATATAGAGGGAGGGTCCAACCTCCTCATCCAAGGCTTCCACATTCCTATAAACTTATTGTAATTGCCTTGTTTAATAAAAAACACTCTCGTTTCCTAATGTTGTGTTAACTCGTTAACCAAGCCTACTTCCGGGGGGAACTGCGACTGCCAATGTTGGGCGATCAGCTTTCTTGCTTGAAATAGACACCTTAAAACCAGTTCAACAGTATTTTTCGTAACATTGTACCCTTCTATTAAAACCAAGAGGCAGGTCTTAGCTGTTGCTTCCAAAGCTATCTTAAAGATTTTGTTAATCTCTTCTATAATCTTCATCCAGTATCTGAATAGCTTTGGACACTTCCAAAGTATATGGATAAAATCTCCATATGGGGGGCGTGGCCTAGCGCATGGAGCGGTAAGACGTGCCTCTGTGGAGCTCCCGCACATGCCGGGCACACAATCGTTTACTCACCCGCTCAGACGCCGTAATCAGGTCGGTAATTGGCAAGAAAGGTGGGGGAGATGGTCGCCGCTCCCCCGATCCACAAGCTGAGGGGGAAATAGACCGTTTCTTTACCCGTTTAGGGCAGGATCATCACGGCCCCCCTCCGTCCAAGATGGCGCCGGACCTCAGGCACACACTCTGCCTCACAAGGAGCTGCATCCCAGCGCTCCACTGCTCATATGAGAACCAGACAGCGTGCCAGGTCCCCAGCAGACTCTGAAACTGGCTCAGCCAGCTCTGCCTGCCATTCCCCTGACTCTCATAGATCCTATGGTGGATGGGACATGGAAGCCTACATTAAAGCCCTCCCCACTAAACATGATTTTGAGGCCTGTGTGCAGAGACTTGAGCGCTCTTACAAGCAAGAAATCACAGAGCTGCACAGGGATGTTACAAACAGACTAGAAGAGGTGGAACATAGCGCGGAGGAAACCGCGTCCATTCTGCAAGCCCATGAGGCCGTCCTGCATGAGCACACTTTGCAAATCCAACAACTGATGTACCATCAGGACGATCAGGAAAATAGGGCCAGACGTAACAATATACGCATACGTGGTCTACCTGAATCTGTAGAAACCAAAGACCTGGCCCCTGCAGTCACCGCCATGTTTAATGACCTGCTGCACAAAGATAAGGACGCCCCTCTGGAACTTGATCGTGTTCACCGAGCCCTTGGGCCCCGAAACCCCAACCTGGAACACCCCAGGGACGTTATCTGCAGAGTGCATTTTTATGCGACCAAGGATGCCATTATGCAAGCCGCACGCACTCAGGAAGCTATACATTTCAACGGCTCCCCAGTGACTTTACTCCCCGACATTTCCAAGCTGACCCTGGATATGCGACGGGCCCTGAAACCTCTTACTGGGGCCCTCCAAGCAAAACAAATTAAATATCGATCAGGATTTCTATTCGTCCTCTCTGCATCCCATGAGGGGAAGTCCGCGACACTCCGCATTCTGGGGGACCTCCCTAGGTTCCTAGGAACTTTTGAACTACCACAGATCCCCATTCCGGACTGGCCTCTCCAAGCAGCCACCCCGGGTTTCCAGATCACCACAGGCTGGCAGAGACAATCTAAAAAGAAGACCAAACGTTCCAGGCCCGAAGCCTCCAAGGCAACTGATGGATGACTACCTGATGCAGCTACTTTGAATAACTATTTTTTTCTGCCCCTTTACAGGCTTCTGACCAGTGAAGATGCAACCGTATACACTGTTACTGGGATTTTCTGTTACTCTACCTAATCCCTTATCCTCTATTTTTTGTTCCTTTTTAACTGCACACACACGTTTTCTCCCCCAGTTGTAGGATACAAGCCCCCCATGGTAGGAGGGATTTGTTTGTTATAGCACAATTGTCCCTGGTTTACTTGGGACTTCCCCCTCTCTCTCCCCTCCTTCCTCACCACTCCCCCCTCCTGATCCCCCTCCTCACCCCTCCCCCCATTGGTGATGTGCCCTGCTCTCCATAGGAAAGAATTTCCCTGTGCACTGCTAGATGCATATAGTTTGACTGTGGACCCCCGGGGCACTCAGTCCGGGGGCCCCACATGTAGTAGTTTAACATTCCACTAGCACTACCGGGGTTTGAGCTGTATGATAACTAGCAGAAATTGTAAATGTTTTGCCCCGCGTGTGTGGGCCTCTGTGTGTTGACCGCGTTTCCCCCTACTTAGGGTTTTCAGCTCCCATAGTGGTTTTAGGTGATATGTTGATTGCAACTTTAATAGTACGGCCTATCCGGCCTGATTTCCTTCTTTTCCTCTCTTTCTCTATGTCTCCTCTCTCCCACCTTCTTCCCTTCTTCTCCCCCACCCGGAACCACCGATTCCTTCCTCTCCACCTTTCCCCCCCCCCCTCTGAGACAGCGAGCTTCACCTTTAGTGTTCAAAATAAAACTCATACTCTGCCCAATCGATGGCAGTGCCAATCTTGTTGACGTTTTCCTCTCTTAATTGCAGAGGCCTTAACACCCCGGAGAAGAGAAGGCAGATTCTATATCATTTTCACAAACTGGGGACTCAAGTATTGCTCTTGCAGGAGACCCACTTTAGATCAGATGCTATTCCACAGTTACCGTCTAAATACTACCCAACTTGGTACCATAGTACCAACCCCTCAATTAAATCCAAAGGGGTCTCTATTGCATTTCACGCCTCTTTCTCCCCAGATATCCTTGACACCTATATTGATCCCCAGGGTAGATATGTTTTTATCAAATTGTCACATTTTAACACGATTTACACTGTGGTTAACATTTATTCTCCCAACCAGGAGCAGCAGCATTTTCTCACCAAAGTGATCTCCCGCCTCAAACGGGTTGGTACGATGTTAGAAGTTTTTGAGGTAATTAATATTTTAAAGTGATAAGGGTTTCTGAAAATATATGTAAGTTATATGTTCCGTGGTAAGTGATGGTTTCTGAAGGTCACACAACAGCAGATCATATAGATAGGAGTGGATTTGCTGAGTAGGTATCTATTTTTGAGTTACTAGTCAGGACAATGGGTGGAGTTATGTTACTTATCTATAGACTGAACCATATTGGGTATATATGCAAATGTGGGTGTTATTAGGATATGCTGACATAACATCTTGAAACAGTATAAGAATGGACTAGGGTTATGGGAATTGGAGGATCGGTGGGAAGAGAAAGGATTCTACACTTTGGAGAATGTAGATCAGATGACCCATTCCTCCTTCTGAGGCCATCACCATGCCATATGTTACCAGATGTCAATCTTGTCTTTGCTTGTCTTTCTGAATAATAAACGAACTATTGGACGAACGAAGGATTCTTCAATTTCTACTCCTGAAAGTACGTTTGAAATGCCTTGAAGGAAGACAGGCTTTACTGATTCACATATTACACAAAGACTTTGCTATTGATTAAGAAACGCTCCTGTGAGTGAGTATGTAGAGTTTCCACTATACTACATACACATTCTACATTGTCTACACTCACATTTAACATTGTCGTGCCAGCCACAATGATCAATTTTCCCTACTCCTTGAAAAAGGAGGAATGTGCACACAAATTTCAAGTTTTGGGAACAAATGATCAAAGAACCTAGAAGGAGGCGTTTGCGTCAGATGCAGCAACGGTCCAGAAGAAAAAGTGGAGGGTGAGTTTTTTCTCTTTGTTTTCTCACCTCTCTGTACACAGAAATAATAAAAAAAAAAGATACAGCCTACGAAGTTGATTGACAAGGCCAGTTGGACGGTATACTTCAAGTTATTTTTGGAAAATCCAGGACTTTGTGAAGACGTAATTTAGTTACGTTCGTGAAGATATCTGCCAAGGTTAGTTCCTAAGAAGGTGAGAGAGTCTCACATAAGAAAATATTGGGTTGTTACCCAAGAAGAAAAAAGTGTTGAAATAGGAACAAAAACTTCACGTTATTTGAAAAAGTCACCATTGTTGGTACAAAGGCAAATGTACACTTTGGGTGAGCTAATATGGAAGTCGGATTTTGATGTTTGAAGATGGAAGGTCCAAGCACAAAGGCAAAGAATAGATCAACAGGCAAGACACTACAGCACACTACAGCACATAATTCAAGAAACAAGGCAAGACACTACAGCACAAGGCAAAGAGCAAAGGCAAAGAGCTACAAGAAAAGGATTCTTACGGAAAAAGAAAGATAAAGCAACGAACAACAAAGTTAAAGGGACATTATTCATCTCTTGTTTTATTTTAAGTACACACAGGACTATCATACTAACAAGGGGTGAGTGTGTTTGTCTATATAAAAGGGTAATATGGCAATGGTTAACATCTCTAGGCTCAGAAGTAAGTCTCAGTATGATCGGGAAATTGATATATTTCATATGTATGGAATATAGGAATACATGCAGTAGTAAGGTAATTAATTAATTTATGCCAGAGTGTAAAGAAGTTCATTAAGAAGAAAATTAAGTTTAATGCTGCATGTATATCTTTATGTATTAAGCCCTGAACAAAGTTTTCAGAGAAAAAATAGTGGTTAAAATGTGGAAAGAACTGTATGAAATTGAGATTAAGGAAAAAACATGATGTTTAGTGTTTTACAAAAATTCTAAAGATTTGGTTGAAGGATATAATAAGTTAAGGATTGAGCAATTTTTACAAACTTGGATTTAGTTATTAAATTAAAAGTAGTAAATTGTTCTAATATACTTAAGGTTACCCAGAGAAAATATTAAAATATGAAAGTTTTTGTTCAATCTAAAAAATTGTAAAAATAACTATTGTTAAAAGTTTTTTTAAATGAGTATTTCTAGTAAAAGTAAGGACTTTGGTTGCGGGAGGAGTTTTCTCGGGGAAATGGTCAATCGCAGGTCATTGGGTAGGATCCAATCTGTGAGTTTCACGAGATTGTCTTCTAAACAATTTTTTGTCATTATTATAATCAGGAAAGTCATATAACATAGTGTACATGATTTTTCGTAGATGTACAAACAAAATATGTTTAAAAAGTGTTAAAAAGGTTAAACATTTTAACAAACAAGAAACGAGATTGTTACCGAATTGTACAGTGTAGGGTGTACAAAGCATGGTAGCCAAGACTGTCAGTAACAGATCATTCTCTGAAGAGTATGTGACATGTGAGGAGTGTATTACCAACAGAGAGATGCAGATCTAGTTACAGACTGGTCAGTAATGCCATGACATTTTTCACTTTAATGATCAAAGCACAATACATTTTTGTGTTAAATTTTCCAGATACTTGGAAGAGGGTTCACTGATGAGGAAAATATATATTTAAAAGGTATCATTACTTACTAAAAGTAATTGTTTTTGAAAAATAAGATTTTTTAGGCCTTAATAACTTTTTTCGAGAGTTCATTGAGATTTTTGCAGACAAAGTATCTGTCTGAGTAAATTTTAATGAATTATATAGGCTTACTGTAGGGCAAATATATTTTTAATAACAAAAGATAACTTATATACAAACATTTGAATATCTGAAGAAAGCCCTTATAAATTGAGTATTTTTGGTAAATATAGAAACCTCTCTCAGTCATTTTACATTTAAGTTTATGTGGATGATGAGACAATTTCATTGGTATTTATAAATAAATGTGTTAGGAGTGCATTGTCCAATGCTACAGATCTGAGACATTGTGGGTTTAGCACCATTTGTTTTGAAAAACATCTTATGTTACACTAAAGGTGTTATTTCAAGGAAAACAGGAGGTGTCAATACACACAACTTTGTCTAATGGCAATTGGATGTTAAAAAGATCAGTTGTAGTGTGAGGGATAGAGCCACAGTTGTGTAAATTAATTATGAGAATGTCACTTTTTCAACTTTTAGTGGACGCATTGAAAGCTGAATTTAAGACTGACGTGTTGGTTTTGCAGTCAGTGACAGAGCAGGTGTGGTTTATTCAATCATATTGTATGAGGAGAATGCTGGGTTCTGAAAAGAAACTTCAACATGATCAAATTTCTTTCAGAAACAGAATATTTAGGAAAGCCCAACCTAAATTAATGTTCTTTTACAAAATTAAAATAAATTGTCAGTGTAGAGAAAAAACAGTAATCTGGCAAGATTATTCTTTTACAAGATTTAATATTAGTCACAGGATAAAGAGGGGGACTATGAAATGTTGTCTTAGTTAGAATCAGTACAGACTGATAAAGGAGAAAATTTATTGTAAAAATAATTGGATTACAATAATAATGGAGTTATTTTTAAATGAAAATATTTATTTTTACATATCCAGGTACCTGATTGATTGATTTTTGTTTTAGCTAATGAAAAAGTTCTGAACTACTCATTTTAGAACACTTTATCATCAAACTTCTGAAAATTGTTTTATTTGTTTATAGAATTATCTAAAGTGAAAGAGGCCTAACCTGATACTACAAAGTATTGAGGGATTTGGCAAATCTATATAGATTGATTTATATTAGTTTTTTTCACTTGCTACAGGAGGATTACAAGGATATTGTTTTTTTAGTTTATGTTTCTTTTTGATAAATTAATTGAGCTAATTCTAGAAAAAATAATATTTTTATAAAAACGAAGTTGTTGTGAACTTATGTCATATTCCATTGGGGTTGGTTTTCAAACCATGGAATCAGTTAATGATTTAAAATTTTATAGGACAGGTAGTGAAGGACATGTATGCTATTTTAGGTTTAGTAAAGTTTTTGTTTCTTATCATCTTAAGTACTCAGGTATTGTAGAACGTATGAATAGTATTGGTTAAGATGATAAAGGTAAATATTGGGTGACGTATTTACCTGCTATAGTTTTAGTTTAAAAACTTTATTATTTTCTAAACATAGGTTTTGTTAACTTTTTGAGTTAATGACAGTCTTTTGAGATTGGCATACTTAGTTTTTTATATTATCTGTTGTATAGAAAGTAATGTGGATGCAAATTTTGCAAACAACAAGAATAGGTATTTCAGAAGTTTGTTCACAAAACATGGCTAGGCCTTTGCTAAATTTTAAAAAGAAATGATGTCTTGAATGAGATTTCTACTTCTAATGAGTATGTTTAGTAATTTATTCCAGTAGCTAAAAGTTATGGTTAAGAATTATAGAGCTGAAGGTACCAAGGATGTCAACAGAGATGTCAACTGGGATATCAGTTGGGAAGATTATTTTGTTATTTTTAAGGTACATTGGGATTATAGTTTTTGTTTCAAAAGTATTGGTAAAAATAAAAATAATTGGTAAAAATAAAAATAATTGGTAAAAATAAGAATAAAATGGGTAAACACAGAAAGGATTATCATTCTAAAATGGTTTACATTGATTAATGAAAATTATTTAGGAAAACATAATTTTTAAAAGAATTTGATACTTGTTTTCATTTTCTTTTATAGATATATCTTTCGTTTCTAAATGTAAAGAAAACTATTTTATTTTTATTTTTTTTATTTAGTTTTTTAAAAATCTTCCATGACAATGCAACAGCATAACTACATTTCTATTTGTTACTATTTCTTGTTTTTTCAAAAAAATTATTATTTTTTGATTATGTTATCAAGGACTATCATTTTTTTGGTGAATTTGCATCAAAAGCGACATATTGATCGGTCGATCATTATGTGAGGGGGAGTTAGGATGTGATTCTCACAAGAATTTTTTTATGAATTATGAATAATGATGATAGTAATAAGATAATAAAAAAGACAAATAGGTATAATTAGAGTATATGAAGAAAAGGATTTCAATGTGTCTAAACAAAGTTATTGTTGAATTTAAATAATTTTGGAATGTTTAAAAAAAAAAAAAAAAAAGTTGCTTGCTGGTCATGGATAGATGGATAAATAAATAGAAAAATAAATAGAATGATAGATAGAATATATAAAATATGACAATCAACTAATGGGAAAGTTTTTATGTATTTTGTTTCAAATCTGTATTAGGGTTAGAATGAAACAATTTTATAAATTGATTAAGGAAGAAATGAAAAAAAAAAAGGGTGAAAAATTATGACAAGTATTTTTAGTCGGAAAATTACTTCTGGTTTATCTGATCCAGTGATTTGCTATAGTATATCTAGAGCAATTGATTCAAAATGTGTATGAAAGGGCGCCATAAATGAAGTGTGAGTGATTTAGGTAATATTTAAGTTGTGTGAATGTCATTTTGATACTAGTTGTTCTCTATGTTCAGAGTTTGACTAAAGGTCAGTAGGTCAGTGGTTTCACAGATAAGAATACACATAGAGAATGTGTCATATAATGGAACAATATACTTGAAAAGAAGATCATTTTTAAAGTAAGATCATAGATTATCCATAAAATATTTATATGATATGGTTAAAGTTATAAGAGTTTCACAAGAAGTTAAATACATTTATAAAGTTGAAAGAAGAAAATATTTAATATTACATGATTTAGATGGAGAATTAATTAAAATTAAATATAATAGTTTATACTTTCTCAATGGAATGAAATATTTAAATATTTTTCATAGAAACATCTCAGAATTTTTGAAAATGTTTATGTACAATATCTGACTCACTAAAATGTATTAATGTGTATTGTATTAATGTTTATTGTATTGTTTGTATTGGAAAAAAGAAAATCAGAGGCATTTATTATTTAAGATGAATGCACTTATTATTTGTTGATTAAAGTGCATTGAGGGGGAATATGTTAGAAGTTTTTGAGGTAATTAATATTTTAAAGTGATAAGGGTTTCTGAAAATCTATGTAAGTTATATGTTCCGTGGTAAGTGATGGTTTCTGAAGGTCACACAACAGCAGATCATATAGATAGGAGTGGATTTGCTGAGTAGGTATCTATTTTTGAGTTACTAGTCAGGACAATGGGTGGAGTTATGTTACTTATCTATAGACTGAACCATATTGGGTATATATGCAAATGTGGGTGTTATTAGGATATGCTGACATAACATCTTGAAACAGTATAAGAATGGACTAGGGTTATGGGAATTGGAGGATCGGTGGGAAGAGAAAGGATTCTACACTTTGGAGAATGTAGATCAGATGACCCATTCCTCCTTCTGAGGCCATCACCATGCCATATGTTACCAGATGTCAATCTTGTCTTTGCTTGTCTTTCTGAATAATAAACGAACTATTGGACGAACGAAGGATTCTTCAATTTCTACTCCTGAAAGTACGTTTGAAATGCCTTGAAGGAAGACAGACTTTACTGATTCACATATTACACAAAGACTTTGCTATTGATTAAGAAACGCCCCTGTGAGTGAGTATGTAGAGTTTCCACTATACTACATTCACATTCTACATTGTCTACACTCACATTTAACACACGACCAACGTGATCCTGGGAGGAGACCTCAACGCCGCCTTGATACAACGCCTTGATGCTTCAACCAGTAAGTCATCGCTCTCCCCAGTCTCTCTGACCAAAATGCGTTCACTTCTATCTGACATATCCCTAGTTGACGTTTGGATATTGTTACACCCTAACGTTAAAGACTACACTTATTTTTCCCCGGCCCATTCCTCTTACAGCCGACTTGATTACTTTTTTGTCTCTCAATTCTTACTGGACTACTCCCCCTCTGCCTCTATAGGCCTTACCCTGTGGTCTGATCATGCCCCTATTCATATGGGCCTGGGCAGGCTTCCCCCTTGAAATAAAAGATCATCATGGAGGCTTAACGACAACTTGCTCTCAGACTTAGTTTGCACGCAGGATATCGTACAGACGATTAAACATTTCACTACTGACCACGCCCATGACACCACCAACCCGCTTATCCAGTGGGAAGTGCTTAAGTGCGTGGTTCAGGGTAAACTTATTCAACATGGCTCCCGCCTCAAACGCGCACGTACTGCTGATATCGCTCCTCTCCTTAATGCTATAGCCACTTTGGAGGCTTCACACAAGACGTCTCCGGTCGCCACAACATTACTAGAACTTGAAAGTGGTCAGCCTTCGCGCCGCTAAGTGGTAATGAGTGACTAGAGTGGAACAAAATCCAAAATCAAAATTAATGAAACACAGATGCTGTGAAAAAGAGCCTGAGTGATATAAAGTGCAAATGCTAACTAAAAAATGCAGCAGGACAAAATAGTGAACACAAACTATCAAATAATGGATATAGAGGGGTGGGTCCTGCGCAAATCGTGCCACTCAAATAAATACACAAATTCAAACTAATATAAATATGTGCATACATATAATGCCATGAAAAAAATATATAGTTCATAAAACAGCACGGGTAAAAATATAAAAAATGGAGAAGGGATCAATGATAGAATACTGATAGAATGTCCGCTACTCAAGGCTCCCAGAACTCTCACCTTCAAACGAAGTGAATAAACAAATCAAACAAACTCCAGGATTCTCTTATTTCATTCATTAATAATAGCCATCAGGAAATCCAAAGGAGGGATGTAATGATACAATTCCGCACTAGAGGGCCAGTCCCAGCTTATAGAATAGATAATATGGATCTTCACTTCTATTCCACAGTGTATGGCTCAAAATAAGAGAAAGGAGGGGGAGAGAGAAAAACAGGAGACTTCCATAGTGTAGTAGTTTAAAAAACGGCAGGTAGATTTATTAAGAAGCAGTAAAGACTCTCACATTTAAATTGCAAAAAACAAACACAATCAGGAAGAGGGTGTAATGGCAACTTCCTGCCCGTCTTACTCTACTTCCGGTTCGTCCTATGGCCACTCCCTACGCGTTACGTCATGTGACTTCTTCATGGGGATCCCCATGAAGAAGTCACATGACGTAACGCCTAGGGAGTGGCCATAGGACGAACCGGAAGTAGAGTAAGACGGGCAGGAAGTTGCCATTACACCCTCTTCCTGATTGTGTTTGTTTTTTGCAATTTAAATGTGAGAGTCTTTACTGCTTCTTAATAAATCTACCTGCCGTTTTTTAAACTACTACACTATGGAAGTCTCCTGTTTTTCTCTCTCCCCCTCCTTTCTCTTATTTTGAGCCATACACTGTGGAATAGAAGTGAAGATCCATATTATCTATTCTATAAGCTGGGACTGGCCCTCTAGTGGCGGAATTGTATCATTACATCCCTCCTTTGAATTTCCTGATGGCTATTATTAATGAATGAAATAAGAGAATCCTGGAGTTTGTTTGATTTGTTTATTCACTTCGTTTGAAGGTGAGAGTTCTGGGAGCCTTGAGTAGCGGACATTCTATCAGTATTCTATCATTGATCCCTTCTCCATTTTTTATATTTTTACCCGTGCTGTTTTATGAACTATATATTTTTTTCACGGCATTATATGTATGCACATATTTATATTAGTTTGAATTTGTGTATTTATTTGAGTGGCACGATTTGCGCAGGACCCACCCCTCTATATCCATTACTAGAACTTACTAACGCCAGGAGAGACCTAAAGCTAATTTTTCCCATCTTGAGGCGATTGCGAGGGATAAAGGGCATTTTGCCCATTACTCACGTGCCAACAGATGCGGTAGACACTTAGCACACACCTTTCAACCCAGACAAGCCAGGAAGCCCATCCCATTTATTAACTCCCCAACAAAAGGCAAAGTAATGAATAACACGGCCATAACGGGGGAATTCCGCCAATATTATTCCAATTTATATAACCTTACCCCCTTGTCCTCCTCTTCTTCATCTCACCTGCACGACTTATCCACATATGTCCAGGATACTGCGCTCCCCACTATACCAGTTAGTGACCAAGCGGATTTGGAATCTGCTTTGACCGACGCAGACTTTCTGGCAGCCATAAAACACCTTAAAAACGGTAAGAGCCCGGGCCCAGACGGGTTCTCCGCACGCTTCTACAAGACTTTTGCACCCCAACTTATCCCCTTATTAGTTAAAGCTTTCAACGCCATTGACGGGAATCTTACCCCCCCCCCTCTGCCCTCCTCCAAGCCCAAATAGTTGTCATTCCCAAACCGGGCAAGGACCCGTCTCTATGCCCTAACTATAGACCTATTTCTCTTTTAAATATTGACTTGAAATTATATGCGAAGATTCTTGCCACCCGCTTATCACCTCTACTCCCAGACATAATCCACAATGATCAGGTTGGCTTTGTCCCTGGCCGTGAAGCCAGGGACAATACCACCAAAACCATTCACCTTATCCATTACACTCAGCGCCACCAACTACCGACCTGCCTTCTTTCCTGTGATGCAGAGAAGGCCTTCGACAGGGTCAGCTGGCCCTTTATTCGCGCCACCGTGTCCCAACTAGGCCTAGCACCTATTATGCCAAGATACTGGTAAACGACTCCCACTCTGACACATTCACGATTGCCAATGGCACTAGACAAGGTTGCCCTCTCTCTCCTCTCTTATTTGCGCTAGTGATTGAACATTTGGCCCAGGCTATTAGAACCAACCCTAACATACATGGCATCCATACCATTTCCGCCCACTACTGATCTCCTCCTCTGTTACCCAACCTCACATCAGCATACCCTCCATATTGGCGGAAATAGACCGATTTGGCCGTCACAGTAATTACAAGCTGAATATCTAAAAAACGGAGGCACTGAACCTGACATTGACACACACTGCCCTCACTGCCCTCAAAAATAATTTCTCCTTTCAGTGGCAAGACCACTCGATCTCGTATCTAGGAACAGCCATCCCAAGACATCTCCCAGACATATATCCCCTTAACTTCAGTCCTCTTCTTACGAAGCTTAGATGCCTTACAGACAGTCGAATGGACCTCCCTCTGTCCTGGTTTGGTCGCATGCATACCCTGAAGATGGACATACTCCCTAAACTCTTGTATCTCTTTCAAGCTCTCCCCATAGCTCTCCCGGCGGTGTTCTTCCGCACCCTATGTTCAATGGCCATCTGATTTGTTTGGCAAGGGAACCATCCCAGACTGAAACATAAACTCCTATGCTCTCCCATTACAAAAGTGGGTACCGGCTTACCAGACTTTGAGCTCTATCATATCTCTACGGTACTATCCCCCGTATCCTGGAATGGTTCCCCCGCCCCTTAGTCAAGGCCACCGTTTCAGTAGAACAAGACCTATCCTCTACCGATCTCCGTGCGCTACTCTGGGGACACGACCGCACATTCAAGTCTTCGATAGGCCTATCCCCCCTTACTAAAGACTCTTTGACGATTTTGGTACCGCAAACGAGAGACCTATTCACTATCCTCTGACCCGAGCCCCCTCACTCCTCTGTTTGATAACCCTGCCTTCCCCGAAGGCATTTACATCCAAACCTTGGACAACTATGACAGGTCCTCCTGGCCCATAGCACAACAATTTGTTAACAACACACTGGGTACTTTTGTCACAAACCGAACCGG
The DNA here is from genome assembly GCF_037356315.1 of Lithobates pipiens. Classification (NCBI taxonomy): domain Eukaryota; kingdom Metazoa; phylum Chordata; class Amphibia; order Anura; family Ranidae; genus Lithobates; species Lithobates pipiens. The sequence goes on from NW_027507789.1 coordinate 78,059,721, forward strand.
CGCTTCCTCTAAAATTAACTGGCTGACTCCTCTACACTCCATGACTCCAATCAAGTTCATAGACCCCTATTGGGATATGAACAGTTATGCATGCTCCCAGAGATGCCTTTTCACACCCTGTCCCTACTTTACAAACTGATCCTGACCTACTCACACGGATCACTACCTAAGTACGCAAAAATTTGGTCAGAGGAACTTGAAAGGGATATATCCAATGAGGAGTGGAGTAGGGCCTTTTTCTTCACCCACAAATCCACGATTTCTAGTTATGCACAAGAGAAGAACTACAAGCTGGTGTCAAGGTGGTACCGGGTCCTGACCAATCTCAAACAAATGTATCCCTCTACCTCCGACATTTGTTGGAGATGCAACTCCGCAAAAGGTACGTATATTCACATCTGGTGGGAGTGTGCTGTACTCCTCCCGTTTTGGACACAAATCTTTCAGATCTACTCAGATATCTATGAAAAAACGCTTTCTCCTTCTCCCGCCATTGCCCTTCTGTCTCTTCTCCCGGGCTCCATTAAATCACAGAAAAACAACTTACTCAAATTTTTCCTTTGTGCAGGGAGACAATTGATCCCTAGACATTGGAAAACCACCACCCCCCCATCCTTATTAGAATGGGTAGGTGAAATTCACGACTTAATGCTCATGGAGGACATGCAAGCAAAGGTACTTGATAAACAGACTAAATTCTCCTTCACCTGGAGTATATGGAGGCATTACTCTACTTCAGACAAATTAAAACAGACTTTCAGCAGTCACTTCCACCGGAGCTATTGATTTAATCTCTCTGGCAGACCTTGGTCTTAGACACTGAAACCCCCAATCTCACTGAAGCTCGCTGTCTCTTCGCCCTACCCCTTCCCCCTTCTGTCCTTCTTCTCTCTCTTATCTACCTTTCCCCCCTTGCTTCTTCCTTCCACCTCTTCCTCTCTACTATCCTAGCAGGCCCCTCTTGGCCTTTATATGTGCCTACAGGCATCCTGGTTCACTAACTGGTGACCGCCGCCCATTGAGGATTCTATATGGACCTTGTCCTCTTGGTCAGGCTCATCGTAGCAGACTTAACGCTAATATCCATCCTTCCCAGTGCTGGATGCAGCAAGTTCCCATAGGGGCGTCCAGTCCAGGGAATAGGATACTCATATTGTATGGTTTACATGCTTTCTACTGTGCATATAGATGGGAACCCCAATGTTAGCACATTGGGGTTCCCATCTATATGCACAGTAGAAAGCATGTAAACCATACAATATGAGTATCCTATTCCCTGGACTGGACGCCCCTATGGGAACTTGCTGCATCCAGCACTGGGAAGGATGGATATTAGCGTTAAGTCTGCTACGATGAGCCTGACCAAGAGGACAAGGTCCATATAGAATCCTCAATGGGCGACTGTAACAGGATGCCTTATCTCACCACTATTTGTAAAGTATATACTGTGTTTAATACTGTTGGACCAGCCAGTCCATTGTTGGACACCTGGCTCTGTTCCCACCTTATGTTTTATTTTTTATTGACTTTAAAATCTTGCTTATATTCTGATAAAAAAAGATTAATAAAAACGTATTGAACCTAAAATCTCCACATGCCCCACATCTGGGATATTGGTCGTCATTCCGCCATCCCAGTCTAAACATTTTCTTAGGAGTATAATATACTCTATACAAGAAGAAGAGGTGTGACACCTTCTGCGATGGAGAAATTGAGACAAGAGATCCTTGTCCAAGAATCCAGTCCCATTCCACAGCAGACAATGGTCCCACATCTCTCTCCCAGCTTTCCCTGTTCTTGGTTGGGCCACTGCGATCTATTATTTTGTCCCCAATCTTGGCATAAAGCCGAGAAATCAACCCTTTGGATGATGCCAATGACCTTATTTTTTACCAAAATAGTGATTTGAGTCCATTGCACTATTTGAGACCCAAATTGTGTCTGAACTGTATGCTTGACCTGGAGATATTTATAGAACAAAATATTTGAGAGGGTAAATTCCTGCTTCAAATTGGCAAATGATTTTATATTTTGGCCAACAAATAGTTGACTTAGTCGATCAAGGCCTTGATTCGCCCATTCCCTAGATTTATCGATTTTAGATAATTCAATTAGATTTCTATTATCCCATAAGGGTGCCGATTCTGATATTCCCTGGTATCCTAGTATAGCCTTTGTTGTTTGTCAGAGTTTACTAATTAAATGTATCGTTGGACAACATATAGCAAATGAGTTTGCTTCTAAAGCATCAGTGAGTGTGTTGTGTGGGCATCCTATCATCGTCAACCTAGTATTAATGTTAGTCCCATTGGGTAATCCTTCCCCTGCTAGGTATTGCAGCTGGGATGACAAAAAATATAATCTAGGATATGGAACCGACATCCCCCCCTCGCCGAACGGCAGCTGCAGGGTTTTAAAGCTATCCTAGGCTGTCCTCTTTTCCAGATTAGATCTCTGTATAGAGATGGGCAGCCATATAATTTTAACAAGATTGCAGCACCCTGCAACCGATAGAGGTAGGCGGCCCCAAATATCTGCCTTATGTTTCAACTTTAGCAATAGAGGCGCTAAATTGTCTTTTAAGGTACAAATTTGTGCCCCTAGCAATCCAGGCCCCAAGGTACTTCAATTTCTCAACTACCTTCAAATTGGGAATATCCGATGATATAGCGCCTGTACTTGAACCTATTGGAAGAAGAGCCGATTTATCCCAGTTCATAATCAATCCAGAAGCTTGACCAAAAACTCAGATTTGTATCGCTGTTTTTAGTAAGGTTTGCATATCGCTCAAATAAAGCAGGATGTCATCAGCAAACAATGCTATCTTGTCCTCCAAGTCCCCTCTTGAATCCCTGTATGTCCGGATTACCTCTAACGGCCATGGCCAGTTGCTCTATTGCAAGGGCAAAGAGTAGGGGAGAGAGGGAACACCCCTGCCTCGTCCCTCTTTCCAGTTGGAATACCTCAGAGTGTTCATTATTGATTTTTACTTTTGCTCTTGGATTGGTGTAGAGTAGTTTCACTCAGTTGATAAAGTTTGGTCCAAAGCCAAACTTTTCCAACACTCTGAAAAGATAATCCCCTTCAAGGTTGTCAAATGCCTTGGCTGCATCAAGTGCCAAAATGGCCCTGGAGCCTCTGTTATCCACTGGGATTTGAATATTTAAGTAAGTTCGTATATTGATACTAGTTGATCTCCCTGGGATAAATCCCAACTGATCGGGGTGGACCAGCTTATGGATACATCCATTTAAATGGGTTGTTAAGACTTTTGCCAAGATTTTTACATCGGTGCACAATAGGGATATCGGACGGTCCATAGGATCTTTTCCCCCTTTCGGAATAACAATTGTAGCCTCTGTCATCGATACGGGCAGAGTCCCCATGGGCAGTGCCTGACTCAATGTTTTCAACAATTTAGGCCAAAAAAATCTCCCCATACCTCTTATATATTTCAATTGGTAACCCATCAGGGCCTCGTGACTTTGAATTTGGCATCCCAGCAACAGCACCCCGCAACTCCTCAGGGGTGGTTGGAGCCTCCATTATGAATTGATCAATCGCTGGCAATTTTGGAATTTTTATGTTGTCAAGAAAAGCTATAGTTTTTGTCTTCTCCACCCCCTCCTGGGACTTATATAGGGAACTATAGTATTGCCCAAATACTTTCATTATGTCCATAGGGTCAGAGGAAATCTCCCCCTGTAGGGTCCTGACCGCCAGAACCATTGAAGGAGCCATATTCACTCTGGCCAGTAGGGACAACATGTGGCCCACTTTTTCACTTTCTCCAAAATACAGTTGCCGCTGGAATATCTGCTTATCCTCCATCTTTCTCCTAATAATCATTTTATGAACTTGCTGTTTTTCTAACCACTTATCCTATGTCGCTGAAGTTGGATTACTAATATGGTGTTGTTCAGCTAGCCCTACTGCCTTTTTTGCTTCCTCCTCCCTTTCCCTCATCTTGCCTTTGATTCTTGCTATTTGCTGAATAAGGAGTCCCCTAAGGTAAGCTTTTAGAGCATCCCAAACCACTCCATCTGATGCCGTACCTGCATTAAAACTTATAAACTCTTTCAATGCAATCACAAGTTCCTCAGGGTTGTTAATTATCTCCAGCCAAGATGGATCAACTTTCCACTCTCTAGAGTGAGACTTCTTCCCAATATTCAATACCAGCATCAGAGGGGAGTGGTTGGATACCCCCCTTGGACCATATTATATATTATTTATCCCAGCGAGGGCATCGCTGTTGACTAAAGCCATATCGAGTCTGGATAGGGTAAGAAAAGAACTTGAGAAACAGGAGTATTGTCTTTCCAGCGGGTATCTTGTATGCCACGCATCTATCAGTCCCATTTCTTGTAAAAAACAAGCTAGTCTGCCTTCTTCTCTAACGACTGGCCGATTTACTGGTGAAAATCTATCAAGAGACCTATCCAAAACTTCGCTATAGTCCCCCGCCGCTATCACTGGGACTCCGACTTTATCAATCATAAATGCTATTAACTCATATAGTATCTCAAATTTAAATGGGGGTGGGACATAAATATTTGCCATCACATATGGTTTGTTTTCTATTGAACAGTATAAAAAAAATATAGCGACCCATAGTATCTATTTGGCTCTTATAGCAAGAAAACACCACTTCTCTACTTATCAAAACACTCACCCCCCTTGAATATGCTGAGTATACAGCATAGAATTGAGTTTGGAATTTCCGGCCACGAAGCAGTGGTATCATCACGATAGTCAGATGTGTCTCCTGGAGACATAACACTCCAGGCCCTTTACCCTCCAAAGATGACAGCACCAAGGCTCTCTTGGCCGGATCTCCCAAACCTCGAACATTCCACGAGATTATATTAATCTTTTTAGCCTGCATCTGATCCTACATAAATACAATCTAGTTGGATCAGACAAGGCAAAAAGAAAAACCAAAAGAGTAAGTATATAAAGAAAACATCCAGCTAACGCCGGTAAAAAGAAAAATACATTTTTCCAAAGAAAAAAAATAAAAAAATAAATAAAAACACCCCAGAGCACTAATAGACAATTCCCCCCCCCCCCCCCCTTACTAGTTTTTGTTTGGTGATTACTCCAATATGTGTAATTCCCTCTCATCTCGCATCTCATAAAGTGACTATTTAGTGACATAGACATCTCTAGTATCTGTTCATTACCTTCAACCTTAACCACCCTCCCACCCTTATCCCCTAGTCCTCCCAAATCCCACCCTCCCCAATCCCTACCTTCCTGCCCATCAGGGCTTCTCCATAGGGGTACGCTTGTGACCTTTGCCACTCCCACCCAGCTCTTATTTGAATCTATCTTTCTTAGTCTACTTAATGCCAATTTAAACAATAGGGAGCTTAGTTGCTCCCTTACACTCATACCTACATACATATAGCCTCATCTAGTGCTATTGGGCCCCCTCTACTCCTACCACTAATAATATTGTCATCCGTGCTTATGTAATTTAAAACCCCCTATGAAGTAAAAAAAAAAAAAAAAAAAGGGCGAAAGAGAGGGGGGGAGAGCCGACACGAGAACCGCAATACCAGCTGCTCTCGACCAGCCCCCCAACCCCTCATATCCATATACATAACTCCTTTAAAGCGTTAATGATCTCATATTCAAATCGGGGAGTGTCTCAAAACAATAAGTCTATAAGTCCTTTTTATTCTCTTCAAGCCATTGGGCTGCATCAGTCGGAGAGTTAAAGAAAAAAGTCCTTCCTAGTGCAGACACCCTCAAACGGGCCGGATACAAGAGGGCATAGTCTATCTTATAGTTCGTCATGCTGCGTTTAATCTACGTTTCTGAAGATCAGGCGAAAAATCAGGGTAGAGGGAGACCCTCGCACCCTGGAACCTAATGTCCCCCACCTCCCTGGCCCTACGCAGCGAAGTCAATTTATCATTATAATTGAGGATTTTTATTAATATGGGCCTAGGACGATCCCTCGTATGTTGGATTCTTGAGGGAGTTCGATGCGGTCTTTCAATTGCAAATAAAGGGCTAAAAGAAGAACCCCCAAAAATTTCCCTAAACCACTCCTTTAAAAAATGTATTAAGTCAGGCCCCTTGCTTCGCTCGGGGAGGCCTATTATTCTGATATTATTTCTACGATTCCTATTTTCCCCATTTCGTCCAGTTTGTAACTTGAGTATTTATTGCATCTTTAAGCCATTTAATTTCACGCTTTACTGGGCTCAACTCGTCCTCTATTAGGCTTATGCGCTCTTCCAGTTCGGAAGTTCTTTGTACCATTTTACATAAATCTTGTCTCATAGATAGTAATTCCTCTTTAATGCAACTTAATTGCCTATGAATGAATGAATGAATGAATGAAATGAATGAATGAAATACTTATATAGCGCACAATGCGAACTGAATCGCCTCTATCAAAACTGGAGATTGAGTCTTTACACTCGCATGCCATCTGGTTGTTTTTCTCTTTTGCAGAGCGGGTATTTTGGAGCCCTTCCTGGGGTAGATGCTCCTCTGGCTGCATTTTCCTAGTCATAGCAGCTTTGCTATGCAAATTGAACGTCTCCTTCGCTCGTGCGATACCTCAGCCCAGTTATCTCACCAACAATAGCGTATGCTCGTATAGGAGAGTAAAGTAAAGATGTGTGCATATAGCTTACAGTCAAACCAGCTAGCAGGTGAGAAATCTAGACGTCAAGCTAAATTGCCCAAGCTTCTGGGGAGGGGAAAAAAAAAAGGAAAAAGAAAACTTAAGCAGTATACTCAGTCCTGCACTGACATTTCAACTACTGTATATCTGCTATACGTCTGGTATATGCTTGCTGGTGCCTTGCTAAGTAGGGTTATGTCATACCTCCCCTGAGCCAGTCCTCAACCCCCCCATTGGGGGACACAGCGCATACCTCAATCCTGGGATACTGGAGTACACTCCGCTGTTATGGTGCTGCTGTAATATTGTTACCTCCGTGTGTCTCTGCATGTGTCTCACTCGGCTCCCGCACTGCCTCGTATGGTATAGTTGGGGGCATCAGGTGACTTCCTCCTTCCTCATGTGGGATTTGTCGGGCTTTCTCAGCTCAGCCTGTATCTCAGCTATCTCCCACCATTCGGAAACTCCCAGCAAGCATACACCGCCATCCCACTGCAGCTCCACACAGAGGCACATTCCACCAGAGAAACCGATCGGGTCAGTCAGGGTGCCCTCATGCCCACCGTTCCTGCAATCCGGTATAAGCACCAGCTGTACAGAGTTTAAGTGTCTCCGGGTTGCCATCCTTTTAGCGCTCTATGGGGAGGAATAGAAGAGAGCCCATGCACATCCTCACACTCTCATTACAAACTCCATACTCTCCCACCACTCACATCCGGTCACGCCCCCCCCCCCTAAACGAATCTCTACATACTATGGGGCAGTAGGCCCGGGAATAAGGTACTCAAATTCTAAGTCTATGGCTCATTGGGCAGCGGTGGTTCCAGAGTTGTCAGAGGAGATGTGGCAAGAGGTGCTTGACACATATTTGATGTCGGTTATCTCCTCTACGGACAAGATGATTCAGTTCCGCTATCTACATCAGCAGTACTATACACCAACTAGACTCTACCGAATGCAGCGAAGGGAGACTGCAACTTGCCATAAATGCAAAGGGGCAGAGGGTACTTTCATGCATATGGTGTAGGAGTGTGACAGAATAAGACCGGTGTGATCGCAAGTAACCGCTTTCATCTCAGACCAGTTTAACTTGCCTAACATTTGCTCACCCTTGCGATGTCTTCTTGGTGTCTTCGACCAAGAGGAGATCAACATGTGTACAAAACTATTTCTGAGGATCCTGTTTTTTGGAGTAAGGAAACTCATTGCCAGACGGTGGATGCATGACGAACTGCTGATGTTAGGGATGTGAATAAAAATAATTAATACTGGCATGCTGATGTATAAAATGATGTACGATGTTAGAGGGGCTCCCAAGAAGTTTAGGAAGGTTTGGTTTTGGTGGGTGGACTCGCAAAATATGTTGGAAGAAGAGGCGGACTGAGATGAGGGAAAAACATGAAGCTTTTGCTCTAATTTAATTTGAGTCCTACCACTGTGAATAAAGGAAGAGGTAATGATGTGTTTTTTGTATGAAATTTCCCAAGCAGAATGTGAAGAGTAGACAAATTATGGAGGGGGGGGGGGGGGGGATGCAGGAGTTCTTATGTTTTGAGGGGGGCGGGAGAGGGGGGAGAAACAAAAAAAAAACTGCACTTTTGTGGGTCTTTTTTTTTTGACAGAGGGGGAGGGACGAGTTGTGATTTACCTCCGACCCACACCGACAGAATGTAACTTGATGACAGGTATATTTTTTTTACTTAGTTGATACTCTGTCTGATGTACTGTATGTATATTTTGAAGATGTACGAAATAAAAACTTTATTTTTTTTTCAAAAAGAGTTCCAAGAGCCCGGATGGCTCAGTCGGCTTTTGATCTGAGGGTCTGGGGTTTGGGTCCCTGGGCGGCTGATGTGGCAGTCTTTATGCAAGAGTTTCCATCCCCTCTGAGTATTTTCCTAAGGATCCTGAAAAAAAAAAAAAGTAAAGAAGTCTCTCTCTCTCTGGCTCTGGATCAGCTGTTATCCCAGTCAGTGATATAAGAGATTCCCTTAGTGGAAACAGGGAGTTTTGGCTCAAACCTTTTAAAGTGGAGGGCCACCCTGAAAAAAAAAAATATTAAAAATTACAAAAAAATCTAAAAAAAAAAATGAAAAAAAATTTTTTTTTTTACTTACCAGAAGTGCCTGTTGCTAGGCACATAATCCTAATCTTCCTCTTCCTCCTCCGCGGAGATCTTCTTTCTTCTCTCCTCCGTGCGGCGTCTTCTGGGTAATGGGTCGCGCTGTGTTCTGGGAACTGTGTGTTCCAGAACACAGCGCGTCCCATTCACAAAGCGCTGCCTGACTCGCGCATGTGCAGTAGGAAACGGGCAGTGAAGCCGTAAGGCTCCACTGCCTGTTTGCCTTACAAGGAATGGCGGCGCCGGGACCCGAGAGCCGAGGGACGGGTCGGCCTCGGGCGGCTGACATCGCGGGTGCCCTGGACAGGTAAGTGGGCTGATTAAAAAAAAAATAAAAATAAGTCAGCAGCTGCAAACACTGCAGCTGCTGACTTATTTTTTTTTTTTTTTTAAACGGCCCTCCGCTTTAAGGTTCCAGAATCAAAGAGAGTGGCAAGACCCATTCTAGATCTCGAAGATCTGAATCGGCACTTAAACATCTGATCCTTTCATAATTCGATCAGCTGTGTCCATCCTGCAAGGAGGGGAGTTGCATATCCCGCTTACCAGAAATTTGTGCAGTTTGAAATATATTTAAAAAAAAATTTCAGTTGTGGCCATGCCATTCAGCTTGGCCACAGCACCCTGAGTGTTCTGAAAAATTCTAGCACCTCCTTTAGCCAGGTTAAGGGCTTAAGGCATAGCGGTCCTAGCCTATTAGAAGATCTACTTTTAATAGATCATTCATTCTCAGGTCTAAACCAGAGTCTGATCTCAGCCGTAAATGTCTGAAATCTCTAGGTTGGATTCTCAACCTAGGAAGATTCTCCTTAAAACCATCAATGAGATTACGGTACCTGGGGGCTGGTTATAGATACCATACAGAAGAAGGTATTCTTTCCCCAGACGAGAATCAGTTCCATTGTAGGACTAATTCAACTTACCAAACATAAGGAAAATTCCTTCATTAGGCTTTGCAGGAGATTTTTAGGAGAAATGGTGGTCTCCTTCAAGGCCGTCCCTTACGCTCAGTTTTTACTCAAGACTGCTTCAAGACACCATCCTGTCGGTCTGGAATAAAGATTCAGGCCTTGTTTCCAATACGCTTGGCTCCTGACATAGGTCAGAGCCTAAATTGGTGGTTGTGATCCAGCAAAAGGGAAAATCTTTATCCTGGAAGGTGTTAACAACAGATACCAGCCTTCTAGGCTGGGGAGTAGCCCTGGAAGAAGATTCTGTCCAGGGGAGATGGCCCAGGTTAGAGGACCTTGCCTATGAACTTTTTTGGAAGTTTCAGGCAGTACATTTGGCCCTAGAATCATGGCGGTCAGACTCTGGGACTGTCCTGTCAGGATTCAGTCTGACAAGGCCACGGCGGTGGCTTACATCGATCACCAGGGGAGGCACGAGAAGTTGCATAGCGCAAAAAGAGGTGAATAATGTTCTACCTTTGGCAGAACACAACACTCCTTGCCTATCGGCAATTCAAATTTTTCAGGCGTACTACTTGAGACGCCAACAGTTATTTCCAGAAGAATGATCTCTTCACCCTGACATCTTCCTAGCAATATTTCAGATGGGGTATTCCGGACATGGAGCTATTCGCGTCCAAATTCATTAACAAGGTCGACAACTTTATGTCGAACAAGGAGTCCACTAGCAGGCGGAACAGACGCATTTGTCTTCCCAGGGGATCAGTTTTCACAGATTTATGCATTTACTCCAGTTCTGCTACTTCTGCGCCTTCTCTGCCGGATTATGCAAGAACAAAGGTGGCCATTCTGGCAGCCCCAGCTTGTCCCAGAATATCTTAATTTACCAAGACAATAAAGATGGCAGTAGGAGTCCTTTGGACTCTGCCATTATAGCCAGACCTTCTTGCACAAGGTCCGGTATTTCATCCTACCTTACGAACAAAAAAATGTAACAGGTTTGACTGTTGAATCCCACTCTATAAAAGATTGTGGGTGATCTACTTTGGTAGTGTCTACTTTGACTAATGCCAGGAATCCGGCTTCCAGAATCACTTACTTTAGAGTCTGGAAGGCATATGTTTCTTGGTGTAGATCCAGGGGTTGGCACCCCAGGAAGTATGTCCATAGGCAGGATTCCTGCATATGGGATCTGAAATTAAGCTGGCCTTGACTTCTATCAAGAGCCAGATCCAGGCCTTGTCTGTGTCTTTTCCTATGGCCTCTTGCTTCCCACTCTTGGCGTGTTGCTTATTCAGGGGATAACATGGTTTATTCCCCCTATCAAGGCACCTCTAAATCCTTAAGATTTAAGATTGGTCTTATCGGCTTTGCTGTATCAGCCGTTTGAACCTTATGAGAAATTCCTTTGGTTCGTTTGACAAGAAAGATAGTCCTTTCTGGCTCCCATTTTTTCTGCTAGAAGCAGGGGCGTAACTATAGGGGTTGCAGCAGTCGCGACCGCAACTGGGCCCTGTGCTGCAGGGGGCCCATGCAGCCCCCTCTACATATGGCCGGCAGCAGCATAGGCAGCTAGGGGTACTAGTGCACCATGCACACGGGTGGGTGGAGGGTGACTAGCTTAGCTCCATGCTCGACTATCGCACTGGCTGCTCTTTAGTTGTGCATTCCCCGCATGACCTGTGTCCTCGGCCGGCTCCTCAGAGTACCCCTCTCCTGCTCCATGCATTGCCACTCAGTCCGATGTCTGTTCTCCCCAGCCAGAGTCGTCACCCCCCCCCCCCCCCCGAGTCCGGTACTTCTCCCGGGTAAACAAACTTTAAGCACCCAGATGTAGTGCAGCCCTATGAGAGCCCCCCGGAGGACACTGCAGGCTTGTCTGCAAGTCCCCCTCCTCCCCCGTCATACACAGATGATGAAAGGTCTTTCTGGGAGATATGCTGATCACCCGTCCAGCACACTGGATGGAGCCCAGGCCAACATGGATGAGTGCGCCATTACATACCCCCTCCATCTCCCCCTGGGGGCAGGGGCCCCTTCTCACGTGGGGACAGGGACCCCTATCTCCTCTGGGGACAGGGACCCCTTTTTACCTGGGGGCAGTAACTTCATCTGCCCTGGAGAAAAGGACCTCATCTCTTCTGGGGACGGGGACCCCATTCTGCCTAGGGACAGTCCCCCAATGGGGCACCTAAAAATAAAAAAATAATAATAAAAAAAAACTACTGATGCCAGTGGTGGAACTACAGGGCTAACAAAGGTCATACCTGTGATCATGCCCTGGAGTTCCACCGCCGGACTCGGAGGGAAAGGCCCTGGCTTGGGTTCAGGGGGGCCCTTCATGGTTTCTTGCATCGGGGCCCTGAAGGTTCTAGTTACGCCACTGGCTAGAAGAATATTGAAACTAGCGGCTCTGTCTTGTAAGAGCCATATTTCATCATGTATAAGGATGAGGTGGTTTTATGTCCTCATCCTGAATTCTTACCAAGAGTGGTAACAGGTTTTCATTTAAACCAAGATATTATTCTTCCTTCCTTTTCCCCAGAGCCTTAATCTGGGGAAGAGAAAGCACTACATTCTCTTGATGTAGTAAGAGCGATCAGAGACTATTTAAGGGCGACCGCTCAGGTTCGCAAAACAGAGCTTTTGTTTGTACTGCCAGAGGGTCCAAGATGTGGACAAGCAGCGTCAAGATCCACTATTTTCCAAATGGATTTGGCAAGTGATTTATTCAAGCTTCGGTTTAAAGAAGAAAATTCTTCCTTCTGATATTAAGAGCATGCTCATCCAGGGCAATTGGTGCATCATTGGGCCTCTAGGGCTGGGATGTGTAAGGCCGTGACTTGGTCTTCAGTTCATACGTTTATCCAATTTTTTCAAATCAATATTAAAGGTCATGAGGATATTGCCTTTGGGCACAGCTTATACTGCAGGCTGTAGTCTGAGTCCTCTGGCCTCCTATTTTTTGTTCTGTCTCCCCCCCCCTTTAGTTGCCATTGCTATGGGACATCCCATATAGTTATTACAATGGCTCTGTGTCCCCTGATGTAAAAAAAGAAAATAGGATTTTTAAAACAGCTTACCTGTAAAATCCTTTTCTTTGATGTACATCAGGGGACACAGAGATCCCTCCCTTCTTTTTATATACTTATATTGCTTGGCTACAAAACTGAGGACTCCCAGCAACTGGAGGGGATATATGGGGGAAGTACACACCTTAAGGGGCGTGCCAGTGTCCAGCACCTGATGGTCCGATATAACCCATATAGTTATTACTATGGCTCTGTGTCCCCTGATGTACATCAAAGAAAAGGATTGTACAGGTAAGCTGTTTTAAAAATCCTATTAGTAGCACCTAAACAAATTGTATCTATATTTGTGTGGGTGTAGTTTAAATATATATATATATATATATATATATATATCTATATAAAGAAAAAAAATGTGTATATATATATATATATATATATATATATATATATATATATATATATATATATATATATATATATCCTATGTTTAATGATATTTGATTAAAGAATATTTGGTTAGAGAACATTTTAGAAACTGTGAATTCATAGTTCATAGGATTTACAGTGCTGTGAAAAAGTGTTTGCCCCCTTCCTCATTTCCTGTTCCTTTGCATGTTTGTCACACTTAAGTGTTTCGGAACATCAAACCAATTTAAACAATAGTCAAGGACAACACAAGTAAACACAAAATGCAATTTGTAAATGAAGGTGTTTATTATTAAAGGTGAAAAAAAATCCAAACCATCATGGCCCTGTGTGAAAAAGTGATTGCCCCCTAAACCTAACAACTGGTTGGGCCACCCTTAGCAGCAACAACTGCAACCAAGCGTTTGCGATAACGTGCAATGAGGCTTTTACAGCGTCCTGGAGGAATTTTGGCCCACTCATCTTTGCAGAATTGTCCTAATTCAGTTACATTAGAGGGTTTTCGAGCATGAACCGCCTTTTTAAGGTCATACCACAACATCTCAATAGGATTCAGGTCAGGACTTTGGCTAGGCCACTCCAAAGTCTTCATTTTGTTTTTCTTCAGCCATTCGGTGGTGGACTTGCTGGTGTGTTTAGGATCATTGTCCTGCTGCAGAACCCAAGTTCGTTTCAGCTTGAGTACACGAACAGATGGTCGGACATTCTCCTTCAGGATCTCTTGGTAGACAGCAGAATTCATAGTTCCTTTTATCACGGCAAGTCTTCCAGGTCCTGAAGCAGCAAAACAGCCCCAGACCATCACACTACCACCACCATATTTTACTGTTGGTATAATGTTCTTTTTATGAAATGCAGTGTTCCTTCTACGCCAGATATACTTGGACACACACCTTCCAAAGAGTTCCACTTTTGTCTCATCGGTCCACAGAATGTTGTCCCAAAAGTCTTGGGGATCATCAAGATGTGCTGTGGAGAAATTGAGACGAGCTTTGATGTTCTTTTTGCTCAGCAGTGGTTTTCTCCTTGGAACTCTGCCATGCAGGCCATTTTTGCCCAGTCTTTTCCTGATGGTGGAGGCATGAACGCTGACCTTAACTGAGGCAAGTGAGGCCTGCAGTTCCTTGGACGTTGTTGTGGGGTCTTTTGTGACCTCTTGGATGAGTCGTCGCTGCGCTCTTGGGGTAATTTTGGGCGGCCGGTCACTCCTGGGAAGGTTCACCACTGTTCCATGTCTTCGCCATTTGTGGATAATGGCTCTCACTGTGGTTCGCTGGATTCCCAAAGCTTTGGAAATGGCTTTATAACCCTTTCCAGACTGATAGATCTCAATTACTTTCTTTCTCAATTGTTCCTGAATTTCTTTGGGTCTCAGCATGATGTGTAGCTTTTAAGGATCTTCTGGTGGACCTAAAGCCCCTTACACACGAGCGGACTTTTCAACATCCAAAGTCCGACGGACTGAGTCCGTCAGACTATTCGATCGTGTGTGGGCTGCAACGGACTTTTGACTCGCCAAAGTCCGAAGGACTTTAGAATATGGAACATGCTTCAAATTTTTCCGAAGGTACTCCGCCGGACCCGGTCCCTTCGAAAAATTCGCTCGTGTGTATGCTATTCCGACGGACTAAAACCGACGCTAGGGCAGCTATTGGCTACTGGCTATGAAATTCCTTATTCGAATCCAGTCGTACGTCATCACGTTCGAATCCGTCGGAGTTTAGTGTGATTGTGTGTGGCCAAGTCCGCTCAGCCGAAAAGTCCGTCAGAACTCCGTCGGAACTCCGGCAGAACTCCGACAGAGCTCCTTCGGAAGTCTGTCGGACATAAGTCCTCTCGTGTGTACGGGGCTTTACTGTGTCAAGCAGCTCCTATTTAAGTGATGCCTTGATTGTGAACAGGTGTGGCAATAATCAGGCCTGATAAGTGAAATGAATAAATGCGGCGCTACCAAAAAAAATTATTAATTAATACACTAAAATGCAATAACTGAAATAAATTGCAAATTAAAAGTGCAAAAGTGAATCCACCTCACTATAGTGATATAATGTGCAATATTGAACCATAAAATATGTTACATCTAATATAGAATAAAATTGATGATCATATACGTGCATAAATATTCAAAAATCATAAGTGAAATAATTCCAAAGTATAAAGTATAAAAAAGATGCTGAATAAGCAATAATGTGCAAAATGCAATAATAAATAGTGATCCTCAAATAAAGTCCATGCAAATGATTAGTGACCATATAGCAAAGTCCATGCAAAAAATACAAAGTGACTTCCAATGCGTGACTGTCCACCGCAAAACTTCAGTGCCAAACTTGTGCACCACCAGTTTCCCCCAGCCTCTCACCTCAAATCTATAGCATAAAGGCACTGTATATACCCAGATGCTACTCCATCATTATCCGTACAGCCTCAATTAAATACCATAATCAGGCCTGGGTGTGGCTAGAGAAATAGAACTCAGGTGTGGACAACCACAGTTATAGTATGTTTTAACAAGGGGGGCAATCACTTTTTCACACAGGGCCATGATGGTTTGGATTTTTTTCACCTTTAATAATAAACACCTTCATTTACAAATTGCATTTTGTGTTTACTTGTGTTGTCCTTGACTATTGTTTAAATTGGTTTGATGTTCCGAAACACTTAAGTGTGACAAACATGCAAAGGAACAGGAAAGGGGGCAAACACTTTTTCACACCACTGTAAGTCTCTCAACCACTTGACCACTGGGCACTTAAACCCTCTTAATAACCAGACCAATTTTCAGCTTTCGGTGCTCACATTTTGAATGACAATTAGTCATGCAACACTGTACCTATATGACATTTTTGTCCTTTTTTCACACAAATAGAGCTTTCTTTTGGTGGAATTTAATCACTGCTAGTTTTTTTTTTTTTTTGTGCTATAAAAGAAAAAAAAAGAAACAATTCTGTAAAAAACTAAAAATTTCAAATTTTTTCTTCGTTTCTGTTATCAAAAAGATTAGCCTCAAAAATAATGTAGCAATAAAAAGGTACAGGTACCATCATCCTAAATTTCAAACAATTAAGGAAAGGTGGGTAGATATGACAAGGGCTACTCCAAACCATGTTTTGACCCTTGATCACCCAAAGATTGAAGGACTATTGCGGTACCCAAAATCAGCTTTAACAGGGAGATGCTCAGTGGTACAAACAGATCAAAAGCACTCTCAGCTGGTGCCTGCTGAGAAGGCAAATGGAGCCTGGAACAACAACAAGTAAAAAGTATAAACATAAAATTGGGAAGTGCAAACAGGCTCACAAATGCTGGTCTCATGTCGGTCGGAATATCAAACAGACTGACAGAGGGACCAGAACTGGCATCAGCGGGGGGTGCAATATAAAAGAGCTTACCTAGCTGCCAAGGTATAGAGAGGGATCCCGGGTGCAGAGCTGTCCTGCGCCAGCGATCAAAATGATCACCTTTTAAGCCGCCAACCCGGAAGCCGGGTACCTTGACCTACGTCAGGCGCCCAACGTCTTCGGGTCTGTTTCTCCACAGGGCGCATGCGCGGAAACCAACCCGCGCACGTGCCTGGTCCTCAAAGATGCGGAGCCCCTACCCAGAGAAACACATGCCTGCCCACAGGGGGAGGAGAATTAACTCCTCACGATGCTGGACGGGAAGTAACTGGATAAAGCCATAACGACACAAAATGAGAAGATGAATACAAAGCAATAATGGATAACGGTCTAATGGTATCTCGGGGGGGACAAAAGGATGGGAAAAAGGGAAAGGTCTTTTTATCTTGCACGATATTTGCGTAGCAATTTTTCAAACGTGTTTTTTTGGGAAAAAAAAAGTTTTGTGCTTAAAAAGAAAAAATAAATAAATAAAAAACAGTAAAGCTAGCCCAATGTTTTTGCATAATGTGAAAGATGAAGTTACGCCGAGTAAATAGATACCTAACATATCACCCTTCAAAACTGCACACACTCATGGAATGGCGTCAGACTTTGCTACTTAAAGTGGTGTTGCACATAAAAAAAAAAAATTCATCAAAATTCCAAAAAAAACATTTGGAAAAAAAAATGTTTTAACTCGCCTCTAAATGCCTGTTGCTAGGGTTCCCTCATAGTCTGCCTCCTTCAGTGCCTGGGCTGGTGACATCACTTCCCCTCGGCGCAGGAAGGGCACAGCTCTACCCCCTCCCTCCTGTCAGTGCCTGGGCTGGTGACATCACTTCCCCTTAGCGCAGCTCAGTTCTGCCCCCTCCCTCCTGTCAGTCATCTGGGACACGTGACAGGTCCCAGATGACTGCACGGGCAATCACGCTGAGCTTCGTGACCGTGGCCGCGGGACCCGATCGCCGCCGGTGTCCCACGATCAGGTCACAGAGCTGAAGAACAGGGAGAGGTAAGTGTAAACAAACCTCTACCTGTGCTTCCTAGTGTGGCTGTCACTGATCGTCTGTTCCCTGTTATAAGGAAAGACGATCAGCGACGTCACATGCCAAGCCACCCCACCCAACAGTAAAAAAAAAAATACACACACTCACACTTAACTCCTACACTGCCCCCTAGTGGTTAACCTCTTTGCTGCCAGCCAATTTAATCGCACTGATCGCTGTATTAATGACAATGGTCCTAAAAATGTGTCAAAATTGTCCAACGTGTCCGTCATAATGTCGCAGTCACAAAAAAAAAAAAATTATTCTGATCGCCGCCATTACTAGTAAGAAAAAAAAATTATTAATACAAATGCCATAAAACTATCCCCTATTTTGTAGACGCTATGACTTTTGCGCAAACCAATCTATAAACACTTATTGCAATTTTTTTAAATTTTTTTTTACCAAAAATATATAGAAGAATACGTATCAGCCTAAACTGAGGGAAAAAAAAATTATATATTTTTTGGGGATATTTATTATAGCAAAAAGTAAAAAATATTGCATTTTTTTCAAAATTGTCGCTCTATTTTTGTTTATAGCGCAAAAAATAAAAACCGCAAAGTTGATCAAATACCACCAAAAGAAAGTTCTATTTGTGGGAAAAGGACGCCAATTTTGTTTGGGAGCCACGTCGGATGACCACGCAATTGTCAGTTAAAGCGATGCATTGCCGAATCGCAAAAAGGGGCTGGAAAATGGTCCGGGGCTTAAGTGGTTAAAAAAAAAAAATTGTTAATTTTACTTTATTTTAGTTTGACACTTTTTTTCCACAAAAATAATTTTTTTTGATCACTTTTATTCCTATTACAAGGAATGTAAACATCCCTTGTAATAGGAATATGGCATGACAGGTTCTCTTTACAGTGAGATATGGGGTCAATAAGACCCCACATCTCACCTCTAGGCTGGGAAGCCTGAAATAAAAAAAACGATTCTGGCTTTGATCGTATTGGTGAGTCGCTAGAAGCACTAGAGGGTGGCGGGAGGGGGCGGATGTCTCCTCTCGCCTCCCGTAAGAACGATCAAGCAGTGGAACAGCTGCTATGGTAGTTTTTATGGTGTAGTGAATCACCGACTGAAAAAGCCGATATCTGAATGATGCCTGTAGCTGCAGGCATCATTCAGATATCCCAGCACAAAGTCAAGGACGTCATATAACGGCCGGCGGGCGGGAAGTGGTTAAAATGCACTTTTTTATTTATTTATTTTTTAAACACAAAGTTGTCCATTTATACAATATTTCTAACACATAGCATGTACATACCAAAAATGACACCCCAAAATAGATTCTCTTACTCCTTCTGAGTACTGCGATACCACATGTGTAAGACTTCCACAGCCTGGCCACATACAGAGGCCGAGTACAGCCGAGCATGGCTGGGTATCACCGAGTATTGGCAGGGTATTGCAGAGTCAATTGCCACTGAGCAGCACTGTGGGCACTACAGATCTATCCCACAGCGCTGCTGCCACCAATCTCTCCCCTCTCACACTGTACTGTACAGAGAGGGGAGGGAGGAACCGGCATTGTAACATGACACCAGTTTGTTTACATTACAATTGATCGCTCCGTCGTTTGCCGGAGCAATCACCTGGTAAACGGCCGCGATGCGCCAGTCCTCTGGACCAGGCGGTCACTAATGTTCTCAGGTGCGTGCCCGAGAGCAGAATTCTGGCAGGATGTCACTGTATGCTCTCCCGGAGTTAAGCAGCCGCCCTGTAGCCATCATTTGGCTATGGCCGGTTGTTAAGTGGTTAACCACTTCGCACCCGCCCTATAGCCGAAAGACGGATTTTCTTTACCATATAAAGGATCCTGCGATCATCCACCACTGTTGTCTTCAATGGATGTCCAGGCCTTTTTATGTTGCAGAGTTCACCAGTTCTTTCCTCCAGAATGTTCCTAACAGTTGATTTGGCCACTCCCAATGTTGCTGCTATCTCAATGATGGATTTGTTTTGTTTTTGAAGCCTTACAATGGCCTGTTTCACTTACATGGACAGCTCCTGTGAAACGCATGATGTAGGTTCACAGCAAAAGATTTCAAATGCAGATACCACACTTGGAATAAACTCCAGATCTTTTACCTGCTTAATTGATGAAGAAATAATGGAGTACCCCACACCTGGTCATGAAACAGCTTTTGATTCAATTGTCCAATTACTTTTGGCTCCTTGAAAAAGGGGGGATGGCTAATCATAAGAGCTATAATTCCTAAACCCTTCCTCCGATTTGGATGTACATACCCTCAAATTAAACCTGAGAGTGTGCACTTTCAGCCCATATCCATTATATACAGTTGTGCTTGTAACTTTACATACGTTGTCAGAATTTGATTTCTTGGTTATTTTTCAGAGAATATGAATAACAACAAAAACTTTTCTTTCACTCGTGGTTAGTGTTTGGCTGAAGCCATTTATTATCAATCAACTGTGTTTACTCTTTTTAAATCATAATGACAACAGAAACTACCTAAATGACCCTGATAAAAAAAAAATGTTTACATACCCCAGTTCTTAATGCTGCGTATTGCCCCCTTTAACATCAATGACAGCTTGACGTCTTTTGGGGTATTAAAGCTGCCCATTCCTCTTGGCAAAAAGCCTCCAGTTCCTGTAAATTCTTGGGCTGTCTAGCATGAACTGCACATTTGAGATCTCCCCAGAGTGGCTCAATGATATTGAGGTCATATGCGTTCAGCGTTCCATGCTGGTACTCTGGTACGCTTTTCCGGTTTCAGGGTTCTGGCCATCTCTGAGAGCGGACACCATCCAGCTGAGTCATCAGGCTGGTCATCCAGGCCGCTCTGCAGTTCTATCCTTTGCAGTCTACCAGGATGCCGCTGGAACCCCTTTACCGATGTTATCCCGGACCGAACAGTGACCATGGACTCTACTACTACCATCACTTTATTTGCCTGATTCTCACTAACATTATGCAAGTAGCCATTTTGATCTTTTTACTTTTAAATAAATTGTTCACCACGTGCTGCACTTAGTTTGGCGTGCCTTGTTCTTCCTTGGCAAGTGGTTAAAGATGACCCTGAGGAGAGATAGAGAGATACAAAAAAAGATAAAACCAGAAAAAATTCCCAGCTCAACTCACCAACCGAATTAACCTGTCCAAGAGCATGCTTTAAAAACAGGGGGGTTAGTTAGGACACATTTGCAAATATGTTCATAAGCTGCAAGGCCCCTTCACGGCACCCTGTATTACTTTCAGTCCTAACCCTTATAAATTTGAGAGTCTCCAGAGTGGAAACACATGCATTCTAATGGATAGATAGGGGGCAAGTGGGCCTGGAGGTAGCCCAATCCCCCAAGGCACATTGGACACCCAGCACAATGGCAGCAAAGGTGCCCATTATGTCTCCTGACCAAATTTACACCAGTAACAAACAGATGGCCCCTGCCCTTCTCAGCATGGAACATATGGAAGGGCAATGCTTGAAAGACAAAACCAGAGAAAATTCCCAGCTCAACTCGGAAAGTGCAACAGTGTTTAAAAAATAGGTTTTGTTAGCACACATGCGTAAGCTGCAAGGCCCCTTCACGGCACCCTGTATTACTTGCAGTCCTAACCTTTATACATTTGTGAGGGTCTCCACAGTGACACACATGCACATGCATTCTAATGAATAAATAAAGGGCAGGTGGGCCTGGAGGTAGCCCAAGCCTCCTTAAAAGGCACAATGGCAGATTTGACGCCCAGCACAATGGCAGCAAAGATGCCCAGTGTGTCCCCTGACCAAATTTCCAGCTCAACTCACCAACCAGTGTGCATTTGAAAATGTGTGCTAACTAAACCCCTGTTTTTAACACATACTGTTGGACAGTTTGGTAAGCAGACTGATTGGTGAGTTGAGCTGGGAATTTTTTTCTGGTTTTGTCTTTCATGTGTTGCCCTTCCATGTGCTCCTTGCTGTAAAGGCCAGTTATAGGTGAGGGCAGGGACCATCTATTTGTTATGAGAGATGTATACAATGTATCTGTTAGGAGAATACCTGTAATGTGTGGAGACCAGTGGCCGACAACGTCAGGCAAGCTCAATTCTGCAAGAGATAGGAAAGTCTGAATTGCTAGACCAATGATCAGTGTTGGGGTCAGTGGCGGTACGTCCATGAGGGCGCATGGGCGCTACCCCTTCTCTGCAGCCACCCGGTTTATGACCAACGGATAGATTCATGCATTGCATGAATCTAATCATGGCCACCGCTGCCACCCCCTATTCAGACACACAGGCCCCCTTTTCAAACGCCTGAGTTACCCGTCATCTGATTGGCTGAAAAAACAGTCACTGTGATTGGGTGCCTATCAGGAGGAGAGGATGGGAGGAGACGCATGGAGGACACTGCTCGTTGTCATCACCCGCTGCCCCACCGAGACAGGGTAAGTGCCAGGCAGATGGCTGGGGGTCACAGTGGTGGCATTCGATGGGGACAGTGAGGCTGCAATTGATGATGTTTAATTTCAGAATTTTTCAGTTTGTTTGCCCCCCCAAAATAATTTGAGCCGCCACTGGTTGGGGTCACAAACCAAGGTCAGTGCAGGGGAGAGGTTTGTAGTCGAGCTTACAAGCCAAGTCGATGCAGGAGGAGAGTTTCGTAGTCGGGGTCACAATCCAAAGTCGATTCTAAACAGCAATTGCAGTAGCTCAAGTAGTATGCAGGATCAGACCACAATAATCTGGTGACAAGAAGTGCAGAGGCAAGACTTGTACATGAAGTTCATAGGAGGTGCAAAAGATTTCAAGGTTCAACAGCAATCAAGACACAGGGAAGAACTGTTCAATGGATCAGGCAGGATTGTCCAATAGATCAGGCAAGGAGCTCTCTAGCATCCCACATAGCTCAACGAGATGAATCAATGCCAGAAACAGTCCTAGGTTCAAGCCCAAGTCCTGACTGGTCTCTCCTCTATTAAAAAAGAGAAAACACAGGGCTAGGCTTCACAGTGGCTTAGCCTCTGATTGGATATCCTAGTGATATCAGGTGACCTGGAATTGTATGGAGCCTGGAGTTCATGGTGAGACCGCTGGTCTCTGTGCAGGAAGCACACTGCGTGGAAAAAAGCCAAGTCCAGTGGGGCGCATATTTGCATATGCTCAGCACCAAGGGGTTAATAAAGCCTATGTGATTGTGCCTATGTTCATATAGTGCACATTTCACTCTCTGCCATGTGTTTTCTCCAACAATGTGCTACATCCCACATGCCAAAATACCTTACCACAATCCACTGCCCTCAGATCCCAGGGCTAAAGAGTTTATGCTACAAATTATTTTTCTCCTCCAGTCTGTTCCTATAATTCAAATAATCTTCCCTTTTTGTTTAGGTCCTCCAGGATTTGCACCCAAAAAGGAAGGCTCTAGTTTAGTATGCTGTGACCAAAATAAATTGAATAATAAAAAAAAAATTGTGCTTATATTTAAGTCACTAATATGCATAATTCATCATGTGTCTCCACACGTGCAATGCCCCACAGGCCAATTACACTCTTACCCAACCATATTGCACTCACTCCTCAGGGTCAAAGATCACTTAGCATAAATCTTTCTTTTCTTCTATTCCACCTTTTAAAATAGGCAATCTTTCCAGAGTAGTTCACTGCATCCACACAAAAAAAAAAGTATAAAAACAGACCATAGTACAGTAGATTCATACACAAGCACTTTATTACATACCAAAAAAGTGCAAAAAGGAATATAAAATAATATTTCTGGTTCCGGAGTACGTCTAAGGCTACTTTTACACTGGGGCGTTGCGTGCGCTGGTGGTAAAGTGGCGCTATATTATAGCAACACTTTACTGACGTTTTAGCGGCGCTATGCAGCCGCTAGCGGGGCAGTTATAATCCTCGCTAGCTGCCGAAAAAGGGTTAAAAACTCCTGCAAAGCGCCGCTACAGAGGCGATTTACAGGCGGGTTTGCATCGCTGGCCCATTGTTTTCAATGGGAGGGGATGCTTTAGGAGAGGGAAAAATACACAGCTCCTACAGCGCTCCAAAGATGCGGCTTGCAGGACTTTTTTGACTGCCCTGCAAACGCACCGCTCCAGTGTGAAAGCCCTCGGGGGTTTCACACTGGAGACATAGCAGCAGCTGTGTCAGGGCTTTGCAGGCGCTATTTTTACCAATTTAGCATCTGCAAAGCGCCTCAGTGTGAAAGCAGCCTAACATCACTTTCTAATGCATTTTATCATTCCAACTTTATCAAAGGATGTGGCATCAGATGAGGAAGCACTGTATATAGCAGGCTTCTGCTTCACTACCGTCCTTCGCAGCGCCATTGCTACTCCTAGCACTTCTTCTATTACATGAAACCAGACAAATTCAGTACATATGAAAGGTCTGGTAGAAGTAGTGCTCACAGCAGGAGCAGCCCAATCCAATCACTAGATCAGCTCACAGGTGCCCTGGCTCAGTGTGTCCTTTCACACTCGAACAGGATAAGACAATAGATAGAGTTGGCAACACTGTAATCCAAGAGTGTTTATTGGTTACATCAGAGTTATAATAAAATTATAGCACTGACGCGTTTCAGTAAAAGCCTTAGTCATACCTGAATCGAAACTCAAATGGCAAGAAATATACAGTATATTAGTACAAATTCCACATTAAGAGAAATTAGTATCTGCAACTATCCAATCATGTGGTCTTTGCACTAATGCCAGAGAAACAGACAAAAGATCAGAGCAAACATCTAGACCCCTTTCACACTGAGATGCTTTTCAGGCGTTTTAGCGCTAAATATAGCATCTGAAAAGCACCTCTCAAGCCACCACAGTGTAAAAGCCTGAGTGCTTTCACACTGGGGCTGTGCACTTTCAGGACAGGAAAAAAGTCCTGCAGGTAGCATCTTTGGGGGGGGGTGCGGAAGCAGTGTATACACCGCTCCTTCACTGCCCTTGCTTATTGAAATGAATGGGCAGCGCTGCCAAAGCGCCTGCAAAGTGATTTGGCAGCGCCGCTACTCGGTCGTTATCAACCTTTTCCTCGGCCACTAGAGGGGGTTAAAAGTGCCCCGCTAGCGACCGAAAAGCGCCGCTATACTACTAACACCCGAACTGCCCTAGTGTGAAAGGGGTCACAAATAGAGTGAAAAAGCAATGTTAACATTCCAAATAATATCAATAAGTCTATATAGAGAAAAGTGGAACTAGAAATAATGAAATAAGGTTATATCTAGGATCCCCTTTCACACAGCGCGGATCCATTGGACTGAATCCGCTAGCTCAGCAGGAGATCACTCCGTTGATGCCCAATGAGCAGACAATTGACAGGTCTGTCTCCGCTCACTGTGCAGAGACGGACCTGTCAGACCGCCTGTCCATTGTCACCCGATCTGATCCGCTCGATGGATGGTGAAAATATTGCCATCCGTCTGTTTTGAGCGGATCTTGTCAGTTTAGATGGCAGGCGGGTGTATATATGTATCCGCTGACATCCGCTTGCCCTCTTTTCTGCAGTGCTATGAGCTACTCAATTATAGTGTTCACTGATACTTATGCCGTGTACACATGACCGGACTTTGGGGCAGACTAGGTCCGACGGTCTTCCCGACGGACTTCCGATGGACTTTCCGAACGAACGGACTTGGCCACACGCAATCACACCAAAGTCTGATGGATTTGACCGTGATGACGTACGACCATACTAGAATAAGGAAGTTCATAGCCAGTAGCCAATAGCTGCCCTAGCGTCAGTTTTCGTCCTTCGGACTAGCATACAGACGAACGGATTTTTCGACCGGACTCGAGTCGGAAAAGATTTGAAACATGTTCTAAATCTAAAGTCCATCTGATTTTTCAACAGCAAAGGTTCAATGAAGCCCACACACAATCTAATTGTCAGACGCCGGACCTTTGCTGTCAAAGTCTGGCCGTGTGTACACGGCATTAAGCGTAAGAACATTGATGTGCTTTCCACGTACTGAAGTTTACAGAGATCACACTCAACCACATGTACCACATATTTTGTACTGCAATTTAAAAAATCCTTAAAAGGGAATACTTTGCCATTGTGGTATGCAGGGCAGGACTTAGGGTGGTGGGGGCCCCTGGGCTTGAGTCACTTTCGAGCCCTACCTTCTATACATTACTGTATTTATCGGCATATAACAAGCGCCGGTGTATAACATGCATCCCTAATTTAGGAGGGAATTTTAAGGAAAAAACTTTTAGGAGGGAAGTCTAAGGAAAAAAAACTTACATTTAAATGCCCATCAATGCAGCCTTATCAGTGTCCATCAGCAGCTTTGTCCAGTGTCATTTGCAGCCTTGTCAGTGTAGTCTTGTCATTTGCAGCCTTGCCCCAGTGTCATTTGCAGCCTTGTCATTGCAGTCTTGAAGCTTAAAAATGGCACCACTGAGATACAGAGTCCTGTGTATCTCAGGTCCTCTTGGCGGTTCTCGGGTCCTCTCGCAGTCCTGAGAGGAGCCGAGAGTAGCTGAGTGTACTCAGCTCGGCTCACAGTAATGCCCAGTCCTTGTGTTATGTCCATCATAGGGTGGGACTGGGCGTGACTGTGAGTGGAGCCGAGCCGAGTACACTCGGCTATGTATCTCAGCGGGGCCCCCTATTGGACGGGGCCCATGGGCTTGAGCCCAGTCAAGCCCAATGGTAAGTCCTGCCCTGGTGGTATGAAATGATCTATTTGTGATTTCTATTGTGTTTGTCTCAATTACGGCAGGTATTTAACCCACAGCTATACAACCCACTGGTACTAAGCCAGGTTTTGGCTGTAGGAGATGATTGATACATGCCAGGAGATTTACTATATCGGTGTCACTAATTAGCGCTAAACGGTATTCACTATAGTGCTGCTAAAAAAAATACCACTAAAATACTCCCAAAATCGAATTTACTATAGTTCCCTGAAAGCAAATAGTGTCCAAACCCTAAAGCCACATACAAGCTATCAGATTTTCTGCTGATTTTTGTCTTCAGATTTACCAAAGCCATGTAGTGCAAGGGCCTGCCTGATTGCATACAAATTGAGATTCCTAAGGTTTGACCTCATATTATATGATTTTGGTAAATCTGGAAAGGAAAAAATCAGCAGCAAATCTGATAGTGTGTAATGGGCTTTACTCTGCTAAAACCTGGAGTAGTGCATGTGGAAATAATGTTTAGAGCATGATATAATTGCCCAAATGGTACTGAAATATGCGTTATATTGTTTAACCACTAGGCGTCCACGCTATAGCTGAAAGATGGCTGCAGCGCGGATGCAAATTGCCGGGAGACTGTCCCTGGACGTCCTCCTGTTTACTTCCGCAATGCGCACTCCCGCGAGCATCGGGGAAGTTCTGTGCTGGCCGTGTCCCTTGGACACAGCCAGTCACAGATCGCTGTAAATGGGCAATCACAACAGAGCCGGTAAGAGACATCAGTCCCGATCACGGCCAGCTTATCAGTGCCCACCTGCCCCCTGCCAGTGCCACCTAGATAATAAAAAAGTTCCCCCCATCAGTGCCACCTATCAGTGCCCACAGTGCCACCTATCAGTGCCCATAATCTGCCTCAACAACAGTGCTGCACCCCAGTGCCACATATCCGTGCCCATCAGTGTCATCTACCAGTGCCCAGCAGTGCCACATATCAGAGCCACCTATCAGTGCCCATCAGTCCCATCTATCAGTGGTACCTATCAGTGCCCCTTAGTGCCACCCATCCGTGCCACCCATCAGTGCCACCCATTAGTGCCATCTTATCTGTGCCCATCTTTGCCCATCAGTGCCGCCTTATCTGTGCCCATCAGTGCCACCTTATCTGTGCCTATCAGTGCCACCTTATCTGTGCCTATTAGTGCCGCCTTAACTGTGCCTATCAGTACCCACCAGTGCAGCCTATCAGTGCCCACCAGTGCCGCCTCATCAGCGCATTTCAATGAAGGAGAAAAATGACATGTTTGCAAAATTGTATAACAAACTATGAAACGTGATTTTTTATTTATTTTTTATTTTGCATCTTTTTTTGGTTTAGCAAAAAATAAAACTCCCAGCTGTAATTAAATACCACCAAAAGAAAGCTCTATTTGTGGGGAAAAAAAATTATAAAAATTTCATTAGGGTACAGTGTTGTATGACGGCGCAATTGTCATTCAAAGTGCATCAGCGCTGAAAGCTGAAATTGGTCTGGGCAGGAGAGGGGTTTAAGTGCCCAGTAAGCAAGTGGTTAAAGAGTATTTTTTGGGAGTGAAAATCTGTGCTATTATAGTCCAATGCAAGTTTTAGCCATTGATTCTAATGGTACAATTGTAACTTCCCCAAATAAATCCTTTTAATGTTAAGATGAAATGTATCCCTCTCTGAAATAAATTTTCCTTGCAACATTGTTTCTTCTACGCAATCTATTTTGTTTTTAAGAATGCTAGAATGTGGAATGTTTTGGTAAAATATATTTTTCTCTGTCACTTTCACTTGTTACTCTCCATGGCACAACAATCTTTACCCAAACTTACACAAACCATAAACGATACCATGCTGATGCAAATTTAAAATGAGTCACAATTTTTTGTGGTTTTTATTTCCAAATAATCGTAATTTGAGCCCAAAAAAATGTGATATGTGTATTAACATCAGAAATCAAAATGCAATTCCCAAGAATTTGAGGGTACTATCACTATTCTACACTCCCCCACAAGGAACCACCAAATATCACAGAATCAATCAAGAAGAATAACTCTTGAGCAATGTAATTTCACCACCTGTATGTCCAAAAAATGCAGTATTTGTGTATTTATGTGTAGGAGGTTTTCACATGTGGCAGCTCTGTGGCTTAGAGGTTAGAACTTCTACTTAGCATCCCAATCTGGGTTTGAATCCCAAACATGCTGCTTCATGTAGTGATGTTTTCTCATCTCACGGGTCCTAAAACTATGTCTAAATGTAGTATTTATGTGTAGGAGGGTTCTATCGCCATTGTAAATCATGCCAGATACACTAGCCAAAAGTATTTGGACGCCTGCCTTTACACACACACACACACATGAACTTTAATGGTAGCCCAGTCTAAAGGCCCGTACACACGGTCGGACTTTTTGACAACAAACATGCAAATTAGCTGTTTTGGAGCAACATCCGACTGTGTGTACGCTCCATCGGACAAACTTTTTCTGTTTTCATCGGACTTTTGTTGGCTCTGCGAACGGACAAACTTTTTGACAACAGAAGTCCGATGGAGCAAAGTCCTACCGTGTGTACGCAAAAGCATCGGACTTTTGTACAAGGTACAAACACGCATGCTCAGAACCATTGCAAACGATCAGACTACAATACAGAAGTTGACCAAAGGTGGCGCTGGAGTCATTGAACGTCCTCTTTTGAAGCGGCGTCAGTACGTTGTGACGTCATTACGTTCGTGTTTGTTGTCAAAAAGTCCGACCGTGTGTATGCAATACAAACTTGTGGACAACACACTTTGTACAAAAGTCCACGGAAAAGTTTGTACAAGTCCGACCGTGTGTATGGGGCTTTAGTCCGTAAGGTTAAAATTTGATTTGGCCCACCCTTTGCAGCTAGAACATCTTCTGGGAAGGCTATCCACAAGGTTTAGTGTGTCTATGGGAACAGGGGCGGACTGACAACTCATGGGGCCCCCGGGCAATGTTTTACCATTCTTCCAGAAGTGCATTTGTGAGGCCAGGCACTGATGTTGGATGCCAGGGGTGAACAGCGGCGCTAGATATGGTGATAACATAAAATGTGTGTGAATAAGCACACATAATATTAAAACATTTGTTTAAAACATAATGTCCATAAATGATCCGAGAACTTGTATCATTAGCACCCGGAGGCAGCTCCCTTAGAGTGAAGCGATGGGCTCTATATTTATGTATTTAATCAATTATTTGATCGATTTCTGCAAACGTCACAAAATTATCATCTTTTACTATTAATCAGCAAGCTTCTTACTCATATTTACATTCACTTCGATCTCCAACCATTTACCTCTTTAAATCTGTCTATTTGATTGACGGGCTGGCCAGCCCATCAGATCTTTCTGTTCCTATTTCCTCTGTATTTAAGACTGCCAGGTTTGCCAGCCAATCATGGTCTGATGAAGAAGCTGTAGCTTTAAAATGCATTACCATTCCTTGCCACTGTAGTGTCACATTTTGCTGCCTATCACAGGATGCTGCGGAAGTGACGTTGCCGCCAGAAATTGCGTACTGCGCATGCGCGATGCGTTCCAAACACTCGCGCCGTGCTTTCCAACATAGTTTCTGCAATACAGTTAAGCGAAACCATCACATAATGTTACGGAAGTGATGTTACACACAACACAAACACTGGGCCGTACGTTACAACACTAATACTTCCCTTGTTACCTAGCATTGCTGGGACTTGTAGTGCCTATCCTGAGCTACATGCTTCAATGTTCAGTGTCATCCTTATCCCCGAGCTTCAATTTTCACTGTCCTCATCCCTATCCCCGAGCTTCAATGTTCAGTGTCCTCATCCCTATCCCCCTGCTTCAATGTTCAGTGTCCTCATCCCTATCCCCCTGCTTCAATGTTCAGTGTCCTCATCCTTATCCCCGTGCTTCGATGTTCAGTGTCCTCATCCTTATCCCCGAGCTTCAATGTTCAGTGTCCTCATCCCTATCCGCGAGCTTCAATGTTCAGTGTCCTCATCCCTATCCCCCTGCTTCAATGTTCACTGTCCTCATCCCTATCCCCCTGCTTCAATGTTCAGTGTCCTCATCCTTATCCCCGTGCTTCAATGTTCAGTGTCCTCATCCTTATCCCCGAGCTTCAATGTTCAGTGTCCTCATCCCTATCCGCGAGCTTCAATGTTCAGTGTCCTCATCCCTATCCGCAAGCTTCAATGTTCAGTGTCCTCATCCTTATCCCCGAGCTTCAATGTTCAGTGTCCTCATCCCTAGCTCGGGGATAAGGATGAGGACACTGAACATTGAAGCATGGGGATAGGGATGAGGACACTGAACATTGAAGCTCGGGGATAAGGATGAGGACACTGAACATTGAAGCATGGGGATAGGGATGAGGACACTGAACATTGAAGCTCGGGGATAAGGATGAGGACACTGAACATTGAAGCACAGGGATAAGGATGAGGACACTGAACATTGAAGCAGGGGGATAGGGATGAGGACACTGAACATTGAAGCTCGGGGATAAGGATGAGGACACTGAACATTGAAGCTCGGGGATAAGGATGAGGACACTGAACATTGAAGCATGGGGATAGGGATGAGGACACTGAACATTGAAGCTCAGGGATAAGGATGAGGACACTGAACATTGAAGCATGGGGATAGGGATGAGGACACTGAACATTGAAGCTCGGGGATAAGGATGAGGACACTGAACATTGAAGCACAGGGATAAGGATGAGGACACTGAACATTGAAGCAGGGGGATAGGGATGAGGACACTGAACATTGAAGCTCGCGGATAGGGATGAGGACACTGAACATTGAAGCTCGGGGATAAGGATGAGGACACTGAACATTGAAGCTCGGGGATAAGGATGAGGACACTGAACATTGAAGCTTGGGGATAGGGATGAGGACACTGAACATTGAAGCACAGGGATAAGGATGAGGACACTGAACATTGAAGCTCGGGGATAGGGATGAGGACACTGAACATTGAAGCTCGGGGATAAGGATGACACTGAACATTGAAGCATGTAGCTCAGGATAGGCACTACAAGTCCCAGCAATGCAAAACCTACTAGGTAACAAGGGAAGTATTAGTGTTGTAACGTACGGCCCAGTGTTTGTGTTGTGTGTAACATCACTTCCGTAACATTATGTGATGGTTTCGCTTAACTGTATTGCCGAAACTATGTTGGAACGCACGGCGCGAGTGTTTGGAACGCATCGCGCATGCGCAGTACGCAATTTCTGGCGGCAACGTCACTTCCGCAGCATCCTGTGATAGGCAGCAAAATGTGACACTACACCACTGTGAATAATCACATTTCCTGTTCCTGTGAAGTCACGACCAGCTGCTTCTTGTTTCCTGCCTCCTGGTTCCCAGCATTCTCTGGATCCCTGTAAGATCACACCAGTGCCCCAGGCTGCAAAGGTAAGACATTTATGAGACTCCAGGACTGGCGATTTTCACCACATACTGAACTCATCTAATTTAACCTGTGAGTTACTACTTGTTTTTATTAAATATACAGTGCCTTGCGAACGTATTTGGCCCCCTTGAACTTTTTAACCTTTTGCCACATTTCAGGCTTCAAACATAAAGATATAAAATTTTTATTTTTTGTGAAGAATCACCAACAAGTGGGACACAATTGTGAAGTGGAACGAAATCTATTGGATTTTTGAAACTTTTTTAACTAATAAAAAAATGAAAAGTGGGGCGTGCAAAATTATTCGGCCCCCTTGCGTTAATACTTTGTAGAGCCACCTTTTTGCTGCGATTACAGCTGCAAGTCGCTTGGGGTAGGTCTCTATCAGTTTTGCACGTCGAGAGACTGAAATTCTTGCCCATTCTTCCTTGCAAAACAGCTCAAGCATAGTGAGGTTTGATGGAGAGCGTTTGTGAACAGCAGTTTTCAGCTCTTTCCACAGATTCTCGATTGGATTCAGGTCTGGACTTTGACTTGGCCATTCTAACACCTGGATACGTTTATTTGTGAACCATTCCTTTGTAGATTTTGCTGTATGTTTGGGATCATTGTCTTGTTGGAAGATAAATCTCCGTCCCAGTTTCAGGTCTTTTGCAGACTCCAACAGGTTTTCATCCAGAATGGTCCTGTATTTTGCTGCATCCATCTTCCCCCTCAATTTTAACCATCTTCCCTGTCCCTGCTGAAGAAAAGCAGGCCCAAACCATGATGCTGCCACCACCATGTTTGACAGTGGGGATGAGCTGTGTTGCTTTTACGCCAAACATATCGTTTTGCATTGTGGGCAAAAAGTTCGATTTTTGGTTTCATCTGACCAGAGCACCTTCTTCCACATGTTTGGTGTGTCTCCCAGGTGGCTTGTGGCAAACTTTAGACGAGACTTTTTATGGATATCTTTGAGAAATGGCTTTCTTCTTGCCACTCTTCCATAAAGGCCAGATTTGTGCAGTGTACGACTGATTGTTGTCCTATGGACAGACTCTCCCACCTCAGCTGTAGTTCTCTGCAGTTCATCCAGAGCGATCATGGGCCTCTTGGCTGCATCTCTGATCAGTCTTCTCCTTGTCTGAGCTGAAAGTTTAGAGGGACGGCCAGGTCTTGGTAGATTTGCAGTGGTCTGATACTCCTTCCATTTCAAAATGATCGCTTGCACAGTGCTCCTTGGGATGTTTAAAGCTTGGGAAATCTTTTTGTATCCAAATCCGGCTTTAAACTTCTCCACAACAGTATTACGGACCTGCCTGGTGTGTTCCTTGGTCTTCATGATGCTCTCTGCGCTTTCAACAGAACCCTGAGACTATCACAGAGCAGGTGCATTTATACAGAGACTTGATTACACATACAGGTGGATTCTATTTATCACCATCAGTCATTTAGGACAACATTGGATCATTCAGAGATCCTCGCTGAACTTCTGGAGTGAGTTTGCTGCACTGAAAGTAAAGGGGCCGAATTTTGCACGCACCACTTTTCTGTTTTTTATTTGCTAAAAAAGTTTAAAATATCCAATAGATTTCGTTCCACTTCACAATTGTGTCCCACTTGTTTGTGATTCTTCACAAAAAATTAAAATTTTATATCTTTAACCACTTTCAGACCGGACCATTTTGCTGGTCAAAGACTTTTTGCGATTCGGCACTGCGTCGCTTTAGCTGACAATTGCGCGGTCGTGCGACGTGGCTCCCTAACAAAATTGACGTCCTTTTTTTCCCACAAATAGAGCTTTCTTTTGGTGGTATTTGATCACCCCTGCGGTTTTTATTTTTTGCGCTATAAACAAAAATAGAGCGACAATTTTGAAAAAAACGCATTATTTTTTACTTTTTGTTATAATATCCCCGAAAAATATATTAAAATTTTTTTTTTTTCCCTCAGTTTAGGCCGATACGTATTCTTCTACATATTTTTGGTAAAAAATATCGCAATAAGCGATTATTGATTGGTTTGTGCAAAAGTTATAGCGTTTACAAAATAGGGATAGTGTTATAGCATTTTTATTAATAATTTTTTTTTTTTTTTTTTTTTTTTATTGTGACTGCGACATTGTGGGGGACCCATCGGACATTTTTGACACATTTTTGGGACCATTGTCATTTATACAGTAATCACTACTATATAAATGCAGTGATTCCTGTGTAAATGACACTGGCAGTGAAGGGGTTAACCAGTGGGTGGCAGTGTAGGGGTTAAGTGTTCCTAGGGATGTGTTACTAACTGTGGGGGGGTTGGGCTTTCATTTAGTGAACACTGATCTCTGCTCCAATCACATGGAGCAGAGATCAGGGTCACTAGTTGCTAGGCAGAATGGAGAAATGTTGTTTACAACGGCACTTCTCCATTCGGCTGCTCCGTGAGACGATCGCGGTGATGCCCGCGGCGATCGAGTCCGCGGGTCCCGCGACCGGACTCACGGGGGTCCCGACCAGCACGGGAGCGCGCCGCTGGCGGCGCGCTCCCGATGGCAGGGTGGCAAATTTAAAGGGACGTACATGTACGCCCATTTGCCTACCCGTGCCATTCTGTCAACGTACATCGTCGTGCGCTGGTCGGCAAGTGATTACGTTTGAAGCCTGAAATGTGGCAAAAGGTTGAAAAGTTCAAGGGGGCCGAATACATTCGCAAGGCACTGTATGATTTATACTGCACTCAGTCTGGCGCTCCTCTGTTCCCATTTCTACACTGATGTTGGATGAAAAGGCCTGGCTTGCAGTCTCTGCTCTAATTCAGCCAAAATTTGTTCTATCGGGTTGAGGTCAGGACTCTGTGCAGGCCAGCCAAGTTCCTCCACCCCAAACTCACTCATCTGTATCTTTATGGACCTTGCATTTGACACTGGTGTGCAGTCATGTTGGAACAGGAAGGGGTCATCCCCAAACTGTTCCCACAAAGTTGGAAGCATGAAATTGTCCAAAATGTCTTGGTATGCTAATGCCTTAAGAGATCCCATCACTGGAACTAAGGGGCCAAGCCCAACCCCTGAAAAACAACCCCACATCATAATCCCCCCTCCGCCAAATGATTTCTACCAGTGCACAAAACAAGGTCCATAAAGACATGGATGAGTGAGTTTGGGGTTGAGGAACTTGACTGGCATGCACAGAGTCCTGACCTCAACACAACAGAACACCTTGGGGATGAATTAGAGTGGAGCCTGTAAGCCAGACCTTCTCATCCAACAACAGTGCCTGACCTCACAAATGCACTTGTGTAAGAATGGTCAAACATTCCCATAGACACACTCCTAAACCTTGTGGACAGCCTTCCCAGAAGAGTTGAAGCTGCTATAGCTGCAAAAGGTGCGCCAAATCAATTGTGAGCCCTACGGACTAGAATCGGATGTCATTACAGTTCATGTGTGTATAAAGGCTGGTGTCCCAATACTTAGGACAATATATTGTATATTGCTTGTGACACTGGGCATGGCTATGGACTGAGTGTGGTCTATGGACTATGTGTGAGGCTGGCTAAATGAGTAGCAATTCTGTCTAGCAGCACTGGGGCTACTGGTTCAATTCCCCAACATCCTAAGTTGAAGTTTATATGTTCTCCATGTGTGGGTTTCTCGCCACAATCCAAAGACATGCTGGCACTTTGTCTCCTGCCGAAATAGTGTCTAATGTAAGAAAGTTAGTTTTGGACTTTAGACTGGAAGCTCATTGCAGCCAGGGACTGATATTAATGTTTGTTAGCACAAACCATGCCCAGGTACTTGGACATTTCAAATTGTAGGGTTTACACTGTACAGGTACAGTAACTCACAAAAATGAGTACACCCCTCACTTTTTTGTAAATATTATATTATATCTTTTCATGTGATAACACTGAGGAAATGACACTTTGCTACAATGTAAAGTAGTTAATGTACAGCTTGTATAACAGTGTAAATGTACTGTCTCCTCAAAATAACTCAACACACAGCCATTAATGTCTAAACTGCTGGCAACAAAAGTGAGTACACACTTAGGTGAAAATGTCCAAATTGGACTTAAAGTGTCAATATTTTGTGTGGCCACCATTATTTCCCAGCACTCTTTTATCCCTCTTGGGCATGGAGTTCACCAGAGCTTCCCAGGTTGCCACTGGAGTCCTCTTCCACTCCTCCATGAAGACATCACAGAGCCGCTGGATGTTAGAGACCTTGCGCTCCTCCACCTTACATTTGAGGATGCCTCACAGATGCTCAATAGGGTTTAGGTCTGGAGACATGCTTGGCCAGTCCATCACCTTTACCCTCAGCTTCTTTAGCAAGGCAGGGGTCATCTTGGAGGTGGGTTTGGGGTTGTTATGTTGGAATTCTGCCCTGCGGCCCAGTCTCCAAAGGAAGTGGATCATGCTCTGCTTCAGTATGTCACAGTATATGTTTGCATTCATGGTTCCCTCCATGAACTGTAGCTCAACAGTGTTGGCAGCACTTATGCAGTCCCAGACCATGACACTCCTATCACCACGCTTGACTGTAGGCAAGACCCACTTGTCTTTATACTCCTCATCTAGTTGTTGCCACACACGCCTGACACTATCTGAACCAAATACATTTATCTTGGTCTCATCAGACCACAGGACATGGTTCCAGTAATCCATTTTCTTAGTCTGCTTGTCTTCAGAAAATTGTTTGCTGGCATCCTTGTGCATCATCTTTAGAAGAGGCTTCCTTCTGGGACAACAGTCATGCAGAACATTTTGATGCAGTGTGCAAATGGTTGAGCCCTGACAGGCTGACCCCCCCCCCCCCCCCCCCCCCACTCACTCCTTCAACCACTGCAGCAATGCTGGCAGAACTCATGTCTATTTCCCAAATAGAACTTCTGGATATGATACTGAGCACGTGCACTTGATTTCTTTGGTCGACCATGGTGAGGGCTGTTCTTGCTTTTTAAAAAAAAATAAAAAATTAAATTATTGAAAGATAAAGAGTTGCAACAGTTACAGGCACGATATCGTAGAATCATCATCACAGATGAGATACATAGAAGCAATAATCATACATTCAGCAGGATGTGATGAACCAAATCAAGATAAATTGAACGATCAAGTTGGATAGACAGCATTACAGCTAAAGCAGTGCCAGGTACACATCGGAGTAATATTCTAAAATATTACTAACTGGATGGATCATATAGTAGGAGTTAGTTGCAATAGCAATGTTAACATGGATATCAAAATTTCTAGGGTAATATTGAGCAGCAATAACTGAAGGAGAGAGAGAAGTCCTTGGAGTGAAGTACCTGGGAGAAGAAAAAAACCAAGAAGATGGACCATAAAACCTGTATGTTGCTGGTGATAGGTTAGTTCACAGATGGGGTGCTGGAGACCCCTAGGTCCGCTTTGTGCATCCCATAGTATGATAAAGGTGAATTGGCCAATATTGATTATGTCTTCTGGAGGAAGAGTGGAGGACATTAAGGGTTGCCACAACGCATAGAAGCGGGCTTTCGATCTTTCGTCACAAAAGTTTGCGTTGAATCAGTCCCTGTATAAGAGAGAGGAGCTCTCTTTGTATTTGGGCGACAGAGGGGCAAAGAGATGATGTCCAATTCTTTAGGATGGTTCTCCTGGCGATAAGTAGGTAAAGCAATGTCCAGTCCGAATGTGTTGGGCGGGCTCTTGAGTAGTTGGTGGGCACGGGGCTCGTGTTGAGAGACCATGGTAGGAGTAAAGGGTCCCAGTATCCAAAAATAAGGAGGAGGGGATACTTTGGTATTTTTTGCAAAGTTATTTTGAAAATGTAGGATAGGACTCGGTCCCAAAATGTGGAGACATAGGAGCATGACCAAAAACGGTGGGCCAAGGAGGGCCTGTGTTGATGACAGTGGGGGCATTTGGCACTGTGCTGGTCGGTTTTGGATGGTAGGAAGGGTAAATATGCCCTGTGGGCGATTTTCAATTGCGTTTCTCTCCACACCTCCTTGGGGGTTAAGCGTTGCACCTTGTTGAGACCATGCAGGATCTTGTCAACTATGTCCGCATCAGGAAAGTCTTTATCCCAGTTGGCAACTGAGGAGGATGTTAGTGGGGAGGAGGTTTTCTGGAGCAGGGGCTTGTAGATGTCTGAGATTTTGTATGAGTCATCCGTAAGTAGCTGATCTAAAAAGTTGGGAGTGAAGCGTTTACGCTCTTCTCTGCAAATGTCCCTTAAGTAGCTGATGCATTGCCTGAGATGGAAAGCGTGAGTTGGCGGAAGGGAGAACTTTTCTGCTATGATTGGGAAGGGCAGCAGATGACCCGTTTCCAGATCGCAGAGTGCGATGAAGTTTGTAAGGCCTTGCTCTTGCCAGACAGAGAATGGTTTGTGGAGTAGACCAGGAGGAAAGTTGGGGTTCCCTTGGATCGGGAGATGCCTAGATATGAAAGGGGGAAGCTTGAGGCATTTCCTGGTTTCCCTCCATGCGATAGCAGTATCCCTCAGGAGGAGGTTGTGTTGATACAGTGGTGGGATCGACTTCCATCTACAGTGGAGGAGGGCAACCAGTGATAACGGGGATACCATGGCGGCCTCCATAGAGTAGTTGGAATATCTTGAGGATTGGGAAATCCAGTCTAGGCTGGTTCTCAGCAGACATGACAGGTTATAAATTCTAACATTAGGAAGACTGATACCCCCCTCGTGTCTGGGAAGATATAATTTCTTCAGGGCTATACGTGGGCGTTTGCCCTGCCATAGGAAAGATGAAATAGCTGAATCAAGAGTTTTGACAGCCTTGTGGTGAAGGAGCAAGGGAATAGTTTGTAGGGGGTATAGTAATCTGGCGAAACTAACCATTTTCACCAAGTGGCATCTTCCCAGGAGCAAGAAGGGCAGATCCACCCAGTTTACCAATTCCTGTGAAATTTTTGTAATCAGGGGGGTAATTGAGGTGGTATAGGGAGGAGGGTAGTTTTCCTATTTTTATACCTAAATATGTAATGTGGGAGCTGGCGACTGAAAAGATGGAGTGTTGTGTCCAGAGGGGCTTGGGAAGAGAACCTAAAGGGAGAATTTCACTTTTGCCGTAGTTTTATGTGGAGCCTTGAGCAAGACCTGAATGTTTCAAATACCTCTCTGATGGTTGACATGTTGGACGAGGGGTTTGCCGTGAAGACAAGCACATCGTCTGCAGAAGAGGGATGTGCGCAGGTCATGTTGGCCAATGCGAATGCCATGTAAAGGGGCTTTTTGAATTGGATATCTGGAAAGGGATTCCAGCGCGATGTTGAAAAGGAGCGGGGAAAGTGGGCAGCCCTGGCAGTTGCCCTTGTGTGCGGAAATCTTTGGAGAGGAGGCCTGCAGCTACCAATTTAGCGGCCGGGGACGCATACATGGCGTTGATGAGATGACAGAAGTGCCCCGTGAAACCCATTTTGGACATAGCCACGGAGAGCCACTCGAAGCTGACATTGTCAAAAGCTTTCTCCGCGTCTAATGTGATGATGGCAAAGTCCCCCTCCGGATTGTTTTTAGCATGTTCCGAAGCAAGCATGACCTTGCGGATATTCAAGGTGGCTGTTCTGCCTTTCACAAAGCCAGATTGGGCAGGGTGAATCAGGGAGGGGATAATGGCAGCGAGCCTCGTGGCAATGTTTTTAGACAAAATTTTGATGTCTAGGTTGAGCAGGGAAATGGGTCTATAGGGTCTTTCCCTTTCTTTGAAAGTAGCTTTATAATGGCCTGGTTTCCGGAGGGCATATATGGACCACCAGACCATATACCATTGTATACCTTGTGAAGAGTGGGTTCTGTGATGGATGGAAGGGTTTTGTAGAATTCGCTTGTGAAACCATCTGGGCCTGGGGCTTTGGACGGTGTTAATTTGCGTACAGTGGTAGAGATTTCAATAAGAGAGATGGGAGCATTGAGGGCCTCTTATTTTTCAGAGGTGACCCTGGGCATGACCACATTCGCTAGGAATGACTGAGCAGATGCGTTGTCTATGCGGTCCGGAGCGTAAAGTGCTGTATAGTATTTAAGCATCACCTTATTTAACGCTTGCGGGGTGTTATGCATCTTGCCTTCGGTGTCCTTGAGGGAGGTGATGTGTGTTGGGTGGAAGGGACCTTTGCAGAGCCTCGCTAAAAGTTTGTCCGCTTTATTTCTGAACTTGTGAAGCGTTGCGTCGAAGTGGGATCTTTTAGTTCAAGTGTGTCCGCCCATGTGTCAAACGCTTTCTTGGCCGCCTGCCATTCAAATCTAGTGTTGGGAGTCATTGTCAGAGAGGGATCTTTGGGCTAGATGTAGCCGCGCGCTGGCCTGTTTGTAGTGTGACAAGGTGTTTCTTTTAAAGGAAGCAGCATATGAGATGATCCGCCCTCTGAGGAATGCTTTGTCAGCATCCCAGAAGAGGTTTGGGGAATCGGAGTGAGGGGCATTTGTCTCAGAGTATTCTAGCCAGGATTTTTCCATAAAGTGTTGGAAGTCAGGGTTATTGTGGAGGTATGAAGGGAAGCGCCACAGTTTAGGGTAAGGGGGTTGGTTAAGATTGTCAAGTCGGACTAATATTGGGGCGTAGTCAGATATAGCTATATCTAGTATATCATGGGAATGAGGTTGTCCGAGCCAAAGAAGTAGTTGTTTCTCGTGAACAGTGTGGGGGTGAGAATAGAACATGAATTCCCTGTCCGCAGGGTGTGTTAGATGCCAAAGGTCGCGGAGGTGGAGAGAGTCCATGGTGGAAGCAAAGTGGGTGGGAGCGAGGGGGACGCAGCCTGATCTGTTGCGTTGCGTGGAGGATCTGTCGTCAGAGGGGTGTAGGACATTAAAATCTCCTCCAACTAAATGAGGGACATGGGTATTTTTGGAGTAGCCACGAAGTCAGATCTCCATAGAAAGATTTGCTAGGGTTGTTGGGAGCATAAACGTTCGTGATCACTAATTCTTACCCAAACGGACATGCACCGAGAGGAGCCGGCCCTGGGAGTCTGGTTGTATTGACAGTACATCGCAAGGGAGGTTTTTGTGTATCAGCAGGAGAACTTCCGCTTTTTGCCCAACGGCATCCGATCCTAATACTTTGCCAACCCATAGCTTTTTAATTCGATGGAAATCAGGCGTGGTCAAATGAGTTTCCTGGAGTAGGGCGATAGCTGTTTTTAGTCTTTTAAGATGTCGGAGGACCTTCGTTCTCTTGTTAGGGGACCTGAGCCCCTTTACATTCCAGGAGATAATTCTCATGTTAGGGGGGTCGGAAAAAGGAAATGGGCCGGTTTTACAGAGTTGTCACGACATGGTGGGTGATGTGATGGGGACTTTAGATCGAATTGTAAGGACCTGTTGGAGCTGTGGGATGGAGTTAACATGGTATCTAGTGTGGGGTCAGTGCCCCCATTAAGGGAATGGGGAGAGGGAGGGCAGGGAGGGGGAGGGGAAACCTGAAACAAGAAAGAAAATGTAAAAAATCGAGCGAACTTCGCTTTTTTCCGCATGGAGTCACTGTGTAGGCCAGCCCCCAGTACATGGCCCTGTGATAAGACACGCAGGCGCCCGAGCAGGATGCAAAATTATGGGACTGCCTGCGTGGGTCATGTGTTGGGGTAGAGCAACGGTTGTACACAGTGAGGCCAGGGGGAGCAATATAAAGTCAGAGATGTAACATAATGACACAAGCAGATGTACAATGAAAACATTAAAAAAAAAAACCCATTAAAGTAGAACATTTAACACAGCCAGAATGTGGCGAGGTGCCCCTAGCCGAGGCCAAGAGGAAGAGCAGGGAGATGGGAGTAACACGAAAGCAGTGTTACGGCTACTGGGGGGGGGGGGGGGCAGTCCAGGGATTTGCCCGTAACAAGGGATGCCAGGGTGAGTTAAAAAAAAAAACATAAAAAAAAAAGAATCAACATAGAGTAAACTCACAGAGCAGTGCCAGACCTGAAGCACTGGTGGGAGAGAGCTCCGAGGACGTAAAGAGGACAAGGACCGAAATTGCCATCGTCTCCTCAGCGAGGGGTGACTCAGTGGTGATAGTCCGGAGTGGAAGGCCAGAAGCATTTTGGAGAGTCTTTTCGTGGGCTCCTTTGATCCAGGGAGCGGCTGAGCGGAGTGGTCTTAGATGGATTGTGGAGGGAGAATAGAGGCAGAGTTACTGCTTACCTCCATGGCCGCCGCGCTTGATTCTGTGGAGGGTTCCGTGTAGGCCGAAGCCGGGGCCTCAATTTGCGGCTGGGCCGCGGACGGCCGCCGGAGCCGTGTGAGTGCGGGGGCTACAGTTTTCTCCACAAACCGGTCCATGGACAGGGGGAATGTCTCCCGGAGGAGTTTGTGTGATTTCCCGGCCGCTCAGTGGGTTTTTCTATACCGTTTTGCGATCGTGCTGCGGGAGCTGGAAGGCAGAGCAGTCACTCCATGCGGCGCCGGAACCGGAAGTGTGAGGGCTGTTCTGAGTGGAACCTGTCTTGTCAAACCGCTGGGTCTTGGCAATCTTCTTCTTAGCCTAGGCCATCTTTACGTAAAACTCACAATATTAAAAACAAAAGTTCTTGGCGCACAAATGGAAGAAACCTTTTGTAGAGAACACTTTATCCAAATATTAGGTTAATTGTTGTCTCATAGAGGGCCTATAATTTGTCTCAATGTGCAGCTGCTAGACCACTTTGGACATGGTGGAAGAAAGCAGAAATTGAACCATCACAAGAACAGCGCATCAGAGAGACTCATAGTCTGATGTGAAAAGCATAGAAACAATTTATTAAAATGAAAAAGAAAAAAACTCGATAAAAGACGTCTGATCCTCCAGGGATCTTAAAACCTTTACATCAGTCAATCACGACAATAAAACAACAGTTGCTTGATAATAGATTAACCCTGGGATCTTCTACTTGTAACTTTGAGATGTTGGTAAAAACAGGGCTGTGTTGCTAGTGTAGTCTATTGTACACGTAGATTGAATGATTGTGGGTGATTATCTCCCAGAGGCAGGGGGAACCAGTGAAGTTCGTATATAGGTGTAAATAAATGATTGGAACAGAGTTCCCAAAAGACACTCACTTTTGTTAATGGCTGGACTGTAGGGATGGGGCGCCGTCACGCTGAGCTGGAGGAGTGGAAGAAAAAGGGTCAATCCTGCTCCCTGTGCTCCGGGACGGAGGTGCAGTAAGCGCTGAAGGATGTTAATCCAAGTTGGACACAAGGTGGCGTCCACCTTGTGTGTTGGAGAGGCTTGGAGCGCAGCGCTTCGCTTGCCCGAACGGTTGCGGGTCACTATTGGTCACGTGGAAGGCTCCGTAGCGAGGGGGGTTGTCATGCCGACCGGCCTGCTAACATGTTTCGCGCGCATGCGCTTTATCAAAGCTCATAAAGCGCATGCGCGCGAAACATGTTAGCAGGCCGGTCGGCATGACAACCCCCCTCGCTACGGAGCCTTCCACGTGACCAATAGTGACCCGCAACCGTTCGGGCAAGCGAAGCGCTGCGCTCCAAGCCTCTCCAACACACAAGGTGGACGCCACCTTGTGTCCAACTTGGATTAACATCCTTCAGCGCTTACTGCACCTCCGTCCCGGAGCACAGGGAGCAGGATTGACCCTTTTTCTTCCACTCCTCCAGCTCAGCGTGACGGCGCCCCATCCCTACAGTCCAGCCATTAACAAAAGTGAGTGTCTTTTGGGAACTCTGTTCCAATCATTTATTTACACCTATATACGAACTTCACTGGTTCCCCCTGCCTCTGGGAGATAATCACCCACAATCATTCAATCTACGTGTACAATAGACTACACTAGCAACACAGCCCTGTTTTTACCAACATCTCAAAGTTACGAGTAGAAGATCCCAGGGTTAATCTATTATCAAGCAACTGTTGTTTTATTGTCGTGATTGACTGATGTAAAGGTTTTAAGATCCCTGGAGGATCAGACGTCTTTTATCGAGTTTTTTTCTTTTTCATTTTAATAAATTGTTTCTATGCTTTTCACATCAGACTATGAGTCTCTCTGATGCGCTGTTCTTGTGATGGTTCAATTTCTGCCATCTTTACGTAAAGCAACAATTCTTCTTTTTTTCAGATCCTCAGAGTTCTTTGCCATTAGGTGACATGTTGAACTTCGAGTGGCCAGTATAAGAGAGTGGGAGCGATAACACAAAATTTAACTCACCTGTGACCTTGTAACAATAACGAGTCACATGACACACCAGGGAGGGAAAATTGCTAATTGGGCCCAATTTTGACATTTTTACTTAGGGGTGTACTCACTTTTGTTGCCAGCGGTTTAGACCTTAATGGGTGTGTGTTTAATCATTTTGAGGAGACAGCTAATTTTTCTGTTACACAAGTTGTACACTCACTACTTTACATTGTAGCAAAGTGTAATTTATTCAGTGTTGTCACATGAAAATATATAATAAAATATTTTAAAAAAATGTGAGGGGTGTACTCACTTTCATGAAATACTGTATATATGCTTAGAAAACTGTTGCGTTTTTTTATGTGCATGCAAATGGACTTTAATCTTGATGTAGTTGGATTTATTTTTATTTTTTTATTAATCACATACAGGATACAATAGCAACATAGTACATAGTCAATTCAGTGTACATATATTTGCCAGTATCAGGTGTATTTTTCTCAAAAAAAAGTTTCCAGTTATATTCTGCATATGTTCATAACGGAATGTTTTTTTTTTCCCTGTCAACTCTTGGGCGAATAGAAATAGTTCACAGTTCTAAACTAAACAACCTTATCCAACTAAGCACTTGCACATATAGCAATGAACATTAGAAACTTAAAATTA
Organism: Lithobates pipiens; assembly: GCF_037356315.1. Lineage (NCBI taxonomy): Eukaryota > Metazoa > Chordata > Amphibia > Anura > Ranidae > Lithobates > Lithobates pipiens. The sequence goes on from NW_027507789.1 coordinate 78,104,101, forward strand.
CTCAAGTCTAGTTCCTCAGATATCACAGGCAAATAGGAGCATCCATATTTGTAGTCCTCATCATAGCTCAGTATGCACATCCCTTTGTCCTCACACCAAAAAAAGCCCATCATTTAGGGAATTCGCATGTATCTGTAAGTTCAGTCCATTCTCCCCATATTTTCATGAATTTACCAGCACACCCCTCGAACTGCCAATATAAACCACTTTGGGCTGCAAATATTGGGTAAATTAAAGTTAGTTGCAATAAAGTGGGTTACTTGTGACCAGAATGGTTGTATTTTTTTCACAGCTCCAGAGCATTTGGAGTAGGTCACCTGTGTTCTTGTAACAGTAGCAACAGCAGTAGTAGTAAAGCTCTAAGACAGTGATGGCGAACCTTGGCACCCCAGATGTTTTGGAACTACATTTCCCATGATTCTCATGCACTCAGCAGTGTAGTTGAGCATCATGGGAAATGTAGTGCCAAAACATCTGGGGTGCCAAGGTTTGCCATCACTGCTCTAAGAAGTCTGGCCAGGGGTTGTATCGCGAATAATAATGTTGATAGTGGACACCCCTGCCTGGTGCCTCTGTGAATGGTTTAGAAATTGTACCATTGATCCTAATGCCATGTGAGAAGATTATTTCCAAAACCAAATTTTCCATTATATAAAGGAGATGAGGCAATTCAACAGAGTCAAATGCCTTATGGGCTTCAAGTGACACAACCGCTCTGGGGACTGATAATGTGTTAGGAGATTGAAGGTTTGTAAACAATCTACGTATATTACTATATGTAGATCTCCCTGGAAGAAAGGCAGTTTGATCTGAGTTTATGCGGGAAGCTAAAACTTTAGATACAATTTTGAGATCTGTTTTAATCAGGCAAATTGGCCTATATGATTCACAGTAATGGGGGTCCTTATTGGGCTTAGGAATTAATATAATTAGGGCTTCCCTCATAGATGGAGGGAGGCTTTTCTGTGTAAAGATGGTGGCATAAAGCTTATGTAATGTTGGGACCAGGACCTCTCGGTGCGTTACATACCACTCAAAGGGGAATCCATTCGGCCCTGGGGTTTTATGTTTGGCAAACTTTTTAAGGGCATGGTCTATCTCCTCTATGGAAATAGGCTCTTCCCAAAGATCCTCTGACGCTGATACAATAAGCGCTTCTGGGTCTTTGACACAAGCGCTAGCTCATATGCCCTTCTGGCATCTTGCATCCATTTATAGCAGATTGGGGAGGGTTCCCAGATGTAGTTTTCCCCAGCCTCCTTCAATTCGGAAACCATAGTAAGTACCTGTTCCCCATTAGCCTTTTTAAAGTCTGAAACTCCTTTCATATAAGCTCCTCTTAGTACCGCCTTAAAGGCATCCCAGGTAATTAATTCTGGCACTTCCCGGGCCTTCTCCTGCCAAAATTTGGCTATAGCATCTGTACAAGTGTATAAGACTAATGGTTCCACCATCCAATAAGGACTTAACCGCCAGACCTGGTCACCTGGAGGCCTAGACACTCGCATGGTAAGCTCCAATGGGGAATGATCAGAAAGTGCCCTCAGCGAGTGGGAGGGGAGGAGCCTGATGGGGGCATCACGTGGGCGCTGCTAAGCCCAAGCCAGTGAACCCTCCCTCCCAGGATGTAGCGCCGTGGGCTGAGCTCCCCCCCCCTTAGTCGCCAGTTCACCGACCCCCCCCACCCGAGGGAGTTGCGGAGCGCAGCAGGGAAACTTCTGAGCATTGCAGGAGGTGGCAGGGATCCCGAGCGGCAGCCCCCTGGACACAGGTAGAGCAGTGCATGCCGGTGACAGATCTAGACTTAGCGGAGTCCAGGTGGAGTCTCGGTGAGTGCCAGAGGACCAGGTGAGGGAGACACTCCAGCCTGGGGAGCTAGGCTGGCGTGCCCTAGGACTGGTCCAGGAAGGGCTTTGGAGTGCCCGAGGCGTCTGAGTGCTCGAGGATACTGGCGGCAAGATCCATCGGGACATCAGGGGACAACTTCCTCCCCTTACAGTTTCTCAGTAAAACGTGGTGAATCTAAGGTAACCTTATTTCTTATATTAAGAAAGGTTCACTCAAGGTCCAGGGCAAATAAGTGGAAGCCTACTGAAAGGGTAAGAAACAATACTGTGACACAAATGGAACTTAAATGGAGTGTGCTCGGGTGGCTCCCATACCCCCCAGTGGCCTTAATGGCAAATTAACCAGCGAGAGTGTGAAAAACTATCATTCAGTGCTGGATATAATACAACTATAATGCATCTATAAAATGGTGTGAAACGGCCTACTCGTAGTTTCACAGTTAGTAAGGTTGAATAAAGACACCAGTCCATCCAGTTCAACCTGAGTGAGTGTCTACCCCTATCCCTATACATTGCACACTCATTTTGGTCCCTACCCTCAGGTAGCCCACAATCTAAGGTCCCCATGCATATACTAGGGCCAATTTTGGACAGAAGCCAATTAACCACTTTCAGACCGGACCATTTTGCTGGTCAATGACCAGAGGTCTTTTTACAATTTGGCACTGCGCTGCTTTAACTGGTAATTGCGCGGTCATGATATTTTCTACTTTTTGTTATTAGAAAAATCCAATGAACTCAATTTTAGTCATACATTTAGGCCAAAATGTATTCAGCCACATGTCTTTGGTAAAAAAAAAGTCAATAACTGTATATTTATTGGGTTGTGCAAAAGTTGTCACATCTACAAACTAAGGTACGTTTTCTGGAATTTACGCAGCTTTTAGTTTATGACTGCCTATCTCATTTCTTGAGGTGCTAAAATGGCAGGGCAGTACAAAACCCCCCCCAAATGACCCCATTTTGGAAAGTAGACACCCTAAGGAAATTGATAAGAGGCATGTTGAGCCCATTGAATATTTTATTTTTTTGCCTCAAGTGATTGAATAATGACAAAAAAAATAATAATTTTTTTTTTTTACACAAAGTTGTCACTAAATGATATATTGCTCACACATGCCATGGTTATATGTGGAATTGTACCCCAAAATACATTCTGCTGCTTCTCCTGAGTACGGGGATATCACATGTGGTCGACTTTTTGGAAGCCTAGCCGCGTACGGGGCCCCCGAAAACCAAGCACCGCCTTCAGGATTTCTAAGGGCATACATTATTAATTTCACTCCTCACTACCTATCACAGTTTTGAAGGCCATAAAATGCCAAGATAGCACAAAACACCCACAAATGACCCCATTTTAGAAAGTAGACACCCCAAGCTATTTGCTGAGAGGCATGTTGAGTCCATGGAATATTTTATATTTTGCCACAAGTTGCGGGAAAATTACAAACTTTTATTTATTTTTTTTTTTTTTTCACAAAGTTGTTACTAAATGATATATTGCTCACACATGCTATGGGCATATGTGAAATGACACCCCAAAATAAATTCTGCTGCTTCTTATGAGTACGGGGATACCACATATGTGGGACTTTTTGGGAGCCTAGCCGCGTACGGGGCCCCGAAAACCAAGCACCGCCTTCAGGCTTTCTAAGGGCGTAAATTTTTGACTTCACTCCTCACTACCTATTACAGTTTTGAAGGCCATAAAATGCCAAGATGGCACAAACCCCCCCCCCCAAATGACCCCATTTTGGAAAGTAAACACCCCTAAATTTAGGGGTACACTAGTGAGACTCACAGGTAAAAAAGCACCTAGGCTGTCAGCGACTGTATCAAAACGCTACAAAAAAAAACTGTTAGCGATCGCAGGGATCAGGCCTGACTCTGCAAACGCTGCAGTTATGTGTGTTGTGTTTTGTAAGTGACAGTGATCGATCGATCGATACTGCACTTGGGTGGGCTGGGCTGGGCTTGGCGGAGGGGCTAAACGCAGGTGCTAGCAGGTATCTGGGCTAATCCCGCTAACAATGCGTTTTGGGAAACCTAAACTGCTGGCGACGCTAATATAGATCTGATCAGATACTATATTACTAAGGGAGGTGTATGCTTTGCACGTGGGTGTTAGCGGTACTGGCACTAACCTGACGCTGCCTGGGGCGACGCAGACCTTATCTGACCCTCAAACTTATATCACCCGCCGGGTGATCAGGGGGTTAAACCTTTATTAGGTAATAAATGGCGGGTGCCCTGAAACTATAAAAAAATAACTAACCAACCAGCGTCACCTGTAACAGTTATATGGTGATCACTGGTGAAAGGGTTAACTAGGGGGCAATCAGGGGGCTTTATGCGGTAGTATATGGGGGTCCCTGGCGCTATAAAAAGCTGCAGCGAACCTAAATACCTACCTGCCTAACTAGCGTCACCTGTGACACTAATACAGCGATCAGAAAAACGATCGCTTATTAGGCTGGGTTCACACTGGAGCTGGTTCCCGCATCACACTGCCCTATGCGAACTGCTGGGAGTGTCAGTGAAATGTTAATGACACCCCCAGATCAGTTCGCATATCGCAGTGCGATCTGCAAACTCGGACAGGAATCGGATCGCATGGTGTGAACACCCATGCGATCCGATTCTGCTGCGGACCAAAAAAAGGGTCCCGTGCGAGTTTGCGGCGGGTGCAGCCGGTGCGATGCGAATTCAGCCATACTATCTGTATGGCTGAACTCGAATCGCACAGAGATCGGATGTGATTTGCACTGCAGTGCGGTGCAAAATCACATCCGTTCTCATAAACCGCTGCAATGTGAACCCAGCATTAGTGACACTGGCGACGGGGGGTGATCACGGGGTTAAACCTTTATTGGGGGGGTTAGGGGGGTACCCTAGAACTAAAGGGGGCTAACCCTAACTGCCCTAACAGTTATTACAGTCACAAATGACACCAATGCAAAAATAAAAAAATGCAATTGGTGTCACTGTGACTGGGGGTGCAGGGGTGATTGGGGGGGTGATCGGGGGGTGAAGGGGGGGTGAGAGTGTGCCTGGCATGTTCTACTGTATTGTGTAGTGTTGGTGCAACTCACCGATCCTCTCTCCTCGGTGCCAGAACGAAAAATACCGACACGGAGGAGAGATTACATCACTTCCTCTCCTGTGTTTACATTACAGGAGAGGAAGTGATGTCACGCTTCACTTCCATTCGTCAGGAGCGATCGCAAGGGGGTGGCCATGAACGAATGGCCGCCTCCTCATCCCGGATCGCTCCTGAATGGATACCGACCGCCGCTGGCACCGGGGGGGGCCCGATCGGGCCCCCCTCCCACGGGAAGGCAGGGACGTGCCATTCTGTCGACGTACATCGTTGTGCGGCGGTCGGCAAGTGGTTAAGGACCGCCGTATTGCCATTGTACGTCATCACAATGGCACAGGCAGGCACAAGCACGTACATGTACGTGCCTGCCTTCCAGCGGGTGGGGGGTCCGATTGGACCCCCTCCCGCTGGATACGGCGGTCCGGTTCGCTCCAGGAGCGATCCCTGATGAGGGGATGGCCGTTGGTTTCTGGCCACCCCCTCTGGATCGCTCCTGGCCAATGACAAGCTTCCTCCCACTGTGTATTGTTTACACAGGAAGGAGGAAGTGATGTCATTCTCCTCGGGGCGGTCTCTTTGACCGGACTACGAGGAGAAGACTAAAAGTAAGTGTGCACCAACACTACACTGACATGTAGGTACACACAGGCACACAAACCCCCCCCCCCCGATCCCCCCCCCAGTCACAGTGTCACTGATTGCATTGATCATTTCTTTACTGATCACTGCATTCAGTGTCAGTTGTAACAGTTAAAACTGTCAGGGCAGTTAGTGTTAGGTCCAGGGTATCCCCCTATCACCCCCCAATAAAGATTTAACCCCCTGATTGCCCCTAGAGTTAACCCTTTCACCCCCTTTTGCCAGTGTCACTAAGCGATCATTTTTCTGATCGCTGCATCAGTGTCGCTACTGTCGCTAGGTAGCTAGTTATTTTTTTAGGTTCACCGCCAGGTTTTTATATCGCTAGGTACCCCGATATACTACCCAATAATGGTTTTAACCCCCTGATTGCCCCTAGTTAACCCTTTCCCCCCCTTTTGCCAGTGTCACTAAGCGATCATTTTTCTGATCGCTGCATTAGTGTTGCTAGGTAGCTAGTTTTTTTTAGGTTCACCGCCAGGTTTTTATAGCGCTAGGTACCCCGATATACTACCCAATAATGGTTTTAACCCCCTGATTGCCCCTAGTTAACCCTTTCACCCCCTTTTGCCAGTGTCACTAAGCGTTCGTTTTTCTGATCGCTGCATTAGTGTCACTAGTGTCGTTAGGTAGCTAGTTATTTTTTTAGGTTCACCGCCAGGTTTTTATAGCGTTGGGTACCCCCATATACTACCCAATAATGGTTTTATCCCCCTGATTGCCCCTAGTTAACCCTTTCACCAGCAATCACAGTATAAGTGTCACTGGTGACGCTGGTTAGCCAGTTAGTTATTTAGGTTCCCCGTCAGGTTTTTATATAGCGCCAGGGACCCCCATATACTACCTAATAAAAATTTGAACCCCCTGATTGCCCCTAGTTAACCCTTTCACCACTGATCACCGTATAAGTGTTACGGGTGACTCTGGTTAGTTTGCTTTTTATAGCATCAGGGCACCCACCATTTATTACCCAATAAAAGGTTTAACCCCCCTGATCACCCGGCGGGTGATATCAATTAGGTTTCAGGGTCAGGGTCTGCGTCGCCCCAGGCAGCGCTAGGTTAGTGCCAGTACCGCTAACACCCACACGCAAAGCATAAACCTCCCGTAGTGGTATAGAATCTGAACAGATCAATATCTGATCTGATCAGATCTATACTAGCGGGATGGGTTCCAAAAAAACGCATTCTTAGCGGGATCAGCCCAGATACCTGCTAGCACCTGTGTTTTGCCCCTCTGCCCAGCCCACCCAAGTGCAGTATCGATCGATCACTGTCACTTACAAAACACTAAACACATAACTGCAGCGATCGCAGAGTCAGGCCTGATCCCTGCGATCGCTAACAGTTTTTTTGGTAGCATTTTATATTTAAATCCGGAAGGCAGTGCTTGGTTTTCAGGGTCCCGTACGTGGCTAGGCTCCCAAAAAACCAGCAGCCCTTTTTACTGCTAGGTGAGAGTGCTAACCACTACACCACTGTGCCGCTCTCAAAAGGGATACTCTTAGGGGATACTCTTAGGGGATACTCTTAGGGGATACTCTTAGGGGATAACGAATATATACACAAGTGGTTATATACTTCTATGGTGAATGTTTCAGGATAATTATATACTGACATAGCATGTGATGTAGATAAAATACTTCGGGACATTTGGCAGATACCCTGAGTCACCGACACCTGTGGAAGCTCTCTGACGCTTCCTGATGCATGTCTTAGTACTAGGGGACTGCTTCTTGAGTGAACTCAAGTAAGAAATTGCATACTTAGTTACACAAATAGAGCTTTCTTTAGGTGGTATTTGATCACCCCTGTGGTTTTTATTTTTTGCGCTATAAACAAAAATAGAGCGACAATTTTGAAAAAAAACACATTATTTTTTACTTTTTGTTATAATAAATATCCCCCCAAAAAAATATATATATAAAAAAAACCTTTTTTTTCCCTTAGTTTAGGCCAATAGGTATTCTTCTACATATTTTTGGTAAAAAAAAAATCACAATAAGCGATTGATTGGTTTGCGCAAAAGTTATAGTGTTTACAAAATATTAATTTTTATTAACAACAATTTTTTTTAGTTATGGCGGCGATCAGCAACTTTTTTATTGTTACTGCGACATTATGGCGGACACATCGGACATTTTTGAAATTTTTGGGACCATTGTCATTTATACAGCAATCAGTGCTATACAAATGCAGTGCTTCCTGTGTAAATGACACTGGCAGTGAAGGGGTTAATCAGTGGGTGGCAGTGTAGGGGTTAAGTGTTCCTAGGGGTGTTCCTAGGGGTGTTCCTAGGGGCATGTTACTGTGGGGGACTGGGCTTTGTGTTAGTGAACGCTGATCTCTGCTCCAATCATATGGAGTAGAGCTCAGAGTCACTTGTTGCTAGGCAGAATGGGGAGATGCTGTTTACAATGGCATCTCCCCATTCAGCCGCCCCGTGAGACGATCGCGGGTATCCCCGCGACGATCGAGTCCGTGGGACTTGTGACCAGACTCACGGGAGTCCCGACTGGCACGCGAGTGCAGCGGTGTGCACGCGATGGCAGGGCGGCATATAAAAATGGACGTACCTGTACGCCAATATGCCTGCCCGTGCCATTCTGCCGATGTACATCGGCGTGCACCGGTCGGGAAGTGGTTAAAGAACAGCTGGAAGAGTTGCAGAGAGAACAAAAACATCTTCGGTATAAATTGGAAGACCAGGAAAATCGCAGTAGGAGGAAAAACCTGCGGATCAGAGGGCTACCAGATATGCTAGGCGAGTATTTACAAGCAAAAACGGACAAAGTCTTAGCCCTTGTACACACGGTCGGAGATTCCGACGGAATGTTTCCGATCGGAGCGCTTTGTCGGATATTCCGACTGTGTGTGGTCTGCATCGGACTGATACTCCGATGGACCAACTTTTCTGACTTGCCGGTAAAATTTTCCTGACAAAATGCTCCGATCGGACATACTCCGATCGGAGCTAGCCTACTGCGACGGACAAGGTGCCACGCATGCTCACAATCAAATTCGGACACGGAAGCGCTCGCTCAGGTAAAACTACTGCTCGTAATCGATATAGCACATTTGTCACGTTGCAATGTTAAAAATTCTTTCATGAAGCGCATTCTCTTGTTCTTTACAATGCTGCAAGAAGGAACTTCTTTTGATGCTCATAGTCACATACACTTCTCCCGAACGTATTTCCTGAGTCTTTTTTACTCATTTCAGAAATACAATTTTTTAAATTGTCACATCTACACAATTTTATTTATTGTTTTTTTTGGTGAATTTTGTGTTTGTTTTTTTCATAAACATCTCCTTTTTTTGACAGTTTGCTCATCTTTCCATTTTTTTGGGGTGTGTTTTGTGTGTCAACTTACCACAACATTATTACCTTTTTTATATTTTCTTTTTTAATCTACAGGAGGTTGTTTAGTGTTGGTACCCCTTGTTATTCATGTCACTTTGTATTTTTGAAATGTACCTGCCTGCTCACAAATAAACTGTCCTTTTTGAAGTCAAACACATACGCAAGTATTGCTTCAAACAAAAAAAAAAAACTTTATTTCGGTGTCAGTAACAGATAAAGAGGGAGGCAGCGATGGAGAAACTGGGGAGATTAGCGAAGCCTTTGGCCCCCAGGGCACACATCAACTATTTAAACGCAAAACTTGGAGGCCTGAGGAGTACATATTTGAGGGAGAGAAGTCTGGTCCTGAAGTCCAAGAAACTCGGAACAGCAGCAGATGATATCTATGTTCCCAGGCTGTGGTACGACAAGAGGCTGCATCTTCTGTCAGACCAGACTGAACCCAGGTCATCACACTCTGGTCTTCCTTCCATGCTTCCTTCCAGGCTGTGGCTGTGGTGGTGGAGGTGTGGCAGAAGGAGGAGGAGGAGGGGCATGGGCCAAATCACACAAGTGTGGTGTTTGTGTCATTTGGCCCAACAGACCCTTGTTGAGGGTATGTATAATTATCTCCTCACACAAGAGCTGTTGCCCCTCCTCCATTTTCTCCAGTTTGCATGCAGCCAAGGCGGCAAAGGCCTCTTGATAGGTGGGTTTGGCTTGGAGAGCTGCTGAAGCCTCCCCGATCAGCCTCAGAGCCGACTCCTCCACATTTCCCCCCCCCCCCCTTTCTCACCCTTTTGCGTGGAAGGCGGAGGGGAGGGACCTGGCATTCTGTCAGGCTCCTTTGCCCGCCCTCCTCCTGGCTGCCACTTTCCACAGCCACCTCCTGGCTGCTGCATTCCACACCCTCCTCCTGGCTGTTGTCTTCCTGTGTATGAAAAAGGGACATAGTTTTAGTTTTTTGGTTCATCAAACACACACAATTTTCACATCAAGACTGTTGCAAATTGTTAAGCAATACAAAAGACTATCATTCTGAGCCCAGCATTTTTCATTCTTGTCCCAAAGGTTTTGGCCACTACTGTATATTGATATGTGAAACACTTTTTAAAATCAGCAATTAGCGAGCAAAAATCAAGTTAACATCATTTATTTATACTCCCAAAATATATACAACAATACTATACCTGGCTCAAGCTGGGCTCCCCCAGTTCTTCCTGAGTGGAGGGCCCAGGTTGGGCGTCGGAAGACTCAGTGGGTGTGGAATGTAGCATAGGACGCGTGGAAGGAACAGTAGAGAGTGATTCCCTGGCCTCAGCCTGGTCTGACAGAAACTGCATCCTGTTATAATACCACAGCCTGGGGACATAAACGTCATCTGCTGAAGCACCAGATTGCATGGACTGCAGCACCTTCTTCCTCTCCTTCAGATAAGTACTCCTCAGGCCACCGATTTTCACTTTTAAATAGTTGACGTCTGCCCTGGGGACCGCCGGCTTCACAAACTCAACCAGTTTCTCCATTGCTGTCTGCCTCTTTTGTCTGTTACTATAATGAGGGTGCTTCGCTTGCCACAGGCAGGGCAGCTCCCTGTATTTATCGATGAACAGAGGGAGGAAATTATGATCGTTGAAACCGTCCATAATCTCTGCAAGACACAACACAAGACTGTCACGTACCTGGTTGGAGGCCGAAATGCCGAGAGGGCTCCCCTTGCGGCTGAGTGCAGTACACCCCTGAAGTTGGGTACAGAGGGTGTAGTGCCCAGAGAAGCATAGGTTGCCAGATGGACTCCGGAGATAAGAGCTGGTGGGCACCTGAAGGACACAAGGTAATGCAGGAAGCACAGCAGAGTTAAAGTCTATAAGAATCCTCAGTAATACTTGGCAAGGTGTGCATAAGGAGCAGTAGTGGAAGCCAGGCCAGGGGTCAAACACAGTAGATCCAGCAGGAGGATGAGGCAGGTTGCAGAAACGGGGACAAATCAAAGGTCTGGTATCAGGAAGCAGGCAGGAACAGGTAACTGTAGCGAAGTCCATAATACTAGCCGGGATCAGGTATAGGAGAAGACAGCAAGTCGGTAAAGCAAGCCAGGGGGTCAAAACCAGAAGATCAGACAGGCCAGGAACAAGCCGGGTCACAACAGGAATCCAAATAGTACTTTCACAGAGGTTCAGGAACACAGGAAGACTGACAAACCAGCAACTGCAGACACCAGCAGACTTCCTTATATAGGACCATGTGACCTGCTGGTAGAGATACTGGGTCCTAAAGTCCTTCTCCTGCCAGAGATTCTGGGTCCTAGAGCCCTTCTCCTGCTGTTGGCTCCCTGACAACTGACACTATAGCCAGTTCTCCTACGGCCATTTCCCTGACAAAGACAAACCCTAATGTCAGGCTAAACTCCACTAATGCAGGCCTCAATCTAGAAGCCATATAGCCTAGTGATGTACCAAGTTCAAAATTTTACCTTTTGCACGATCCTCGCGTCAGCTTCTCCCTCTGTTCACAGTTCATACGGACAACACACGCGTGTTGCGTTTTATATACAGTGCGCATGCATGAAAGCCCGCCCCTGGCGTTCTTTCTAGACTATTCCCCGCCCCTTCGCTTTTGGTGCAGTGGGGAGAGCACATGGCGGAGAGAACGCAGGTGCGCAATCAGAGTTCCACTAATGAGGAGGAGGGCGAGGAAAGCCTGGAGCCTGAAACATCCCGATCCAGGAAGAGAAGATTTAAGGCCTCAAATATGTCTTTTGTAGAGATATTGGAGATGGTGGCCATATTGAACAGGACCAACTATGATGGGAAGTATGGACCTTACCCAAACCCAAATATCAGAAAGGTCATGACTAAAGTTGTGAAGAGTCTTCAGAAGAATTTTGGGGTACGCCGATCCATGGATCAACTGAGAAAACGCTGGTCAGACCTGAAACTGAGGGAGCATGATCAGTACAGAAGGATCAAGCGTGTTCTTGAAAAAAGTAAGTAGTTGTCGTGTGTTCATATGATTATTCTTGCTTGCATATTGCTCCATGTGCTTGGATTTCATGTTGTGCATTTTAAAATGGCCACTTTCAAGTTCATGGTTTCATTAGTTCATAAGAAACATTGTTCTGCAGGGAAGTATTCCAGCTTAACAAAGTGTCCACAATAATGTTCTCACTTTTGAACTCGGCCAAAAAACACAATTGTACAACACTTCCAAGCAATGTTTCATATTCCTATTTCTGCCCTCTGTGTGCTAATTATTCCTTTTTTACATTCTCATAGGGGAGAGAAGAGTATGAGGACACCAGGGACCCCACCCCTCCCAAAGAAGGCAAAATTCCAAAACCAGAAGCAGAGGAGCAGGAGGAAGGAGAGATCGTTGAAGTTGGACAAATTGTCACCACAACAGGTGAGTGTCAGAGAACACAGCTTCCGGTAAGCTCATCAATGTATGTTGGCATATTTATAATACATGGTGTGTTTTTTTTGTTTTTTTTGTAGGTGATGTGGAAGAAGATTCCCGTTTTTACCAGTGAAAGTGCCCAGATCCTGATTGGGGAGATAATGGGGTGCAATCAGGATTTAGAAAATATACAGCAAAACATCAATGATGTTAAAAATAAAATGAAGAGCATCATTGATGTTTTGGGGAGAGTGTAAAACAACACAAACAGGCTTGTGTTTTATTTTTTGGCTTTTAAACAACAACTTTTGTCTTTTATAAAAATCTAAATTTGGAAGATGAACACAGTGTGTCAACATGTGCTATCTCCCATCATGGGGGAATCAATGTACGTGTTTTGTGGAAAGTGGCTGAGATGAAGGGATTGCAGCCCCAAAACATGTACATTGATCCCCCATGATGGGAGATAGCACATTTTGACATGCTGTGTGCATCTTCCAAATTTGGCTTTTCCAGGGGTAACACCCCATGTGATGAAGGCAATATCAGCCCAGTTTGTACATACTCATGTCTGATATTGTCTTCACTTTTCAAAGTTGAACTTTGTAAGTTCCTGTGTTCTGTATGTTACGCTTTGATGCAAGCCTGTTTGCACAAAAACACCAAGTTACCAAAAAATTACCTGAAACAATGTTTTTGATACACCCAATATGTTGGTTTGTTGTAAAACCCTTTTCTAAATGCACATGTGAATGTGCTTGGATTAAAAAGTTAAATTATCAACAATGTGTGGCTTCCCTTTTCAATGCGCAAAAGCAGTATTTGGAGTTAAATTGTTGTTTTCGGTGACAATGGGTTTTATTTACTAAAGGCAACTCCACTTTGCACTCCAAGTGCAGTTTCAGGTGTACTTTTGCAGTGCACTTGTAGTGCATAGTGGATGTGCCTTTAGTAAATAACACCCACAGTGATGTGTTAATTTTCACAATCATGCCATTTTCCTGAGCCCACATATTTCTGTCATGGTGCTGAAAATGAGCAAGATTTTGGTCAGTTATGCACTACATACATTAGTTAACAAAAACAAGGTGTGTGTAGCAGACCCACAACATAATACGCTTATCTGATGAAGAGACTGTCCCCTCATCTCGCTCAGAAATTGGGTTTGCACTGTTGTAGAAAAAGGCACAACAAGAAAAAACATTAATTTACCTAGGAGACACCTAAAACCAAGCCAAGCAGTAAATGAAAACAAATATTGGAGTTTCAAAGAAAAATTTATTGCAAAAATGCCGCTCAGACGTTGTCTGGCATATCAATGGCCCCCCTACCCACAAAGTACTCCATGTATTGGTTTCTAACCTCATGGGCGCTTTGGGAGGGGCAAGCCAGGACGAGCAGCTTCAAGGCCCGTGAGGTTCTCATTTTCTATCAATTCTGCTTCTTGGACAACTGAGACCGAATAGTTTGCAGAATATCTTTTTAGGAAATTGTGAAGAACACAGCACGCCAGCACAATGTGATTGATTTTGTATTCTGCCATGTGGATAGGCGTTAAAAAAAGGCGGAACCGGCTGGCCAGTATACCAAAAGTGTTCTCCACCACTCTTCTGGCTCTGGACAGGCGGAAATTAAAAATCCTCTGGTCCGGGGTGAGGGTCCTCATCGGGAAAGGCCGCATCAGATGGTTTGCCAGGGCACACGCCTCATCTGCGACGAAGACGAACGGGAGTCCTTCCTGATTCTCTTCTGGGGGTGGCAAGCCCAGACTGCCACTCTGGAGACGACCAGTAGAACTCCGTCTGGGAGAACACTCCACCATCCGACATCCGGCCATTTTGCCCCACGTCCACATACAAGAAGTCATAGGTCGCAGACACTAACGCCAACATCACGATACTATTAAACCCCTTGTAGTTAAAATAGTACGACCCCGAGTTGGGTGGTGGGACGATTCGGACGTGTTTCCCATCAATTGCACCTCCACAATTGGGAAAGTCCCAACGACTGGCAAAGTGGGAGGCCACAGTCTGCCATTCCTGTGGCGTTGAAGGACACTGTGGAGTGAAACAAGACCAAAAATTAGTAATTTTGCAAACCAACATTGCAAGCAGATTAGACACACAAACATTTTTGGCCAAGATCAGTATAACATTTTGGGAACTGAGTATTTAAAGCCTAAAGTATAAGGTCCCCTTATCAGAGTCATGACCCCCCCATCCCTCCCCATATTACCTTCATATAGTCCTTCTGCAGGACCTGAATGATGGCAGAACAGGTCTCTGGAATAATGATCCCCAGAGCCTGGGGGGAGATGCCTGTAGAGAACTTGAGGTCCTGAAGGCTTTTCCCTGTCGCCAAGTAGCCCAACATGGCGATGAGCCTCTGCTCGGGAGTGATAGCTTGTTGCATGCAGGTATCCTGCCTGCTGATATATAAGGGGTCAGCAAAGCCAGCAGACGGTGAAAAACAGGGTCCGTCATCCGGAGATAATTTCTGAAATCATCAGGATTATTCTCCCGGATCTCACGGAGCAAAGGCATGTGCGAGAACTGGTCACGCTGGTGCAACCAATTCTTGGTCCACAAACTCCTCCCCTCCCTGTTCATGGACCAGGCTTGTGTCAAAGTAAGAACCCCAACACGAAGCCCCTGCACAGCACAAACTCCAGGACGAGTACGTAGACAAAACATGGTTTGAAAACGGTCGGCTGGTCAGAACGGACAACAGAAAGCACTGATAAACAGCAATGCCTGAAAGAACGACCTGAATAGCAGAAGCAATGCAAATTAAAGCGTACTATACCAAAATATAGTCCACAATGAGAAACACATACTTACTGACTACACGCACTGATTATCAGATATGCAAAGACAAGCAGAAACTGAAGAGCAGTAGCGAACTGAATCACAAATCTGAAAAGCGCGAATCATCTCTCACCAAACTTCTACTAACACACGATGCACACAAGATCAGCAGAAGGAGCCCAAAGGGTGCCGGACGTGGTGCTGAACTTCCCTTTTCTAGGCCCGCCGTACGTGGCCTACGTCACCGCGTTCTTGGCAACCCGAAATTCCGACAACTTAGTCCGACCGTGTATATGCCACATCACTTCCAGACCTCATCCGGAATTAATCTGTCGGAATAACTCCGACAGATTTGGTTGTCGGAATCTCCGACTGTGTGTACAAGGGCTAAATCTCTCTTCCTTCCTTTAATTCCTTTGACCCATTGCCTCATACACATGTAGAATAATGATCCCCAGAGCCTGGGGGGAGATGCCTGTAGAGAACTTGAGGTCCTGAAGGCTTTTCCCTGTCGCCAAGTAGCCCAACATGGCGATGAGCCTCTGCTCGGGAGTGATGGCTTAAAGCGTACTATACCAAAATATAGTCCACAATGAGAAACACATACTTACTGACTACACGCACTGATTATCAGATATGCAAAGACAAGCAGAAACTGAAGAGCAGTAGCGAACTGAATCACAAATCTGAAAAGCGCGAATCATCTCTCACCAAACTTCTACTAACACACGATGCACACAAGATCAGCAGAAGGAGCCCAAAGGGTGCCGGACGTGGTGCTGAACTTCCCTTTTCTAGGCCCGCCGTACGTGGCCTACGTCACCGCGTTCTTGGCAACCCGAAATTCCGACAACTTAGTCCGACCGTGTGTATGCCACATCACTTCCGGACCTCATCCGGAATTAATCTGTCGGAATAACTCCGACAGATTTGGTTGTCGGAATCTCCGACTGTGTGTACAAGGGCTAAATCTCTCTTCCTTCCTTTAATTCCTTTGACCCATTGCCTCATACACATGTAGAATAATGATCCCCAGAGCCTGGGGGGAGATGCCTGTAGAGAACTTGAGGTCCTGAAGGCTTTCGGAATAACTCCGCCGGATTTGGTTGTCGGAATCTTCGACAGTGTGTACAATGGCCTAGGGCCGTTATTAGGGGATGCAGAAAGAACTAAAATTAAATATGAGAGAATACATAGGATTAGAAAACCATCAGAGATGCCAGCTGAAACACCCAGAGATGTGATCGTAAGATTTCATAATTACAAAGATAAAGAGATAATATGGACGAATTTCAAAACAACCCCAGACAAATATGAGGAGTCTCCTTTACAGGTTTTTCCCGATTTAGCACCAGAAACACTCAGAAAGAAAACTGCTGAAACCCCTACTTGAAGTATTAAAAGAAAACAACGTACACTACTTCTTGGGATTTCCTGCCTGCCTTATCAGTAAGAAAGAGGGCCGATCAACAACGTTAAGATTCCCAGAAGACATGGAAGCATTTTGTAATAAATTGGATATTGCGTCGGTAGAGATTCCTGGGTAGTGGGAAGCACAGGAGAAAACATCACTCAGGTTCAACAACAATGGCATTCGACAGACAGAAGAAAATCCCTAAGAAGAAACCAGAAAAAAGTTGAGGGGAAGGGGATGGATAGGCCGGAGAAGAGAGGGGACAGATGGGTGGAAGGGGGGCTCTGCAGGAAGGGGGGGAGGTGGGGAGTGGCACCCCAAACGGGGAGGCAGAGGCTTGACATGGGCACCACAGATGGAGCTCAACCTTCTGGGGGGATACGGAGAGTGGGAAGGTTTGGGGAGACCACGGATCCCAGGGTCTTTTTCAAGGCAAATTCCCCCATAGGATGTGGGTTTGGGGGACAAGGGTAAGCGGGGGGTCGAGGGTGGGAGGTGTTTGGGGAGGGGGTCGGGTGGGTGGGGTGGGGAGGTCTCTCCAATATACAGGGAAAGGGGCAATCGAGGCTCAAGACCGCCAAGGCCTGGAAGTGGCATAATGCCGTCAGCCTGGTACACGGGTTAATGGAAAAGGTAGAAAATCGGGGCAGACAGACTAAGCCAGGGGAAGCTTAGGATGGGTGGCTGGGCGGATGAGCCTTATAGGAGGACAGGGGTTGGTGGGAGGCTTTAATATAGATGACTACATTAAAAGTGGTGTCTTACAATGTTCGGGGGCTTAATACCCCCAGCAAAAGAGCCAACATCTTAAGAGAAATGAAATATCTAAATGCAGATATAGTTTTACAGGATTCTAGCCTGAAGATTTGGTCCAGTGACTATCCGGTGTAGTTCTATGGGGACTCCCCAACCAAAATTGCTAGGGGAGTTGCTATAGGATTTTCGAGAGGTATAAGATTTGTAATCGAGGAAAGTAGGGTGGACCCGGAAGGGCGCTACTTGTTTCTAAAGGGCAGAATAAATGAAATAAGGTACTCAATAGCAAATATCTATGGACCTAATAGAAACCCAATAGGGTTTTTCCTGGGGGTGGTGGAAAAGTTCATGGAGTTCAAAAGAGGTTGGTTGGCTGGAGACTTCAATTTTAGCATGGATCTAGGGGTGGATAGTACATCCCGGGCACAGCGGACTGAGAATGAGCAGCAGAAATTACTTTAAAAAGAAGCTTCACCAACACCAATTGATGGATGTTTGGAGAACACAACATGTAAAAATATGGGACTACTCATTCCACTCCGCTGTGCATGGGACGTACTCGAGGATTGATTTATTTTTTGTAGAACATAGGATGTTGATCGCTGTGAAGAGTTCAAATATAGAAATTGGTGTTTTCTCAGATCACACCCCAGTGTCAATAAAATTGGGATGGAGGGGGAACGAAAGCGAGCAAACAGGTGGAGATGGGGGCGTTTCCGGATGCGATAGCGAGCAGACGTGTGGAGACTGAGCTCCTCACCACCCAAGCTAAATCCACAGCCCCTCTTCGAGCCAGGTGGAGAGCTGACCCCCTTAGAGCCTTACCTGGGCAGATATTTTTTTTGTTTGGGCCTACAACGTGGCATCCCGGCACCATCTTGCAGCCTGTGACTCCCGGACGCACTTCTTCACCGCTCCGCGACGCTCTGGAGGCTGAGTGGCTTCTCCAGTCCCGGCCGGCATCTTTGACACCCTGAGGACACCACAGCGCCCCGCCTGCCTGGCTTGTACACTCCAGAGACCGGCTGACGGACACCATTTCAGCAGGCCTATACACACCGGTGAGTGCCTGGGGAGTCAAGGGCCACTATAGCAAGCATGCCACATTTGACTGTTACTACTATAGCACCCCCTAACATTACTGCACCCGGGGGTGTAATCAGTGGAGGGCTCCAGAATCCACTTGGATTGAGGCCTACTTGGACGGGGGTGATTGCTGGGAAAGTCCGCGGCTGCGGCCTACCCATACAGCTTGGCGGCCATCTTGCTACTCCTGCAATCCCTGACGGGCACCCAGCGTGCTATCCTCTTGCTGAGTGCTGCTATCCCTCCATATCAACAAACCCTGGGCACTCTATTTAACCACTGCAGCCAAAAATTTACCAGAACTGTTGCCATCACAGTGCAGGACCCGTGCATTGGGAAGGGAGAGGCCCACATGGGCCTAGATCCCCAGACGCTCCCTCTGAGTCCTATATAGCTGCTTTAACAATGACGTACTCATGGTGCTGAATAGATGTAAGACAAACTCTGCCCAGCGTTCAGATTTACAGCTCTAAATATGCAAACAAAGACGCCTAAATCTAGCTCCACGATTAACAAGAGACCTGGGAAGGGAACGGCGACCAATCTTGCAGTCACTGGCCCCATACAGCAATATCTAGCTACCAGCAGATCGGAGTCCGGGTCATGCTGCAGCCAGGCCAGAACCTCTAAGTGCAGTGCATCTCCCTCCTCACTCACCGCCTCTGTTAGGGAGAGCTCTCCTGCATCATCCTGCTGTTCAGACCTTATGGATGACCCCGGTTCTCCCACAGGCTCAGACATGTCAACTCTGGTGAGCGGGCTCAAAAAGAGCTAGCTGGGATGTTTCATGGACTAGAAAAATCAATAAAAAAGGAGATCATTGGAGTTAGAGCAGATATGGCGCACATCCTAGACCGGGTGGAAGAAACAGAGCTCAGACAGGACTCACAGGCTGCAGCCATCAGAGAACTACAAGAGACTGTCACACAGTTAGCCTTTGCACAACGGGCCTCCTCTTATAAACTCGAAGATCTCGAGAATAGAAACCGCAGAAACAATTTACGTGTGCGGGGATTACCGGAGGTTACTGGAGATGACGATCTCGAACCGTCGATACGTGGCATTTTCAACACTATCTTGGGTAACCCAGTTACGAACAGCTGAGATTCGACCGAGTACACCTTGCTCTCCACCCCCACAACTTCTCCTTGGATCAACCTACAGATGTCATATGCCGCCTACACTGCTTACAGATAAAAACGCCATTATGGTTAAAATGTGGCACACCCCTTCCATAGACTTTGATGGAGACGTCATCAGAATTTTCCCAGATCTGACTAAGGACACTTTGGACCGTCGCAGAGCCCTAAAACCTCTTATGGAACACCTTTGCACAGATGGGATTACATACAGGTGGGGCTTTCCGGAGTGCCTAATCCCCACAAAAAATGGCCGTTCCCACACTCTACGGTACCCTGAGGATCTACCGTTGTTTCTGAAAGAGCTTAACTTGCCAAAAATTGATCTCCCGGGTTGGCAAGACCAGGTACCTTAGTTTTCATCCACCCCAGAACCTCAGTGGCGTAGAACCCCTTCTAAATAAAGGCGCACTTCAAACCCAGGATCCGCACAAAAAATGATTAGGAAACATTTTCTGTTTTCGTTCTTCCTTTTTCTTTTTGTTTGCATACAGGTGCTCAGAGCCCTGGATCAGCTCTGGGTGCATCCCTCCCACATGGATGATGCTGCAGTCCCCTACTGTACTTTGACTTTCGATAACTGAGTGAACCTTAAGCGCCTCTGGCTTTTGGGCTCTCTTTAGACTGGTCGAGCAAACCTGTGAGTTACATTGCCTTTTCAATCAGGAATTATTTGTTAAGGTCCTGTTGATCTCATATTTTACTGTATTTCTTTGGAGCTTATCTGTTGTACTTATGTTTCTTTTTTGTCTAGCTGAACGCTGGCAGAGCATATTGCTCCCATGTACCTCTTGCAGGTTACCTCCCCTACCCCCCTCCTTCTGGGGTTGGTGAGAGCGAATGGCAACCGTGCTGTGACTCCTGGTCTCTTGCTGGAGATGGGGACCGCCACCGGCTCTCTCTCTTCCCACAGGAATCACCATAGAATTCTGCGTGACGTGATACAGTTTCCCAGAAGTATATTATTGGATGTTTATGTTCCCTACTTATGTCCGCCTTTCCTAAATTTCTCTTCCACCTCTGCCCCCCCCTTCCTTGGATGGCTTGCGTGGAAATATGAGCTGAAGGGTCACACTCTGCTGATGAAATGGCCACGCTAACAATTACTTCGTATAATGTTAGGGGTCTGAATGTAGCCGCTAAACGGCATCAAGTTACCCGTGAATTGAGAAAATCTGCCTGTTCTATTGCCTTTCTTCAAGAAACGCACTTGACCCACACAACGCCGTTCAAATTAACCTCACCCCAATTCCCTCAGTGGTACTATAGTTTGTCTGACACTAACAAAGCCAAAGGCATGGCCACTGGATTCAGCGGTAGAGTACCCTTTCATCTTGAAAATGTGTTAGCGGATGATCATGGTCGCTTCCTCTTTTTGAGGGGTTTCTTGGGCAATACCCGGTGTACCTTAGCCAATATTTATTGCCTGAACCACAACCAGCCTGCCTTTTTATCCCAAATTCTCTCGAAATTGTCGCAATTCGCCAAAGGTATAACTATTTTCGTAGGTGACATTAATATGCCTCTAGACCCCATTTTAGACATCTCACATGGTCGTTCTAATATTTAATTTAAATGATTGTCATTTGTCAAACAAAGACTCCTAGACCTTCAATTGATTGACATCTGGCAGATTCGCCATCCTAAAGACAGATTTTTCCCACTTTTCAAAGACTCATCAATCCTACTCACGTATAGACAATATTTTCTTAGATCATCACCATCTCCCGTTTCTACAGTCCACACATATAGGAACCGCTACCATAACAGATCATGCACTGGTGTCGATGTCTGTCTATGACCATGCCCACCTTGGCTCACCGCTCCAATAGCTGGAAACTAAATGACTCTCTCCTTTCTAATCAAGCAGAGGTCTCCATGCTTTCTTCTCACTTAAAACAATACTTCAAAGATAATAAGCCTCCTGAGTCCTCCTCCTCTATTGTATGGGAGGCACATAAGGCTACCATGAGAGGCCAACTTATTGAATTGGGAGCTAGGAAAAAGAGGGAGCATGGTCAACAAGTCGCACAGGTGTTACATCAGATAGCGGATCTCGACAAACAACATAAACTCACTTTACACTCAACTCACCTCAAAGCCCTTACACTGAAATGGGAAGTACTGAAAAATCTCCTTGACTTAGACACTAAAAGAAGATTCCAACGCTACGCACAGAAAATGTATGAGTGGGGGAATAATCCAGGCAGACAAATGGCGAGATCCCTTAAAGCGAAGCAATCTAACTCCTTTATCCCCAAGATAAAACTTCCTGATGGAGATCTGGTACACGCAACCCCACATATTGCTAAAGCTTTTAGGAACTACTACGCTGACTTATACAACGTGACAAGCAACACATCCTCTTTGACTCCAGAGGAAAAGCGCAACCGCATATTTTCCTACCTGAAAGAGGCCAATCTACCTAAACTTTCCACTTCGGCACTTAAGAACCTAGAAACTGAATTTTCCGTAGAGCAATTTCAAATGGCCCTGAAATCTTCCCCTACTGGGAAAGCCCCCGGCCCGGACGGGTTCTCCATTTTTTACTATAAGACATTTAGTGACATCCTACTCCCCCATCTCACGGTATACGCCAACTCAATTTCACAAACCTCAGGATTGCGCTCTGGATTTCTCATGGCCCACATCACAGTCATTCCCAAGCCAGGAAAGGATCCCACTCAATGTGGTAGCTATAGGCCGATCTCCTTGCTAAATATAGATGTTAAATTATCCTCCAAGGTTATGGCTAACTGTTTACTTCCCCTTATACCTAGCTGGATCTCAAAGGATCAGATGGGTTTCATACCTGGCAGAGAAGCCAAAGACTCCCTCCGAGCAATATCCCTGATCCAATATGTCCGAAGGCGCTCCCAGTCCACCCTACTTATCTCCACTGATGCCGAAAAAGCGTTTGATAGGGTGGATTGGGAATACCTCAGAGCGACCCTGTGTCACTTTGGACTGGGTCTCAAAATGTTTTACCGCATTTCCTCCCTGTACTCCAATCCCACGGCACAGAAACGCTCACCTTTCTGTGGCTTCTTGGATACCCCGCCCACACAGATCTCTTGGCCACACAACCTCTTCACTCACCACCTCTACCTTGGATGTAAGGAACACTTTACATGTGATTTTTTTTTTTGGTCATATGATTCCCCCTTACAACCGCTCCTTAACCATAACTACTTCTTACCAGGCCTACTGGACCCAGGCTTTAAGACATGGTCCCTGGACCGACCACTGCTGCTACACCATGTCCTTTGAGCCAATGTCATCAAACCTCTACCTGAAATCATCGGCCCCAAACCAACCACATTCCTAGATAACTGGAGGTTCATTCAGCTACAACGCTTCCTTCGAACCCTCCCCAAGCCGCTAAGAGGGCTAGAGGACTTAAATGCTATCGAGGAAGTGTTCCACCCGGAAGATCCGTCCTTACATTGCATCTCGACCTTTTACAAAGCCCTTATTACACTCCTCAGCAACGCACATCCGTCATACTTAGTCAAATGGGAATCGGATCTGAACTCCTCTCTCACAGACCATCGAAAAGATAAAATCCTACAGTTAACCCACATCTCATCCTTCGCTTCTAAAATGGCTGAAGTGAATTATAAATTACTTACCAGATGGCACTACACCCCATCAAAGTTACACCAGATGTTCCCTGACAATTCCCCGTTATGCTGGAGGAATTGTGGGCTCAAACTCATGCACATATCTAGTGGACATGCCCTAGTATCCGACCATTTTGGTCCAACATCACCCAACTTATACAGCGGATCTCAGGCACCAGCCTTCCCAAAGACCCTTGGACCATCCTCTTCCACGCTACCATGGAATCCGCTTGAGTGTATAAACGCTCAATCATTCCTCACTTGTTAAAAACAGCCAAGGCATTAATACCTGCTCTGTGGGGACAACCTAAGATTCCATCAATCAAAAGCTGGCTACAAAAGGTATCGGAAGTGCACCTTATGGAGGACATTACCCACAACAATAAGAATACCGCACAGAGACGCACCATAACCTGGACCCCATGGTTAGAATTTAAAGCTACTCCTTACTATAAAGAACTCACAAACAAACTCACTGATGCATCCACCCTTCCGAACTTGTCTTAATAGCTCCATTTGCACAAAGGCCATCCCTTTCGAAATATAGGCTTACTTTGTCTCTTATCTGATCCTAAAGGTTTAATTACATTTATTTTTCATGTGTTGTCACGCAAGCCACCACCCCTCTCCCTTCCCTCCTCAACCCCCCCCCTTCCCTTTGCTCTCCCATTTCTTTCCATTTCACAATCTGAACTCTTCTCCTTTTCTTGACAAACTCTACATACTTTCTTTACTTTAATTTATGCATAGAAGTGTGACTTTACCTGTCCAAATGTTATTTACACTGGAGCAGGAACTTTTAATATCTATAGAGTTCAGGTGGGTTTGCATCTGGCCCCCAGATACCATCAAATGCTCAGGTAACTAATTGCACTTTACATGTAACATTGATTTACTCTTTGTTCACTGTTTGTTGTTTGTCTTTAATGCTTCAATAAACATTTATTAAACAAAAAAAAACAGGTGGAGACTGAACGAAGCACTGTTGCAAGATACAGCGGTTGTAGAGAGGATAAAAGAACTAGAATGGTACTTTACAACAAATAGCATTAGCACCACCTCGGAAAGCTACGGTTTGGGAGGCCCACAAGGCCTACATTAGGGGGAACCTGATTGCAATAGAAACCGCAAAAAAAGGGCAAATAGACAGAAAAGCAAAGGGTTATATAAAGAAATTTATGCCCTCGAACAGAGACAGAAAAACATAGGTGAGAAAAGGGTAGAACAGGAAATCATTATAAAGAGAGAACAACTAAAAGAAATTATTGAACAAGAAAATAGTGCCCTTTTATTACCGGTTTAAAAAAGAGATGCCAATGGGGGGATATTTTGAGCAAATACCTTGCTAAAAAAGAAAAATAAAGCTAACTTTATTGAAAGTATTCAGTCAGGGAAAGGGGGAAGGGTCTTTTCAACTCCAGAGATTGCTCGGGCCTTTCAAGAATATTACGAGAATTTATACTCCATAACTCAAAGACCCCCCGGATATCGTTAAAAAGAGACTAGACAACACCAGAGGTTTTTTAAACAGATGCAGCCTTAAAAAAAAATACCTGTAGATAAAGCTGGCCCCCTGGAGGACCCTATAACTGAAACATTTAAAATGTTAAAAGAGTCAGTGGCTGGGAAAAGCCCTGGCCCCGATGGGTTTACAATCGCTTATTATATAAAAAATTTAGTGATATCCTAGTCCCAAAATGGTTTCTTATATGAATGGGATAGGTGTAGATTGGGAAATACGATGGGAAGTGCTTGAGGTGGAGATTATCATTATTCCCAAGGAAGGAAAAGACCCTACTCTGTGCTCTAGTTACCGGCCCATTTCTCTACTGAACGCTGACGTAAAGCTATTTGCAAAGATTTTAGCTAATCGAATGAAGACGGTAATGAATGATCTGGGGCACACAGATCAAGTAGGATTTGTCCCTGGTAGGGAGAGTAGGGACAATGGCATCAGAACCCTTTTGGTTATACACAAGCTGAAAGAGATTAGATCCCCAGGGCTACTACTGTCGATAGACGCCCAGAAAGGGTTTGACAGAGTAGACTGAGGATTCATGCAAAACTCTCTGGAGGCATTTGGAGTCAGCCCTAAGATAAGTTGGATAAACGCCCTATATAAGCAACCCACAGCGAGGGTCAAAATAAATGGGTCTCTATCAAGGCCATTCGAAATGTTTAAATGGGCTCGGCAGGGCTGTCCCCTGTCACCTCTATTATTTATTCTATCAATGGAACCATTGTTGGCTAGGATAAGAACAAACCCAGACATCAAGGGATTACAGATCAATAATGAAGTGTACAAAACAGCGGCATATGTGGATGATGTTCTGTTTTATGTCACCAGCCCTAGGACAACCCTTCCCATCTTATTGAACACCTTAAAGTGTGGCGAAGTATCGAACTTTAAAATGAATCCTTCAAAATTAGAAATTTTAAATGTAAACGTTGCCCCACAGGAAGCACGAACGCTTAAACAGGACTTTCCATTCATATGGAGGGACAGCGAAATCAAGTATTTGGGAGTCAAAATAACACCTACACATGGTACTATGTACCAACAAAATTATATTCTGCTAATGAACAATATTAAAACCGAGTTTAAATACCATAGCTTCAAGACAAAGATCTTGGATTCATAGTATAAACTGCCTGAAGATAATACTCCCTAAAATATTATATAAAATACAAATCATACCAATCCCAATCCCAGAAACCTATTTAAAAAAATTTAATTTGTTATTCTGCAGGTTTATTTGGAGGCATAAAAAGCCACGAATAAGTCTGGGAATACTTGCAAGAGACAAGACACAAGGGGGATTGAGGGGCAGCACAGTGGTGTAGTGGTTAGCACTCTCACCTAGTAGTAAAAAGTTGCTGGTTCGAATCCCAACCACGACACTACCTGCCTGGAGTTTGTATGTTCTCTCTGTGCCTGCGTGGACTTCCTCCAGGTACTCTGGCTTCCTCCCACACTCCAAAGACATGCAGGTAGGTTAATTGGCTTCTGTGCAAAAAAGCCACGAATAAGTCTGGGAATACTCGCAAGAGACAAGACACAAGACTCTAGTATATGAATGGGGACCTTGGATTGTGGGCTCCTTGAGGGTAGGGACTGATGTGAGTGTGCAATGTACAGGGATGGGGACAATTGTAGACACTCACTCAGGTTGGACTGGTGTCTTTATTCAACCTTACTAACTATGTAAGGGGGATTGGGGGTCCCCGACATTAAAACCCATTACTATTCAATTCTATTGGCACGAGTGGTTGGGTAAAAGATGATAAAGAAAAAAGTTGGGTTAAGTTTGAAAGCGGGATTAGTAAAGTTCCACTGGGTAAAGTAATATCCTACACACTAGATATATTAAAGGATTAGAGAATTAGAGGACATACGCACACAATTACATGGATAGCTATGGCAACGTGGGACAGTGTTCACAAAAAACAAAATTGGGACTACAATTCCCCACTAATACCACTATGCGACACTTGTTATTTTATACTGGGGAAAGAAAGGATTCATGGGGGGTGGTTCAAGAATAAAGATGCACAACTAAAAGAAATTATAAGTAACGGCGAAATTTGCACTTTTTTTTTAGGAACTAAGGAATAAGAGAGGTGTTGGATATAAACTGTAGGAGGTATGCACAGTTGAAACACTTTGTGTAATCCCTCCCCCAGCCGATCAGGTCAGAATACAGCTTACGCCCACTAGAGCGGCTGTGTGTTGCGACTGACAGAAGGAGAGGGATCTCGAAGATGTATAACATTTTTAATGGTTTAAAAATTTCGGTGCCGCCTCCTTTTATAAAAAAATGGGACGAAGAGTTCGGGACAAGAAGTATGGAGGCAGAGGTGTATAAAATATTAAGACTGCCGCATGCGATTTATTCGGAAATGAACTACAAGTGTATGGCATGGTGGTACTTAACCCCAGACAGATTACACCAATTTCAGAGCGGGGTCTCCAATTTATGCTGGAGGGGTTGTTCAGAAATAGGTGGACATGCCCTAAAATTAAAGTATTCTGGAAACGAGTACTATCAACAATTGAAGAAATTGCGGGTTTCAAAATACCAGAAGAGACAAGGATTTGCCTGCTCCATGGGGTTAGCATGTCCATAAAACAATATAGGAGAACATTGATACCAGGTCTCCTAAACGCAGCAAAGAGTTTAATCCCCCGCCAGTGGAAAGATCCAGAGAGCCCCTCTCTGAAAAGTTGGTTTTGGAAAATTGTAAATTTGATTAATCTAGAGCTTTTAAAGTATAGCGGAGAAATAGGAGAAGTAGGGTTCGAAAAAAGATGGAAAGATTGGGTAAAATATAAGCAATCACCAAGATACGCAAAAAGGATGTCAGAAGAACCACAGCATGACTAAGGGCCGAAAAGGCAGGACTTTAGATATTTGGAGAGACCTAAGGGTGGGACGCAGGTGGGGGGAATTGGGCTGGGAGGGACAATATTTTGTAAATACATGTATACTGTAAGTGGGCATGTTTGTAGCCCTTATTAAAAAAAAAAAAAAAACATATTCAAGTAATAATTGCTACAATGATGTTGAAACGAGAAGGAACAACAACGAACGGTAGCATTGATTCAAGTCTCTCTAAAGTGTTCACTGAAGTGCCAAAAAAAAGTGCCCTCAGCAAGTAAGACACTTCCTCCACTTTCTGTAAAGCCTCCCGAGATAGAAAGAACATGTCTAGTTGGGACAAAGATTTATATGACTCCGTTGAGCAAGAGAACTCCTTCTTATCCAGGTGTTTCCAATGCCATACTTCAATTAAATCCTAGGCAGCTGCCCATTCTCTTAAGGCGGGAGATTGTGGTCTAGCACACCGGAGTCTATCCATCTCCGTATCCATGACCCTATTAAAATCACCCTCTATAATGAGGTGACCTTGCACCATAGGAAATACTGTGTCCGATAAGGTTCGGGTAGGGACTGCCAATCCCATGGCCTCCGATTTAGTAAAATTAATTTTTAGGTGGGAAATCATCCCATATTTCCCAAACTCCCGGAGTAGGTTTGGCAGGGAGACGTGGGGATTTGTCAGGGAGAATAGGAGGTCGTCTGCGTATGCGGAGATTTTACAGTGTGAATTACCGATTTGGAGCCCAGAGATATCTGGATTAAGTCTAATGGTACATAGAAACGGTTCTAGGGACAAAGCGAAGAGTATCGGGGACAGGGGGCAGCCCTG
Source organism: Lithobates pipiens (assembly GCF_037356315.1). Lineage (NCBI taxonomy): Eukaryota > Metazoa > Chordata > Amphibia > Anura > Ranidae > Lithobates > Lithobates pipiens. The sequence goes on from NW_027507789.1 coordinate 78,132,461, forward strand.
TCTCGTCCCATTCCTGATAGGAAAGGGGGTCGACAGGACTCCGTTTGCCTTGACTTGAGCAGAGGGGGTCAAGTAGATGTTGGTGATCCATCTCATCATCTTCTCCCCTAGACCTATGTGTCTGAGAACAGAAAACATGTAGTGCCAGTTGACCCTGTCAAATGCCTTCTTGGTATCAGTATTGACCAAGAGGCATGGTACTTTGCGGGTATTTGCTACATGGAGCAAATTCAAGACCTTTATAGTGTTGTCTCTTGCTTCTCTGTTGGGTATGAACCCCATCTGATCTAGATGTACGAGTGATTGGAGATGGTACGCTAATCTAGAGACAAGTATTTTAGAAAACAGTTTCAAATCCAGGTTTAGCACGGTGATCGGTCTGTAGCTGCCGCATTGGTTGGGGTCTTTCACCTCTTTAGGGATCAGTGATATATGGGCTCTCAATGTGTCCCTGGGAAAGTCAGTTCCTGCACCTAGGGCATTAAAGAAAGACACCAGGTACGGCCCCACAATTGGGAGTAGTGCCTTATAATATTGGGCGGTGAAGCCGTCTGGACCCGGGGCTTTATCCGCCTTCATGGCATTCACAGCTACCTGAAGTTCCTCTAGAGTAATCGAAGCTTCCAGTACTGCCTGGGAGTCTGCGATATAGCTATCTATCTGCGATTGAGTACAAGTGGAACTCGGTAGATTGTAGAGACCTGAGTAAAATTCACCGAAGGCCATGGCAATTTGCTGCGGGTGGTGGCCCGTTGGCCCTGTGTATCTATCCCCTAGGGCAGTGATGGCGAACCTTGGCACTCCAGATGTTTTGGAACTACATTTCCCATGATGCTCGGGCACTCTGCAGTGTAGTTGAGCATCATGGGAAATGTAGTTCCAAAACATCTGGGGTGCCAAGGTTTGCCATCACTGACCTAGGGGATATAGGACGCTGATTTAATCGCTTTGACCAACTTGCCTAACGTCTTCCCGCATTTGTCTCCCGTTTCTTATGACAGCTGACTTGTGAACTGTACCGCTGCTTTCGCCTTGTATTGGAGAGCTTCCGTGATTTGTGTGCGAAGTGTTGACAATTCAACTTCTAAGGGTTGTGTGGGGGTATGTTTATGTTTAGATTCAACAGAGGCCAGCCGGGTGAGTAAGTTAGCTATGTGCGCATTTCTTTTCTTTTAAATGGTGGCTCCATGTTTAATAAGAACACCCCGAATAACCGTTTAATGGGCTTCCCAGAGAATCCCGGGGTCGCAATCTTGGGTGGCATTTTCCTGAAAATACAGGTTAAGTTCTTTGGAAACATCTGCAAGAACCTCAGGGACCTGCAGGAGGCTTTCGTTTAACCACCAAAATGGGGACCTGGGTGAGGGGTGGTCGCTAAAATTGTAAGTTAAAGAGACGGGAGCATGGTCGGACCATGTGATCTGACCCAAAGCGGTAGAACTGACTAAGTGCAGCTGATCGTGTGGAATCAGGAAGAGGTCTATCCTGGAATAGACTTTATGTGTTGAGGAGTAAAAGGTATAGTCCCTTTCTTCGGGGTGTTGGAGTCTCCAGACGTCTATGTGTCATGTAAGGTCTGTGTTACACGTTTCCTGCAGGTTGGTGGCGTAGAGGAAAGTCCGGAGGACGTGTCCGAAGCAGGGAACAAAGGAACCTTAAAATCGCCCCCTAGAATTAACTGTCCTGTCCTGTCTTGACCTCCATCAGTTTGGAAAGAGTGTGTCTGAGGAAAGTGTCTTGGTGGTCGTTGGGGGCATAGAGCGTGGCTAGTGTGAATTGCGCTTCCCCAATTTGTCCCACCAGGAAAAGGAATCGCCCCGCCGGGTCGATTGTAACCCCTTGGCACTGCCAGGGTATTTTGCTAGAGACCACGATAGACACCCCCTTGGATTTAGAAAGGGGGTTAGTGGAGTGATATGCCCTGGAATAGTATCTGTTCTGAAGTAGGGGGAGTTTGTCATTTGTAAAGTGAGTCTGTTGAATAAAGGCTATGTCCGCGTGAGAATTCTTAAGGTCATGGAGGAGCATACGTCTCTTTTCCGGGGTGTTTAAACATTTAGCATTTAAGGAAACTACCTTGACGGAGGCCACCGCCGTGTCTCAAGAGTGGGGTGAGAGAAATCAGAAGGGGTACACCAAAGGGGTAATGCAGAAGACAATCTCAGGGGAGAAGAAAGGGTAAGGAAGGGGAGAAGAGAGAAGAAGAAGAAAAGAAAAAAGGAAGGGGCGGAGTCTGTGGGGCGGAAGGGTAAAAGACTACCACCACTCTGGTACTTCCGGAGGCGGTTAGGAGTTAGCTAATGGGAAGACCTAGTCTTCAGTAGCTTACCGGGAGTACACAATGGCCTATGTGGGGTGAGGGCAGACAGGGGACCGGTGGCGAGCCCCCGGGCCTCCCACCCAACTCAGCGCACTCAAAACAAAAAAGGGTAGAGGGGGGTGGAGGGGGGGGGGAGAGGGGGAAGGGTGGAGGGGGGGTGAAGGGGGAAGGGGTGAATGGTAGAGGGTGGTGAAGGGGGGAGGAGAGAGGGGGAAGGGGGAGGGGGGAAGGGTGGAGGGGGGTGAAGGGGGGGAGGAGGGAGGGGGGAAGGGTGGAGGGGGGAGGAGGGAGGGGGAGGGAGGGGGAAGGGGGAGGAGAGAGGGGGAAGGGGGAGGGGGTGAAGGGGGGAGGAGAAAGGGGAAGGGGGAAGGGTGGAGGGGGGTGAAGGGGGGAGGAGAGAGGGGGAGGAGAGAGGGGCAAGGGTGGAGGGGGGTGAAAGGGGAGGAGAGAAGGGGAAGGGGGAAGGGGGGAGGAGAGAGGGGGAAGGGTGAAGGGGGAGGAGAGAGGGGGAAGGGGGGAGGAGAGAGGGGGAAGGGGAGGAGAGAGGGGGAAGGGTGAAGGGGGAGGAGAGAGGGGGAAGGGTGGAGGGGGTGAAGGGGGGAGGAGAGAGGGGGAAGGGTGAAGGGGGAGGAGAGAGGGGAAGGGGGAAGAGTGGAGGGGGGTGAAGGGGGGAGGAGAGAGGGGGAGGAGAGAGGGGCAAGGGTGAGGGGGGGGAAAGGGGAGGAGAGAAGGGGAAGGGGGAAGGGGGAGGAGAGAGGGGGAAGGGTGGAGGGGGGTGAAGGGGGGAGGAGAGAGGTTGGAGGGGGGTGAAGGGGGGAGGAGAGAGGGGGAGGAGAGAAGGGGGAGAGGGGGGGAAGGGGGGGAGGAGAGAGGGGGAGGAGAGAAGGGGGAGGGGGGTGAAGGGGGAGGAGAGAGGGGGAAGGGTGGAGGGAGGTGAAGGGGAGGAGAGAGGGGGGAGGGGGGAGAAGGGGGGAGGAGAGAAGGGGGAGGGGGTGAAGGGGGGAGAAGGGGGAGGAGAGAAGGGGGAGGGGGGAAGGGGGGAGGAGAGAGGGGGGAGGGGGAGGAGAGAAGGGGGAGGGGGTGAAGGGGGAGGAGAGGGGAGGAAGAAGGGGGAGAGGGGTGAAGGGGGGGAGGAGAGAGGGGGGAGGAGAGAAGGGGAGGGGGGTGAAGGGGGGAGAGAGAGGGGGGGTGAAGGGGGGAGGAGAGAGGGGGAGGGGGG
>NW_027507789.1:78136199-78181199 GCF_037356315.1 Lithobates pipiens
AGAGAAGGGGGGGGGGGGTGAAGGGGGGGAAGAGAGAGGGGGAAGGGTGGAGGGGGTGAAGGGGGGAAGAGAGAGGGGGGAGGAGAGAAGGGGGAGGGGGGTGAAGGGGGGTGAAGGGGGGAGGAGAGAAGGAGGAGGGGGTGAAGGGGAGGAGAGAGGGGGAAGGGGGAAGGGTGGAGGGGGTGAAGGGGGGAGGAGAGAGGGGGAAGGGTGGAGGTGGGTGAAGGGGGGAGGAGAGAGGGGAAGGGTGGAGGTGGGTGAAGGGGGGAGGAGAGAGGGAGGAAGGGTGGAGGGGGTGAAGGGGGAGGAGAGAAGGGGGAGGGTGTTAAAGGGGGAAGGGTGGAGGGAGGTGAAGGTGGAGGAGAGAAGGGGGAGGGGGGTGAAGGGGGAGGAGAGAAGGAGGAGGGGGGTTAAGGGGGAGGAGAGAAGGGGGAGGGGGGTGAAGGGAGGAGGAGAGAGGGGGAAGGGTGGAGGGGGGTGAAGGGGGGAGGAGAGAGGGGGAAGGGTGGAGGGGGGTGAAGGGGGGAGGAGAGAAGGGGGAGGGGGGTGAAGAGGGGGAGGAGAGAGGGGGAGGGGGAAGGGTAGAGGAGGTGAAGGCGGGGGAGGAGAGAGTGGGAGAAGGGGGGAGGAGAGAGGGGGAAGGGGGAGGGCGAAGGGTAGAGGGGGGAAGGGTGGAGGTGGGTGAAGGGGGGAGGAGAGAGGGGGAAGGGTGGAGGTGGGTGAAGGGGGAGGAGAGAGGGGGAAGGGTGGAGGGGGGTGAAGGGGGAGGAGAGAAGGGGGAGGGGGATGAAGGGGGGAGGGGGGTGAAGGGGGAGGAGAGAGGGGGAAGGGTGGAGGGGGGTGAAGGGGGGAGGAGAGAAGGGGAGGGGGGGTGAAGAGGGGGAGGAGAGAAGGGGGAGGGGGGGAAGGGTAGAGGGGGTGAAGGGGGAGGAGAGAGGGGGAGGGGGGAAGGGTAGAGGGGAGGTGAAGGCGGGGGGGGGAGGAGAGGGGGAGAGGGGGGAGGGCGAAGGGTAGAGGGGGGAAGGGTGGAGGTGGGTGAAGGGGGGAGGGAGAGAGGGGGAAGGGTGGAGGTGGGTGAAGGGGGGAGAGAGAGGGGGAAGGGTGGAGGGGGGAGGAGGAGGGGAGGAGAGAGGGGAGGAGAGAAGGGGGAGGGGGGTGAAGGGGGGGGGGGGACGAGAAGGGGAGGGGGGAGAGAGGGGGAAGGGGGAAGGGTGGAGGGGGTGAAGGGGGAGGGAGAGGGGGAAGGGTGGAAGGGTAGAGGGAGGTGAAGGCGGGGGAGGAGAGAGGAGGGGAGGGTAGAGGGGGTGAGGCGGGAAGGGTAGGAGGGGTGTCGGGGGGGAGGAGAGAGGGGGAGGGGGGAAGGTTAAAGGGGCGAAGGGGGAAGGAGAGAGAGGGGAGGGGAAGAGAAGGGGAGGGGGAAGGGTAGAGGGGTGAAGGGGGGAGAGAGAGGGGAGGGGAAGGGTAGAGGGAGGTGAAGGTGGGGGAGGAGAGAGGGGGAAAAGGGTAGAGGGGGGTGAAGGAGGGGGCAAGGGTAGAGGGGTGAAGGGGGCAGGATAGAGGGGGAGGGGGAAGGGGTAGGGGGGTGAGGATAGAGGTGGAGGGGGTAGCGTAGAGGGGGGTGAAGGGGGGCAGGGATAGAGGGGGAGGGGGGAAGGGTAGAGGGGGTGAAGGCGGGGGAGGGGGCAAGGGTAGAGGGGGTGGAGGGGGAAGGGTAAAGGGGGTGGAGGGGGGAGGAGAGAGGGGGAGGGGGAAGGGTAGAGGGGGGTGAAGGGGGAGAGAGGGGGAGGGGGAAGGGTAGAGGAGGTGAATGGTGGGGGGGAGGAGAGAGGGGAAGGGTAGAGGGGGTGAAGGAGGGGGGAAGGGTAGAAGGGGGTGAAGGGGGGCAGGATAGAGGGGAGGGGGAAGGGTAGAGGGGGGTGAAGGGGGAGGATTGAGGGGATGGGGAAGGGTAGAGGGGGGGAGGGGGAAGGGTAAAGGGGGTGGACGGGGGAGGAGAGAGGTGGAGGGGGAGGAGAGAGGGGGAGGGGGGAAGGGTAGAGGGGGGTGAAGGGGGGAGAGAGGGGGATGGGGAAGGGTAGAGGGAGGTGAAGGTGGGGGGAGGGAGAGAGGGGGAAGGGTAGAGGGGGGTGAAGGAGGGGGGAAGGGTAGAGGGGGGTGAAGGGGGGGCAGGACTAGAGGGGGAGGGGGGAAGGGTAGAGGGGGGGTGAAGGGGGGAGAGAGGGGGAGGGGAAGGGTTAGAGGGGGGTGAAGGGGGGAGGAGAGAGGGAGGGGGGAAATGTAGAGGGGGTGAAGGGGGAGGAGAGAGGGGAGGGGGAAGGGTAGAGGGGGTGAAGGGGGGAGGAGAGAGGGGGAGGGGGAAAGGGTAGAGGGGGTGAAGGGGGAGGAGGAGGGGGAGGGGGAAGGGTAGAGGGGGTGAAGGGGGAGGAGAGAGGAGGAGGGGGGGTGAAGGCGGGGGAGGGGAAGGGTAGAGGGGGTGAAGGGGGGGAATGAGAGGGGGAGGGGGTGAAGGGGGGAGGAGAGGGGGAGGGGGGATGGGTAGAGGGGGGTGAAGGGGGAGGAGAGTGGGAGGGGACGGGGTAGAGGGGGGTGAATGCAGGAGAGGGAGGAGGAGGGGGGTGAAGGCGGGGGAGGGGGAAGGGTAGAGGGGTGAAGGGGGGGGGGAATGAGAGGGGAGGGGGGATGGGTAGAGGGGGGTGAAGGGGAGGGGGTGAAGGGGGGGAGGAGAGTGGGAGGGGGAAGGGTAGAGGGGGGTGAATGCAGGGGAGGAGAGAGGGGGAGGAGAGAGGGGGAAGAGGTAAGGGTAGAGGGAAGTGAAGGTGGGGGGAGGAGAGAGGAGGAGGAGGGGGGAAGGGTAGAGGGAGGTGAAGGTGGGGGGGAGGAGAGAGGGGGAGGGGGGAAGGGTAGAGGGTGGTGAAGTTGGGGGGAGGAGAGAGGGGGAGGGGGGAAGGGTTGAGGGAGGTGAAGGCGGGGGGAGGAGAGAGGGGGAGGGTGAAAGGGTAGAGGGGGTGAAGGGGGGAGGAGAGAGGGGAGGGGGGAAGGGTAGAGGGGGGTGAAGGGGGGAGGAGAGGGGTGAGGGGGGAAGGGTAGAGGGGGTGAAGGGGGAAAATGAGAGGGGGGAGGGGTGAAGGGTAGAGGGGGCTGAAGGGGGGAAGGAGATGGGGGTGAGGGGGTGAAGGGGGGAGGGGGTAAGGGTAGAGGGGGTGAAGGGGGAGGAGAGGGGGGTGAGGGGGGTCAAGGGGGAGGAGAGAGGGTAAGGGTAGAGGGGGGTGAAGGGGAGGGTGAAGGGGGATGAGAGGGGGGGTGAGGGGTGTAAGGAGAGGGGGTGAGGGGGAAAGGTGAAGGGGGGTGAAGGGGAGGATGAAGAGGGGGTGAGGGGGAAGGGTAGAGGGGGGTGAAGGGGGGTAGGAGAGGGGGGGAGGGGGGGAAAGGTGAAGGGGGGTGAGGGGTGAAGGGTAGAGGGGGTGAAGGGGGAGGGGGTAAGTGTAGAGGGGTGAAGGGGGAGGAGAGGGGGAGAGGGGGTCAAGGGGGAGGAGAGGGGGTAACGGTTAGAGGGGGTGAAGGGAGGGTCAAGGGGGGATGAGGGGGGGTGAATGGAAGGTGAAGGGGTATGAGAGGGGGGTGAGGGGGGAAGGGTAGAGGGGGTGTGAAGGGGGAAAGAGAGGCGGGGTGAGGGGAGAAGGGTAGAGGGGGTTATGGGGGAAGGGTAGAGGGGGTGAGGGGAAAGGGTAGATGTTGGTGAAGGGGGGGGAAGAGAGGGGGGAAGGGTGGAGGGGGGTGAGGGTAGAGGGGGGTGAAGGGAAGAGGGGGTGAAGGGGGAAGGGAAGAGGGGGGAGGGGGAGATAACCGGGGCGGCCTTTTCCGGTTGTCTGGCGGAAACCACCAGACATCCAACCCTGCACTTGGGGGGGGAGACTCCACATATGGGCCCCAAGGACCCCTCCCCCAAAGCCCACCCCAAGAACCCGGAAGATAATTCGGCAGGGACACAGAGCTCCACCAGTGCCGGGGGGGGACACCCAAACCATCCTGGAGCCAGCCCCCCCCCCCACAAGGAGCAGACCACCCCCCGCAACAGGGCCCGTAGCATAATCGGGAGGGCATGGAAGGGCATGAGAACAGCCGACCCTCGTTAAACATGCAAGCATAAAATTCCCCCCTCCACTGCACCCGCTTCCCATGACCTGCCGGTCAATCGTCTCTTTATGGGTGTAATGGTGCAGGCGACATAGGACGTCCCTCGGCCGGGGGCCGGATCGGGTGATCTAGGGCCCAAGGCCCTATGCACTCTGTCCACTTCCAGCTGTTCCGGTAAATGCTCGCCCGTGACCCGCCGGAAGATTGCCGTGACCGTGGCCAAAAGATCTGTAGCGCCGGTAGCCTTCGGGATGCCGCAGAGCCGGCATGCTGCGGCTCCGGTCCTCTATTTCCTCCATGCGGAGTTGAAGGTCCACCGTCGCCAGGGAGTGAGCACCGTGCCGGTTTTCTAGCACTGAGGCCCTTTGTTCCAGGGAGGCCACTGACTGTTCCCCTGTCGTGAGGCGAGTGCCCAGAGAGTGGACCTCTTGGCGAACAGCCGCTATCTCCTTCCTGTGTGCGGCCTCCATGATAGCCTCAATATCCGCCTTCGTTGGGAGAGCCTGCAGGATGGCTTTCAGCTCCGGGTCTGTGCGGTAGAGCAGAGGCAGGTGAGGAGATCCCCCGGGGTCCGTCAAAGGTGCTTCCGGGGAGTTCGGATAGAGGATCAGGCTCTGGGATCCCTCTGAGGTAGCCAGAAAATCCTCCAGCGTCAGGGCCGGGGGGTGCGAGCCATGCGGCGCCGCCATCTTGGATCCTGGGATGCCCGGGCCCGAACGGCCAAAAAGTCTCTGTATCTCCCCAGCCACTGGAGTGTTTGTAGAGAGGTTGGTCTGGTGTTTGTTCCTCTGACTTGTCTGCTTCCTAGAAGAGTGCATTCTAGACAAATCGGTGGAAAAGCGTCAAGTTGGGTGGAAGGTGGCCGGGAGCTCAGAGCATACACCTCTTCACTCGGCCATGTCCAGACCACGCCCCGTCCCACCTATTTTTATTGTACAGAGTATACTATACGCCGAAGAAACTTTTTGTTTGGTCGAAGGCAAGATACTTCTTGCCCCAGATGTGGAAGGATAGAGGGGGATATGATACATATGTTCTGGAGATGCCCCAAGTTATACCGCTACTGGAAGGAGGTAGTGGAAATAATAGCTCAGGTATTTGTGATGGCAGTAGATATGGAACCCTTGGGGTGTGTATTGCGGTGGATAGACTGAGGTAGTAAGCCTAAGGACAACAAACTAGCAATATTAAGGTGCCTTTTTCAAGCCAGGAAACTTATAGCCCAGAAATGTCAGTCCTCTACACCCCCTTCCAGTAGGGAGTGGGTACAGAACATGAATGGGGTAATCCTTAAGGAAAGGGTAGCATATACAAGACAGGGAGGTATTAAAAAATTTGACAAGACTTGGAAATTGTGGTGCGAGAAAATTAATAAAGGTATTTATATGTAAAAGTGGAAGGGCCACTAGACATGTAATCAGTGAGATGAGAACGCTCATGTGAGTGGGGAGGAGGGGTGAATGTCGGGAATGGAAGGGTGTAAAAGGGATCTATAGTCTTTTTATTCATGTTTTTGCTCTTTTTATATAAATATATGTGAATGTTGTTTGTTTTGATTAAATTGAAAAGAAATCAATAAAGAGATGAAGTAAAAAAAAAAAAAAGGAATGTAAAGACTAGTGTTGAGCGAAACCGAACTGTAAAGTTCGGATTCTACCGAACTTTCGGGTTTTTGGGTCCCGAACCCAAACAATTGACTGTATGTTTGGGTCCGGTGTTCGGCAACATAATGGCACATTTAAAAAAAGCCCTGCAGCAGCCAATCAACATTTGTTTAACTGGTGTGCCCTTAGAAGCCATCACAGCCATGCCTACTAATGGCATGGCTGTGATTGGCCAGTGTAGCATATGACCCAGCCTCTATTTAAGCTAGAGGCACACAGTACAGCACATCACTCTGCTTTAGACAGTGTAGGGACAGGTTCCTGGTTGCTGTGAGGGAGAGAATTACATGATAGGAGTCCTGATTCTGAAATCTATTCTAATTAGTCAGCGATTTTACACTGCACTGAAAGAAAAGATAGACAGTGTAGGGCAAGATTCCTGTTGGTGCTTTTGAGGGAGAGAAAATTATTGGTGAGGGACTAAGAAGGGGGGTCTGGACTAAAAAAGAAGCCGGAATAGATGTTAGAGGACCTCCAAAAGTGATAGGAGATGTGTTGGAAACTGTGGATCTTTTTTGGATACAATCTGAAGAGCATGCATATAAGGCAGTATTAGGTTCAGCATTAGCCACTGATTCAGTGGATACAGGATTAGAGTCTGCAGAGACCATTGGCTTGGTAGCCAAGGGTATGTTGGGTGTTGAAACTGTAATAGGTTTAGTGCTGTTGGGTGTTGAAACTGTAATAGGTTTACCTTTAGGCATAGGCCCATTCTTAATCACTTTTTGGGAAGAAACAGTAGGTTTTAAAGGCCTGGGGACGAAAGTAGTGCTTGTACTATGGGGGAAGGGGGGGATTTAGCAGTAGGACTAGGTTCAGAATTATTAATATTGCTGTTAACTATGTTGTTTCCTTTTAAGCTTACAGTGTTGTAAAAGGGAGATAAGAGGGGGAGGGGGAGCATGGGTAGATTTTCCCATCCATTTAAAAACTCTGTTATTGGTATAGTCATCAATATTCCGTCTAAATTTTCCCAATTTCCCCTGTATCATTGCGTCTTTGCTTTTTTTGGTATTGATTTTAAAAACGTTTAACCATTCAGTAGGTGTGGAGGAAAGGGTCGAGTGTAACTGGGAAATATTATTATATTATAATATTATAGGGCAGTTAGTAGTAGCCCCTGTTTAGGTCACCCCCCCTAAACCCCCCAATAAAGGTTTAACCCCTTGATCGGCCCCCAGTTAACCCTTTCAAACCCTGTTGCCAGCATCACTAATCGATCGCCATATTTTTGTCACTGGTGATGCTACTTAGCCAGTTAGGTGATTTGTTTCACGGTCATGTTTTTATAGCGTCATGTACCCCCATATATACTACCTAATATAGGTTTTAACCCCTTGACCCCGTCGCCTGTGGCACTAATTGATTGCCGTATTTGTGTCACTGGTGATGCTAATTAGCCAGTTAGTTTGGCCGTCTGGTTTTTATAGCCTCTGGTACCCCCATATATTAATAAAGGTTTTAACCCCCCTGATTGCCCCCTAGTTAACCCTTTCACCCCCTGTCACCAGTGATCACCATATTAGTGTTATGGGTGACACTGGTTAGTTTGTTTTTTATAGCATCAGGGCACCCGCCGTATATTACTCAATAAAGTTTTAACCTCTTGATCACCCGGCGGGTGATATAAGTTAGGTTTTAGCATCAGTCAGGGTCTGCGCCGCCACAGGCAGCGTCAGATTAGAGCCAGTACTGCTAACACCCATGTACACACCATAAATCTCCCTTAGTAGTATAGTGTCTGAACAGATCCATAGCTGATCTGATCTGATCCAATCCATACTTGTGTCCCCAGCAGTTTAGCGTTCTCAAAAATGCAGTGTTAGCGGGATCAGCCCAGATACCTGCTAGCACCTGTGTTTAGCCCCTCCGCCCAGCTCAGCCCACCCAAGTGCAGTATCAATTGTTCACTGTCACTTACAAAACACACATAACTGCAGCGTTTGCAGAGCCAGTGCTGATCCCTGCGAATGCTAACAGTTTTTTTTTGGTAGCATTTGAATCAGTTGCTGACAGTCAGGAGCTTTTTTACCTGTGAGTCTCACTAGTGTACCAGTAAATTTAGAGACCAAAATGTCAAATCGAAGGTACACTAGTGAAGAGGGCTACACATTTCTGAGCATGACAGATAGTGAAGAGGAAGTCACTCTTCTGTCAGATTCAGGCTCAGAATATGATCCTGTAGACAGCAGCACCCTGACAGATAGCTCTGATGACGGAGTTGTGGTCCCTGCCAAGGTCAGGCGTTCCAGACCCCGTTCTTTTGCTGTTGCTGAGGTGTAAGAACCGCAGGGCTCTCATATGGAGCAGAGAGCCAATACTAGCGCTGCTCATCCTTCTGGTGAACTGGCAAGCATCAGCAATCTAGTACACGCTGTCAAACCAGCACTGCAGTAACACATGATGACGTGGCGAGTCCCATAAGTCCAGTTCAAGCTGGTGCGGTAACTAGTGTCCCGCAGCCACCAAGAAGACAAACACAGCCGGTCGAGCCCATAGTGCCCTTCCTGCTGCATTCGCTATTCCTTATTGGGAACCCACCACTTCTGCATGCACTCATAATTCTCCCAGTCACTGGCCAACCCGGAATTCAGGTGGAAACAGTTGACTTTACGTCACTTGATTTTATTCGCTGTTTTTCGCGGAAGATCTCTATAGATCTATTATGGACCAAAGCAATTTGTATGCTGGTGAATTCATCAACGCTAATCCCAATTTAACTCTTGCCAGAGATTGGAAACCAATTACTGTTTTTCCGAATGTAAGACCTTTCTGGGCCTATCCCTCCTCGTGTGCATAACCAAAAAGAGTGAATTGCGGTCATATTGCTCCACTGACCCAATTCACCATATGCCCATGTTCTCTACCACCATGACCAGGGCACGATATGAGCAGATCTAGCTCTTGCGCATTCACTTCAACAACAATGAACTCTGTCATCCTCGGGGTGACCCTGGATACAATCAGCTTTACAAAATTCGGTCCCTCCTAAACCACTTCAACCAATGGTTTTCAGCCTTGTTTACTCCCCATCAAGTTGTCTGCATTGATGAGTCCATGATTACGTTTACCAGCCGCTTGTCTTTCAAACAGTATCTTCCCAGCAAGTGTGCCAGATATGGTGTCAAGATGTAGAAGTTCTGTGACAGGGCCACAGGCTATACATATAGTTTTATGGTTTACGAGGGAAGAGATACTCATGTAGAGCCGGAGAACTGCCCAGATTACATAGGACATGCTGGTAAGATTGTGTGGGACTTGGTGTCACCCTTATTTGGAAAGGGGTACCACTTGTATGTGGACAATTACATAAACGTGACACTTTTTAGTCACCTGTTTTGATCATGGAATTGGCGCATCTGGCACCGTGCGATCTAATCGCCAGGGCTTACCCCAGCTTGAAGTGTAATAATTTGCTCGCTGTGGGGGATAATCAGAATGTTTTTATTCTGTCCTACCTTCATGCAGACACGTCGGTCCAAATTCCTATGGTGTCTGGGGTTGTGGAGAAAGCCCTCTGTGTCCATGAATATAACCTTAATATGGGAGGGGGACCTCAACAACCATTAGTTGGCATCCTACCTAATTGCCCATAAGGTCAAACACTGGTACAAAAATGTGTCTGTATACTTATTTCAATTGGCTCTGCTGAATGCTAATGTGCTATACAAAGCTTCTAAAAAAACTGGATCCTTCCTTAAATTCCAGGAAGAGATCATCACAGCCCTTCTGTTTCCAGACAGTACTGTGGCCCAACTTCCCAATCCAAATGCAGTAAGCCGGCTGCATGAGAGGCATTTTCCTCATGTCCTACCCAATGAGCCCCCAAAGAAAATGTTGTGTCTGTAGAAAGTGTGGCTATAGATATGACACCTGCTATTATTGTCCCTCCTGTCCTGACCATCCTGGTCTTTGCATTGGTGAATGTTTTGAACGCTACCACACACTAGTGGAGTATTAGCGTAGAGTACAGCACTGCACAGACTAGGACGCACATTCACAGGGTCTCCAAAGGTGCCATTGCATTTTGGGAGACCCGAACCTGGAACCGAACTATTACAGTTACAAAAAAAAAAGTGGAAAAAAAAAAAAGTGTCAAAAAAAAAAAAAGTGTCAAAAAAAAAAAAGTGTCAAAAAAAAAAAGGGTCAAAAAAAAAAAAGGGTCAAAAAAAAAGTTAAAGTTAAAAAAAAACACAAAAATAGTTGTCATTTTATTCTCTCTCTCTCTCTATTCTCTCTCTGAGTTCTGCTCTTTTTTACTGTATTCTACAATGCAATCTTTTTTTGTTACTATGTTTTATCATGTTTGCTTTTCAGATACGTAATTCTTTTATATATTACCGTTTACTGTGTTTTATTGTTAACCTTCTTTTGTTTTCAGGTACACCATTCAGCTGCAGCATGGGTTTATTTATCTTGACAGCAAGACCGTTTGCTCCCACAATATGTAAAGCCATGACTCCAGCGCTACTGAAGGTGATTTCACCACCACAGTTAAAAAAAAAGAGCATATATGCCGAAGCATGGGGGCAGGGGTGGAGGAGCGATTTGCTCCTAACAATCCCCGATGCTTCGGCATATATTTTTTAAGCACAGATTGCATTAAATGTTTTAATTTTACTATGTTTTATTGTATTTGCTTTGCAGGTATGGTAAGTCTTACTGTTATACTGTAATGTTACTTTGTTTTGTTGTTAACCATCATTTGCTTAGCAGCTAAGCCATTCAGCTGCAGCACTGATTTATTTATCTTTACAGCAACAGTGTTTGTTCCCACGATACGTAAATCAGCAACTCCAGCGCTGTAGGAGGCGATTTCACCAGCACAGTTAAAAAAAATTCTGCATGTTTGCCCATCATTAGAAGTAGGTGGATGAAGGGTGGTATTCTAATGGTGGGCATACCCAGCGATCAATCTCTTTTTTTTGTTCAGCCCACAGACTGCATGAAAAAAAGAACATTACAATGTATGCCCAACAAGGACCAGCAACATACTGGTATGTGAGTGAGTGGTTATACCACAATGATTCCTGCAGGTTTAGGTATCATCTTGTTATCATTCTTTTCAGCCAGCAGTCGGCTTTCATGTAAAAGCAATCCTAGCAGCTAATTAGCCTCTAGACTGCTTTTATAAGCAGTGGTTTTCTCAGGCTCTCATCTCCCAATACGGAACCTGAGAATGCAGCCAGTGGTTCCGCCAGCTGACTATAGAGCTGATCAGAGACCAGAACGGCTCCAATCATCTCTATGGCCCAAGAAACCAGAAGCTATGAGCATTTCATGACTTAGGTTTCGCTGGAAATAAACAGCGCCATTGGGAAATTGGCAAAGCATTTTATTACACGATCTTGGTGTGGTCAGATGCTTTGAAGCCAGAGGAGACCCCAATTATTAAAAAAAAATAGTACCTGTAACTATCTATTGCTATCATAAGGGATATTTACATTCCCTGAGATAATAATAAAAATTATAAAAAAATAAAATGAAAGGAACAGTTTAAAAATATAATAAAAAAGCATTAAAAAAAAAATAGCACTCCTGTCCCCTAGTGCTCATGCGCAAAGGCGAACGCAAACGTCGGTCTGGTGTCATATGTAAACAGCAATTGCACCATGCATGTGAGTTATCACCATGAATGTCAGATCGAGGACAGTAATTTTAGCAGTAGACTTCCTCTGTAAATCTAAAATGGTAACCTGTAAAGGCTTTTAAAAATGTATGTAGTTTGTCACCACTGCGCATTTGTGCGCAATTTTAAAGCATGTCGTGTTTGGTATCCATGTACTTGGCATAAGATCATTGCAACACCCACCCTTTTAATCTGTAGGGCCTTTGCTTTAAAAAAATATATATGTTTGGGGGTTCAAAGTAATTTTCTTGCAAAAAAATTTTTTATGTACAGCATGAGCGGCACTCTCACCTAGCAGTAAGAAGGGTTTGAATCCCAACCACAACACTACCTGCCTGGAGTTTATATGTTCTCCCTGTGCCTGCGTGGGTTTCCTCCGGGTACTCTGGTTTCCTCCCACACTCCAAAGACATGCAGGTAGGTTAATTGGCTTCTGTCCAAAATTGGCCCTAGTATATGAATGGGGACCTTGGATTGTGTGAGTGTGCAATGTACAGGGATAGGGACAATTGTAGACACTCACTCAGGTTGAACTAGATGGACTGGTGTCTTTATTCAATCTTACTAACTATGAAACTATGTAAACAAAAAATGTCAGAAAGGTCTTTGTCTTCAAGTGGTTAGAAGAGTGGGTGATGTGTGACATAAGCTTTTAAATTACTCTTTTTTTGGACAGTAGACACCCCAAGCTATTTGCTGAGAGGCATGTCGAGTCCATGGAATATTTCATATTTTTCGGGAAAATTACACTTTTATTTTTATTTTTTGCACAAAGTTGCCACTAAATGATATATTGTTCAAACATGGCATGGTTATATGTGGAATTACACACCAAAATACATTCTGCTGCTTCTCCTGAGTACAGGGATACCTCATGTGTGAGACTTTTTGGGAGCCTAGCCGTGTACAGAACCCAGAAAACCAAGCACCGCCTTCAGGCTTTCTAAGGGCGTAAAATGGTGATTTCCCTTCCTCACTACCTATCACAGTTTCGGAGGCCCTGAAATGCCAAGATGGCACAAAACCCCCACAAATGGCCCGTTTTTGGAAAGAAGACACTTCAAGCTTTTTGATGAGTGGCATATTGTGTCCATGGAATATTTGATATTTTGCCACAAGTTTCAGGAATATTTAAAAAAAATATTCTTTATTTTTACACAAAGTTGTCACTAAATAATATATTGCTCAAACATGGCATGGTTATATGTGGAATTACATCCCAAAATACATTCTGCTGATTCTCCTGTGTACAGGAATAACACATGTGTGAGACTTTTTGGGAGCCTAGCCACATACAGGACCCCAAAAACCAAGCACCTCCTTCAAGCTTTCTAAAGGTGTAAAAATAGGATTTTTTTTATTCACCGTAAAATCCTATTCTCTGTAATTCACCGACCGACACAGCTCCTCTCTTTAACTAAATGGGTTTGTTAGCCTGCCACTAGGAGAACTAGGCAAAATTGTAACACAATACACAGAAATGTCAGTACGGCCCAGGGGGCAGACCCTGTGCTAGCAACCCTCCCTGCTGCCCCAGCAGACTCAGTACGTCAACAAGCAGTATAACGTAGAGAAAAGGAGGGGTGGGTGCTGTGTCGGTTGGTGAATTACAGAGAAAAGGATTTTACGGTGAGTACAAAAATCCTATTTTCTCTTATTCACCGGCCGACACAGCTCCTCTCTGTAACTAAATGGGACGTCCCCAAGCAGTGCCAAACGAGGGGTGGGAAAAAACGGCATTAAAACTTCATCCACCATGGCAAGTGGGAACTAGTGAAACTAAACCCACAAAAAAAACCAGCAGTGTACGGAAAAACACACCGCCATATAACCGGGTATACTCAACAGTAGAGATCCCCAACACCGCAAACTTTATGCGGAAATAATGCAACAGTGCATCAACAAACAGTACTGCATTTTTATCGAAAAACCAGGAAAAAATCTCAATTGCAACTACATGGCCGCCTGCAAAGCTATGCGACCAAAACAGGCATCAGCCGATGCACTGACGTCTACCTTGTAGAACTTGGTAAACGTATGGACAGACGACCAGGTCGCCGCCTTACACACCTGAGCGACCGATGCTTGGTGTCAGAAGGCCCAAGACGTTCCGATTGCCCTGTAGAGTGGGCCGTGACCAGAAAGGGGGGCACCTGCCCCTTCAAGGCGTAGGCTTGTACTACAATCTGTCTGATCCACCTAGAAATGGTGGCAGACAAGACTGCCATACCATTCTTTGGACCAGCCACCGAAACAAACAGCGAGTCTGACTTCCGAAAGGGAGCTGTGACAGACAAATACACTTTTAGAGCCCTTACCACGTCGAGAGCATGAAGGGCCACCTCTTTGGGGTGCTTCGGCTTAGGACACAACGATGGTAATACAATGTCCTCATTGATATGAAAGGCCGAGACCACCTTAGGTAGAAAGGACGGTTGCGGACACAACACCACCTTATCCCTGTGGATGACCAGATAAGGCGACTTGCAGGACAAGGCCGCCAATTCCGAAACCCTCCTGGCCGATGTTATGGTCACCAGGAAAACCACCTTCTGTGAAAGGGTCAACAAGGGAATCTCCCTGATATTCTCAAACGGCGGCTTTTGAAGCGCCGACAACACCAGGTTCAAATCCCACGGAGGCAACGGTGGACGCACTGGAGGGACTATATGTCATACCCCCTGAACAAAGGTAGTCACTGATGAATGAGATGCCAGGGGTCGCTGAAAAAAGACAGCCAGAGCTGAAATTTGCCCCTTAATGGTGCTCATCGCCAACTTTTGGTCTACACCTTGCTGAAGAAACAGCAGGATCCTGGATGTAGAAAAGGAGCGCGGATGCCACCCTTTCTCCTCACACATGGAGATATAGGCCTTCCAGGTACGATGATATATCTTCCGTGAAGATTTCCTACCCTCAACATAGTCGGGATCACCGCGTCCGACAGACCTCAGCACCTGGCTCTCAATAGCCATGCCATTAAAACCAGCAATGGAAAAGCAGGGTGACAGATTGGACTTTGAGATAGGAGGTTGTCTCGTAGCGGCAGCTGACAGGGAGCGTCTGCCACCAGATGCACCAGGTCTGCATACCAGGACCGCTGAGGCCACCAGGATTACTGGGATCCCCTCGGCTTCCACTCTGCACAGCAACAGTTTTAAGGAAATACAGAAAGCTGCGCCAACACAAAAAATATTCTATACATTAACTACCCAAAATCCAAAATATAATAAAAATATAATAAAAATTATAAATAATTAGTATATTCCGAACTTATAAAAAATGATGACAATTAATATGAATCCATAATTAAAGAGTTCATGAAAAAGTCTGTAGATAATCAACAATTGCGATCCTATGTAAGAACACCACGGTGGTTACACACACTCGAAATGCGCACACGTGCCCGTCACCTTATAGTGAGTGCGCTTACCAGATTAAGGCTTAATGAAAGCGTTGTAAATATGTCCTCAATCGCCTCAGGATACTCCTCCTTTTAATGGATCAGCTCACCGTAATTAAAAGCAGTATTCACATGTACATATCTTATTCCATGATCCCAAAAATTGCTATCAATGGCAGAGCAGAGTAGCAGATTGATCAGCTGGAGACTGAGATTACCCCTAGAGTAAGGCTCCAGCTGATCAATCTGCAGCTGATCAATCTGCTACTCTGCTCTGCCATTGATAGCAATTTTTGGGATCATGGAATAAGATATGTACATGTGAATACTGCTTTTAATTACGGTGAGCTGATCCATTAAAAGGAGGAGTATCCTGAGGCGATTGAGGACATATTTACAACGCTTTCATTAAGCCTTAATCTGGTAAGCGCACTCACTATAAGGTGACGGGCACGTGTGCGCATTTCGAGTGTGTGTAACCACCGTGGTGTTCTTACATAGGATCGCAATTGTTGATTATCTACGGACTTTTTCATGAACTCTTTAATTATGGATTCATATTAATTGTCATAATTTTTTATAAGTTTGGAATATACTAATTATTTATAATTTTTATTATATTTTGGGGAGTTAATGTATAGAATATTTTTTGTGTTGGCGCAGCTTTCTGTATTTCCTTATTGCTGTTAGGTGTGTGTATCTCACTTATTGTTGCTGCCTTCTTTATAGATTAATTTTATTTTTTGTTTTTGTCAAGCGCAGTTTATTTTTCCTTTACAGCAACAGTTTTAGCAGAGGAAAGGTGTAGATCAGCTGGTACTGATCCCATGGAGCCACCAGCACGTCTGGTGCGTCTGACACAGATCTCTTGTCCTGGACACGAATCTTGGCACCTTCTGATTGAGGCAGGAGGCCAATAGATCCACATCTGGTGTACCCCCACAACTGCCTGAATATCTCCAGATGCAATGCCCATTCTCCTGAGTCCAGCATTTGTTGACTCAGATAGTCCGCCTGCCAATTTTCCACCCCCAGGAAACTTCGGTGTTGCTCTGCCCACCGAAGTATGTGAGTGACCTCCCGAGCAGAGGTTGAGCTTCTTGTTCCTTCCATGGTCCCTACCGTGTCTTTTAGACGGCCAGGTGTGGTTACGCCCCAAGCTGCTCTGGGTGGTATTGAACTAATGACTGTTTGTTTAGTGCTCCTGTTACCTTACCTCTGAGCCACACCTCAGTTCCTTTCAGCCTGCTTTCCAGCTTTGCACAGTTCTGCATAAAATACTAGGACCATACTCTGGATCTTGTGGTTTAATACCTGTCACTCCTAGATCAGCTGAGGCAGGTTACCTAATCAGCTGGGTATAAAACACTGCCTCATTCTGAGGGCTTTGTCAGTTCATTATCTCCTGTTTTGCCTAAGGCTCCAGTAGTCCTGTGCTCCAGTTACAGCGTTTCAAGACTGACTCCAGCTTCTGACCCTGGCTCTACTTATAGTTTATTCTGATTTCTGGAATCCCTGACTACGGCTTTACTTTGACTATCCCTTGGCTATTCCTGTCAAGCCCCCATACACAGATTCACAGCCCAGGTAGCTTATCTCTGTTACCGTGGGCTGTGTGTATTTGCAAGGGTGAGCGTACATCTCTGCACCATGGACTCCAACCTAGGTAAGCCCTCACATAATGAACTGACCAACATGGAGTCCGCAGCGATGTACAGGATTCTCACCTCCCTTGCTCTGCAAGTCTCCAGCCTGGGCCAGACTGTTGCTGAGCTGCAGCAAGAAGTCTGCTTGTTTAAAGGAACAGTACACCCAACCCTGGAACCTGCATGTCCGGAACCGTTTGTTTTGATGCCTGAGAAGTTTGATGGTAATCGTGCATCCTTCTTTTGTTTTAAGATGGAATGTGAGCGGTTTGCCCTTAAGCTTCCATCAACCTGCTCACTGGACAATGCAAAACATGGGCTCATCAGCTTTTACAGGAAAGGAGTCTAGTCTTGGATAGCTGGGAAGCATTCATGTTTGCTCTGGACTCTTACAGTCCTGTTTCTAAGAAAACCAGAGTTCCCAAGTCTGCTCTCTGCTCACGTGTCCTGCGGGCATCCAGGGACAGGAGTACCCAGTACAGATATGACTCCATGCCATCACAGTATGTTCCAAGCCATGAAGCCGAAGCCCTTACCCCACAAAGCCTAGACGCTCCTAAGATCACACGCACACCTTCCCTGGGAGACGTGGAACCCATGGAGATCGGTGCCATCCGGCCCAAGCTATCTCAGGGTAAAAGAGAGTGGAGGAGAGACTGTGGTCTTAGTTTTTACTGTGGGGGGTGAGGGCATCTTATCGCTCTCTCTCTCCAATTCGCCCACCTCAGCCAAAGGTTCTCCAAGTGGGTACTTTTAGGATCCTTCCTGGTACCCCTGAATCTCTGCCTGCTATCCAGCTTGAAGTTCCTGTGCCGGTGTCCCCGCTTGAAGTTCCTGTGCCGGTGTCCCTGCTTGAAGTCCCGGTGCCCGTGTCCCCCACTACCTCCTGACTGTACATATGCCTCAAATGGCACAATAGTCCGTAAGCAGGACCTGAAGACTTTCGAAAGAACCTTGCGAGCGACGAAAGTCTCCCCAGCTGGAACATCTAAAACAAAGAGAGCCCAAAGGAAATAGGCTGTTCCATGCACTGAGGGCATTCCTAAGTGGAGGGAACGGTCAAGGTCCCTACCGTGTCTTTTAGATGGCCAGGCATGGTTGCGCCCCAACTGGCCCTGGGTGGTATTGAACTAATGGACCGTTTGTTTAGTGTTCCTGTTACCTTACCTCTGAGCCACACCTCAGTTCCTTTCAGCCTGCTTTCCAGCTTTGCACAGTTCTGCATAAAATACTAGGACCATACTCTGGATCTTGTTGTTTAGTACCTGTCACTCCTGGATCAGGTATAAAACACTGCCTCACTCTGAGGGGTTTGTCAGTTCATTGTCTCCTGTTTTTCCTAAGGCTCCGGTATTCCTGTGCTCCAGTTACAAGACTGACTCCGGCTTCTGACCCTGGCTCTGTTTATTGTTTATTCTGACTTCTGGAATCCCTGACTACGGTTTTACTTCGACTATCCCTTGGCTATTCCTGTCAAGCACCCATGCACAGATTCACACAGCCCAGGTAGCTTATCTCTTTGTTACCGTGGGCTGTGTGTATTTGCAAGGGTGAGCATACATCTCTGCACCATGGACTCCAACCTAGGTAAGCCCTTACAGTTCCCCCTTGGTGATTTATGTGCACCACAGCCGTGGCGTTGTCTGACTGTATCCTGGTCAGACGTCCCTGAAGACACATCGACCCTGTGTGGAGACACAGCCTGGTCGCGCTCAACTCGAGCAGATTGATCGGCAACTTGGATTCTTCCACCAACCAGAGGCCCTGAGCCGACTGAATCCCCATCACTCCACCCCAGCCGGATAGACTGGCGTCCATAGTGATCACCGTCCATTTCAGAGGAAGAAACGATTTTCCGGACTGAATCACCGGGGACCTCAACCACCAGATCAGGGAGTCCCTGACTGGCTGACTCACCTGGATCTGCCGATCCAGGGACAACGGAGATTTGTCCCATTTTGTCAAGATCTCCTTCTGCAGGACTCTGGTGTGGAACTGGGCATAAGGTACTGCCTGTAAGGAGGCTACCATGAGCCCCAGTACTCGCATGCAAAAGTGGAGCGATGACCACTTTCGGTTCATCAGTAGTTTGACCACAGATCAGGGCTTGAGGGCTTTTAAGTCCCAGATCGGATGTACCCCTTCCTTCTTGGGAACCACAAACAGATTTGAGTAGAACCCCTGGAATTGTTCAGATTCTGGAACTGGTACAAATCACCCCCTGATTCAGCAAGTCCCTCATATCCTCTAACAGGGCCTCCAGGCGAATATGGGATGCAGGTATGCTGGAGGGGAAGAATCTGTTCGGCGGGCAAGAGAGAAACAATCTTGTAGCCTGTGGAAATCAGGTTGCAGACCCATTTGTCGGATAACCGGGAGGTCCACCGGGCTGCAAACTCCTGAAGGCGACCCCCCCCCCCCCCCCCAACCGAGATGTGGGTGGGGGCAAACCTTCATGCGGTAGCACTTTTGTTTGCAGGCTTGTTAGGTTTGCGGTTCCAGGGACGCTTCTGACCATCCGTGGATGTCCTGTTGGGCTGGGAACGTTTTTCTCAAAGCACCGGGTGGACGAAAAAGCCTTCCTGGCCTGTGGGAGTAGTGTACTCTTACTACCCATGGCAATTTTAATAAAGTCATCCAACGAAGCTCCAAAGAGCCGGTTGCCAAGGAAGGGAAGATCCGTCAGGGCTTTCTTGGATGCCTGGTCAGCAGACCAGCATTTTAACCAAATCAGACACCTTAGCACCAAAACTGACACTGAAGCCCTGAATAACAGAGGGTGAGTATCCAGGGCCGCGTCACAAACGTACTTAAGGCCTTGCACTAGTTGGTCCGCTAGTTCCACCTAGACAGGGGAGGTCTGTTGCTCTCCCAATTCGCGGTGCAAAAGTTTTGCCCAGTCAGTGTCTGTGACACCAGTGTGGATGCCAGCACAGGTCGCACGGCTGACCACACAACCGTAAACAAGGGACGAGCCACCGCCTCGGCCTTCCTATCCGTGGGATCCTCGAATGCAGGAGTCCCCTTAACCGGGATCGTGGTTACTTTATTTAACCTAGATCTTGGGGGGTCCAACCACTTTTTGAGAAGGCTTTCCTCAAAGGGGTAGATTTTTGGGGACCGAAAAGGTCCTTTGCGGCCGACCCCATTCCCTGTAGATGAACTTGTCAAATACGGAAACACCTTAGGTGAACATGCTGGCTTGCGGGACCAAAAAGGGACCAATACATCAGCAGAGGGATCTGCTGGCTCCTGGATCTTCAGGGTATCACGCACAGCTGTGATAAGTGCTCCAACAAGAGCTTTGTTGTGCCCGGACGGGGAATCATCCTCGCTGTCCAAATGGTCCTGGTCAGTCTCGTCTGATATGTCAGAGCAGGGGTCACCAGCCGCAGCAGGGCCCGAGTCTGCATCAGAGCTCTCCCCAGAGGACGGGGGGCAGGGGCCTTTTACAAGCACCTTTCCTTCCATGCACCGCCTCTATTTTTGCAACAAAAGAGTTAAGGACCGCCGTCAGGGTGTCCCTGGGCACAGCGCTATCCGCAGATGACCCGGTTGCAATAGCCTGGATTTAGGGGGAAGAAACACAGTTGATAGAGGATCCCAGGATCAAAAAATGGACCAAAGGGCCCGCAGGGTTCCTAGGTCATTCTCCTTCACTAGGCAAAATAAAACTGAGTCTGCTGGGGCAGCAGGGAGGGTTGTTAGCAAAGGGTCCGCCCCCTGGGCGGTACTGACATTTCTGTGTATTGTGTTATCATTTTGCCTAGTTCTCCTAGTGGCAGGCTAACAAACCCATTTAGTTACAGAGAGGAGCTGTGTCGGTCGGTGAATATAAGAGAAATTGTGATTTCGCTCCTCCCTATCTATCACAGTTACGGAGGCCCTGAAATGTCCAGATAGCACAACCCCCCCCCCCCCCCAAATGACCCCAGTTTGGAAAGTAGACACCCCAAGGTATTTTCTAAGAGGCATGGTATTTTGCAGATCTCATTATTGAAAATGAAGAAAGAAAACAAAAAAATTATTTTTTTATTTTTTCAATTTTCAAAACTTTGTGACAAAAAGTGAGATCTGACAAATACTCAACATGCCTCTCAGCAGTTAGCTTGGGATGTCTACTTTCCAAAATGGGGTCATTTGGGGGGGGGGGGGGTTGTGCTATCTGGGCATTGCATGGCCTCTGAAACTGTGATAGGCTGTGATGAGTGAAATCAAAAATGTACGCCCTTAGAAAGCCTGAAGGCGGTGATTGCTTGCGGGATCCTGTATGTGATTAGACTGCCAAAAAGTTCCACGCATGTGGTATCCCCATACTCAGGAGAAGCAGCAGAATGTATTTTGGGGTGTAATTTCACATATGTCCATGGCATGTTTGAGCAATAGATCATTTAGTGACAACATTGTGCAAAAAAATTAATAATTTTCTCGCAACTTGTGTCAAAATATAAAATATTCCATGGACTCAACATGCCTATCGGCAAACAGCTTCGGGTGTCTACTTTCTAAAATGGGGTCATTTGGGGGGGGGGGGGGGGGGGTTTGTGCTATCTTTGCATTTTATGGCCTTCAAAACAGTGATAGGTAGTGAGGGATGAAATAAAAAATGTACACCCTTAGAAAACCTGAAGGCGCTGCTTGGTTTTCAGGGTCCTGTAAAATATTCAATGAGCTCAACATGACCCTCAGCAATTTCCTTGGGGTGTCTACTTTCCAAAATGGGGTCATTGGGGGGGGGGGGGGTATACTACCCTGCCATTTTAACACTTCAAGAAATTAGATAGGTAGTAGGTAAAAGCTACGTAAATTCCAGAAAATGTACCGTACTTTGTAGACGCTATAACTTTTGTACAAACCAATAAATATACGCTTATTGAATTTTTTTTTTACTAAAGACATGTGGCTGAATAAATTTTGGCCTAAATGTATGACTTAAATTGAGTTCATTAAAAAATTTATTAGAAAATATAATTTTTTTTTCAAAATTCTTTTTTTTCCCCATTTATATGGCAAAAAATAAAAAGCACAGAGGCAATCAAATACCATCAAAAGAAAGCTCTATTTGTAAGAAAAAAGGATGCAATTACCAGATAAAGCAAGCAGTGCCAAATTGTAAAAAGTTTACCGGTCATTGAGCAGCCAAAACCTCACAGGCTGAAGTGGTTAAACGTCAAGAGATGTTATGGCATTCTTGTTGGAAGCTGTCAAGAGTGAAACAATTGCACCTGGCCCTAATAAATTCACCAGTTGGAAAAGAGTGACTTGTGTGGGAAGGATGGCAACTTGAGACCAGGAGTAAGGAATTACCCACAGTAGATTTAGGAAAAGTCCTGGTGCTCTGGTCTCCTAGGAGAGTAATATCAAGAAAGTTAATGCTGCTTTTACTACTTTCATAAGAAATTCTAAATTAAGATTATTGTCATTTAGATATGAAACAAAGGAGTAGAGCAGAATATGTATGATCCCAAACAAGGATCATATCATCTATATACCTCCCATACCAATGGATCTGGGAGGCATAGATATTCTGTTGTGAAATAAGGAAGCATTCCTCCCACCAGCCCATATTGAGATTGGCTAATAACAGGGAGAATTTAGCTCCCATGGAAGCACCACAGTATTGTACATATAAAAAAACTTCATGAACAATTAAGTAATTGCTTTGTAATAAAAAGGTGAATAACAAAATAATCAATTTTTTCAAAGAGGAATCATATATGCTATGTTTGGACAAGTGAAATTTCAGCGCATCCAGGGCCAGAGAGTGTGTAAAGCAGAGTATAAAGACTTGACGTCCAAAGTGACCCGAATAAATGGTTTTGCCAGTGACTATCATTCACATGTTTCAGGATTGAAGTGTTTTTGATATAACTGGGGCGGCACAGTGGTGTAGTGGTTAGCACTCTCATCTAGCAGTAAAAAGGGTCACTGGTTCAAATCCCAACCATGACACTACCTGCCTGGAGTTTGCATGTTCTCCCTGTGCCTGCATGGGTTTCCTCCAGGTACTCTGGTTTCCTCCCACACTCCAAAGACATGCAGGTAGGCTAATTGGCTTCTGTCCAAAAACTGTCCCTAGTATATGAATGGGGACCTTGGATTGTGGGCTTCTTGAGGGTAGGGACTGATGTGAGCATGCAATGTACAGGGATAGGGACAATTGTAGACACTCACTCAGGTTGAACTGGATGGACTGGTGTCTTTATTCAACCTTACTAACTATGTACTATTGGGCAACCTTTGATGGGTGTATCTTTCTTGTGGATTTTATGTAGGTGGTGGAACACTGGGACAACTGGATGATCCACTAGGAGGTATTCCACCACCTCCTTAGGTGGATCTAGAAGAATTATTAATTTATTTTAAAAAATCTGGGTGGGATAAGACCTAAGCATATGGTTGGTGAGAGGATCATTAAGTTGGCGCAAAGCTTCAGCCTTATAGTCACTATCATTACATATAATTACAGCACCACCCTTGTCTGCTTCTCAAATCACAATATCTTTGTGAGCTTTGAGGTCAACAAGGTCTTGCCTATCCAACATACTGAGATTATAGAAAGGCTGGGCTGGAGCTGTGTTTATTCTTTCTTCAAGGGACAGAAACTGTTTCTCAACTATATTTTGGAAGATATCAACTGCATTGCCTCTAGAATGTACTGGATAGCAGAATTTATTGCCAGTGTAAGTAATGTCTCCTGCGATACCGTACGTCCCCTGGTGGACTCGGATTGCACACATTCTAATGTGGATTTAGCTATCAAATCCTGAAAGATGAAAGTGTCAGAGGAATCTGCATAGTCTCGATCTCCAATGGGGGTAGGTATAGATGTCTGTGGATGTAGAGATATATTTCCTCAACAAAATCCACATCCAATTTGTACTAGTGTGAACCCAGCCTCAGGGTCAGGCACAATCATTCCACTCTTGACAGCTTCCATCAAGAATGCCATAGCATCTTTTTACATTTAAAAAACCAAGGTTATCAAGAGTGGCACATAAACAGAGCTATTGCCATTGTCGAAAATAGGGACAGAAACAATCTAATCTGCAACAAAAATAGGTACTTTCATAATAGAAATAAAGATAAGGGTATCACATTTGTTGCCTCGTTCTCCAAATGCCGCATACACACGACCGGACTTTCCGGCAGACTAGGTCCGACGGTTTTCCCGACTGACTTTTCAGCGGAGTTCGGACGCACTTCCGAATGAACGGGTTTGCCTACACACGATCACTCCAAACGTCTGCCCGTTTAGAACGCGGTAACATACAGCAGGTACGACGAGACTAGAAAAAGGAAGTTCAAGACCCTGTACACCACTCTTTGGTCTCCTTCTGCTGATCGCATGTTTATCTTGTGTTAGTAGAAGCTTGGTTAGAGATGATTCACGCTTTTCAGCTTATTCAGATCATTTTACTGCAGTTCAGTTTGTGCTTGTGAGGTTTGTATCTGGTTTTCAGTGCGTGTTGTTCAGTACCTGTATATCAGGGCATTCTAGTCTGCTCGTTCCTGTTCTTCAGCTCGCTCTTCACAGGCCTTGCTGTTCTTCAGTGCGTTCGTTTAAGTTTGTTCTGACCAGCCGACTGTTTTGAAGCCATGGTGACTGAACGTACTAGTTCTCGAGTTTGTGCTGTGTGAGGGATTGTGTGAGGGATTGGTGTTGAGGTCAATACTTTGGCCTGAGCCTGGTCCATGAACAGGTCTAGGAGGAGTTCATGGACCAAGAATTGGTTACTCCAGCGTGACCAATTCTCGCACATGCCTTTGCTTCGTGAGATCCAGGAGAATAATCTTAAGAATTTTAGGAATTATCTCAGGATGACGGACCCGTTTTTCACCATCTGTTGGCTTTGCTGACCCGTGATATCAGCAGGCATGATACCTGCATGCGGCAAACCATCACTCCGGAGCAGAGACTAGTCGCCACTTTGAGGTACTTGGCGACTGGGAGAAGCCTGCAGGACCTCAAGTTCTCCACAGGCACCTCCCCCCAGGCTCTGGGAATCATTATCATTATCCCAGAGACCTGTTCTGCCATCATTCAGGTCCTGCAGAAGGACTATATTAAGATTTTATCCTTTAACATTACATTATATGTATTTAATGTTTGCTAATGTATTGTATTTATTTCATCATTACCCAATTACCATCATTGGAATATGCTATGAATGTCCCCTTTATCCTCATGCATGCTGGAATCTTTTTAAAGACTCCTTTTTTGGCCTACATGCATATTTGCCTTCATTAACCTCCCAGCATGCTATCCTGGGCCCATATACACCTATACCGTAGTCCCTTTAACAATGTATATTATCAGCTCCATTGTACTGCTTTCCCTCCCCCTAAAATGTGTCCAAATGTAGTGTGTCATTAAATTAATGTAGAAGCCTCCCCCACCCACCCTCCTCATACAATTTTATCAATGGGCCATTAGAGGGGGTGTGTCAGAGAAGGAATCTGAACCTGTCTCGCCAGTACCGTCATTCCCCTGCATGCTTGTGTGGCGGAACAAAGCTTTGGCGCACATGCGTTCGTGGCAAAAGATCTTTGAGCACACACACACACATAGATTCGTTGCCCCTCTGAACGACGTGCGCACTAGCACATGCATAACGTGACCTCTTGCTGCCGCCTCCCTCAGACAGTTCGCTGGTTTGTTTTCAGCTTCCTGTGCATCTTTTCCTGCTTCCTGTTTTGCTGATTACCTGTTGTGACCCGGATTGACCTCGCCCTGCCTTGATCTTCTCCTGGACCTTTGGCTTGTTTAAACGGACTTTGCTTGCTTCGCTAGTGTTTGACCCTCAGCCTGTGACCTGGATTACCTTCAGTCTTCTGTGCCTTGACCCTCTGCTTGTGACCCGGATTGCCTTCTGTCTCCTGTTCCTTGACCCCCTGCCTGTGACCCCAGATTTGCCTTGGCCTTCAGCCTGCTTATGGACTGTCTTCTGGTGTTTGACCCTCGGCCTGTTCTCATCTCGCCTCTATGCAAGTTTCAGTTACCTGTTCCTGCACAGCTACCAAGTCCCACGCTGATCTTCACGCAAGTCCTGCCCCGCCTGCTGGTAGCTTGTGCCTCTTTGTGCCATTCACCCTCTGTACCATCTCCAGGGGGTGGAGGGTGCTTAGTCACAAGAGTTTAAAATTCAGAGCTTTTAAAAACACCCGTTCCTTGTACCTGGCTCTGCAACCTAGGACTTTTGCTACTGAAATTGTTAAAGTTGGATTATAATCTCCTTATTGGCCGAAGAACCGCAAGCCTGGGCCCATAGCCTTATGGAGCAAAGAAGTCCTTTGCTAAATTCTGCGGACACATTTTTGAAGCCATGGCTCAATTATATGACGATCCACAGTGCACTGATAGAGCTGAAGCCATTCTTCATACCCTGTCCCAGGGGAGAAGGTTGGTAGAGGACTATACAGTTGAAATTCGCAAATGGTCAGCGGACACTGATTGGAACGAACCTGCTCTTAAATACCAATAATGCCAGGGTTTGTTGGAAGCTCTTAAAGACAAGCTGGCCCGGGTTGAGACCCCTACTACCTTAGAGAACTTAATCCAAACGGCCACTAAGCTGGACAGACTCATGTGGGAGCGATGCTCTGAGCGCTTCCAGGCTCCTCAACCCAGTTGGATGCTCCCAAAACCTACTCCCATCCATCCACCATTTCGGTGCCCTCAGGCACTCCTGTTCCAGAAGCAGAACCAATGCAGCTGGGACTAGTCCGTTCTCCTCTTGCCCCTGAAGAGAGACAACGAAGACGCTAAGCTAACCGATACCGATATCTATATTGTGGGGGAACAGGTCATTTTTTCAGCAACTACCCCATGAGGCCGAGTAACTCTGGTTCACAATTTATTATGAACTATCAACATGAAGATTTATCTCAGACTTATGTCACTCTTTGTCTCCCTACAGCTAGTGGAAAAGGAAATCCACCTACTGACCAT
Source organism: Lithobates pipiens (assembly GCF_037356315.1). NCBI lineage: Eukaryota > Metazoa > Chordata > Amphibia > Anura > Ranidae > Lithobates > Lithobates pipiens. Next base: position 78,162,628 of record NW_027507789.1, read on the forward strand.
AATTGACTCCGGGGCCTGTAGTTGTTTTCTGGACTCTGCACTTGTTCAGACTACTCATTCCACTCCTGCCTAAAAAACAAAATATTCAAGTCCTTCTGGCTGATGGATCCCTTGCTTGTTCCGGACCTGTCTCACAGGAAACAGGACCCATCCTTACCATCACGGACTCCGGCCACCAGGAGTTCCTACGCTTCGATATCATCTGATCCCCTATGTTCCCAATCATCTTGGGACTTCCATGGCTGCAGGCACATGATCCTCAAATCGACTGGAGTAAAAAATAGATCTCCTTCTCCTCCATATACTGCTCCTAGCACTGCTTAATTTCAGTTCCAGCCCCCTGCCTAACCATAGCCCAGGTACCTGATAACCTTCAGCAAGTTCTTCCAGTGTAACTCAAATTCAAAGACATCTTTGACAAGAAGAAAGGTGACCGTTTGCCTCCTCACCAGGCCTATGACTGCCCATCAATCTGTTACCCAGCTTAGAGATTCCCTATGTCCATATATTTCCCCTGTCCAAGACTGAGTTAAAAGCCCTTAAAACATATTGATGAAAACCTGGAGAACAGTTTTATTGGTCCATCTTCTTCACCGGCTGGAGCCGGTATCTTCTTCGTGGAAAAAAAAGATGGGTCTCTAAGGCCTTGCATCGATTACAGAGAACTTAACAAAATAACCATTAACCACTTGCTTACTGGGCACTTAAACCCCCCTCATGCCCAGACCAATTTTCAGCTTTCAGCGCTGATGCACTTTGAATGACAATTGCGCGGGCATACAACACTGTACCCAAATGAAATTTTTATCATTTTTTTTCCCACAAATAGAGCTTTCTTTTGGTGGTATTCAATTACAGCTGGGAGTTTTATTTTTTGCTAAACAAACAAAAAACATGCAAAAAAAAAATATCATGTTTAACCACTTGAGATCCGCGCTATAGCCAAATGACAGCTACAGTGCGGATCTCCTTTTCCGGGACGACGTCAATAGACGTAGTCCCGTGTACGAGCGGCCTGCGCGCTCCCTGAGGGGCGCGCGCGGTGCGCTCTGTGATCGGCGAGTCCATGAGACTCGCCTGATCACCGATCCGTGCAAGGGGTCGATCCCGACCCCTTATCACGTGATCAGCTGTCAGCCAATGACAACTGATCATGTGATATAACGGAGCCGGTAATCGGCTATTATTCCTCCTCGCGCTGTCAGAAAAAAAAAAGCCGATCACCGGCGGCCGTGATCGGGACATCAGTCCCGATCACGGCCAGCCCTGCTAATGCCTACCTGCTCCCTGCCAGTGCCCACCTGCCCCCTGCAGTGCCACATCTACTAAAAGTAAGTGCCACCCAGCATTGCCCACAGTGCCACCCAGCAGTGCCCACAATCTACCTCAAAGGTGCTGCACCCCAGTGCCACATATCCGTGCCCAGCAGTGCCGCCCATCAGTGCCCAGCAGTGCCGCCCATCAGTGCCACCTATCAGAGCCACCTATCAGTGCCCATCAGTCCCATCTATCAGTGGTACTTATCAGCGCCCATCCGTGCCACCCATCTGTGCCACCCATCCGTGCCATCTTATCTGTGCCCATCAGTGCTCACCAGTGCAGCCCATCAGTGCCCACCAGTGCAGCCCATCAGTGCCCACCAATGCAGCCCATCAGTGCCCACCAATGCAGCCCATCAGTGCCGCCTAATCAGCGCACTTCAATGAAGGAGAAAAATGACCCGTTTGCAAAATTTTATAACAAACTATTAAAACATGATTTTTTATCTTTTTTGCATCTTTTTTTGTTTGTTTAGCAAAAAATAAAACTCCGAGCTGTAACTAAATACCACCAAAAGAAAGCTCTATTTGTGGGAAAAAAATGATAAAAATTTCATTTGGGTACAGTGTTGTATGGCCGCGCAATTGTCATTCAAAGTGCATCAGCGCTGAAAGCTGAAAATTGGTCTGGGACTGAGGGGGGTTTAAGTGCCCAGTAAGCAAGTGGTTAATAGTTTGTTATAAAATTTTGCTAACAGGTAATTTTTCTCCTTCATTGAAGTGCGCTGATGAGGCGGCACTGATAGGCTGCACTGGTGGGCACTGATAGGCATAGTTAAGGCGGCACTAATAGGCACAGATAAGGCGGCACGGATGGGCACAGATAAGGCGGCACGGATGGGCACAGATAAGGCGGCACGGATGGGTGGCACTAAGGGGCACTGATAGGTACCACTGATAGATGGGACTGATGGGCACTGGTAGATGACACTGATGGGCACGGATATGTGGCACTGGGGTGCAGCACCTTTGTTGAGGCAGATTGTGGGCACTGCTGGGTGGCACTGTGGGCACTTATTTTTTTATTGAGGTGGCACTGGCAGGGGACAGGTGGGCACTGGCAGGGCTGGCCGTGATCGGGACTGATGTCCCGATCACGGCCGCCGGTGATCGGCTCTTTTTTTCTCCTCGCGCTGTCAGCGCGAGGAGGAATAATAGCCGATTACCGGCTCCGTTGTATCACATGATCAGCTGTCATTGGCTGACAGCTGATCACGTGATAAGGGGTCGGGATCGACCCCTTGCTCCGATCGGTGATCAGGCGAGTCTCAGACTCGCCGATCACAGAGCGCGCCCCTCAGAGGGCGCGCAGGCCGCTCGTGCACGGCAAAGGAGGTTGACGGCTACAGCGCGGGTCTCAAGTGGTTAAAAACCAGTATCCACTCCCACTCATCCCAGATTTCAGCGTTTCCGCACCGCCCGGATCTTCTCTAAACTAATGAGAAAAACTCTCTGATTATATATCAGTACCATTTGTTGCATCTTCCTCATCAATTATAGGAAGAAGAGTAGCCGGATTTAAAGTAACACATCATTTGATTGTTAAATTCGATGGAGCAAAAAGAGCAAACTGGTACTTGTCAAATCTACTGGCAGACACATGTCTGGTATTTACTTGATTCATGATTTCCTATACTTCATGTGGCACATACAAGATCAGAGCAGAATCTAGTACAAGCTCAGTTACTTTGTCTAGCAGCAAAATGCAGGCTGCTATGGCTCGCATACAACTAGGGGAGCCTTTGATGACAGGGTCTAATGAGGCTGATACATACATCACAGGCCTCAGTTTGTCTCCATGTAGCTGGGTGAGTACACCTGCAGCAAATCCATTGACTTCATGACAGAACGAGACAGTCTTAGTATAGTCAGGAAGTCCAATGGTGGGAGCTTCAGACAAAATTTTAATAAGCTCCTTCATCTGCAATTCATTGTCCCATGTGAGCTTGAAAGGGTTTCTAGTAGGAGTCATAAGTTCTGATGCATTTGGAATCCAGTCCCTACAATATCCCACTAACCCCAGGAAGGCACGTAGTTGCTGTACATTTCTTGGCTTTTCAAATTTTTGTCGAGTTTTAACTCGATCTGGGGTTAGGTGACGGATTCCATGTGAAATGCAGTGACCCAGGAAGATCACTTTCTCTTGGCAGTATTGTAGCTTATCTTTGCTAACTTTGTTGTTACTCTTATAGAGAAACATGATAAGGCTTACTTTTTCTCTGCTACAAATGTCCTTTGTATCAGAACAAATAAGCAAATGTCTATGTACTAAAGCAAAACTGTGTTTGGGTGTGAGGGGGACCATTGGTCCAGTACTTGCTTTAACGCAGTATTATATTCAGAGGGGCTACTCACACAGCCTTGGGGCAATCTTGTCCATGCTAACTTTTGGGCATTGTGGGTAAAAGAAAAAAGGTGCCAGCAATCTGGGTGCAGGGGCACTGAAAAGAAAGCATTTCCAAGATCAATCACTGTAAAGCAGGTGCTGGAGGCAGGTATTCCACATAGTAAAGTGTGGGGGTTGGGCACGATCGGGGTATCTGCCTCAATTATATTGTTAATGGCTCTCAAATCATGCACCATGCGGTATGTCACCCTCCCACCCTTCTTGTCTGGCTTCTTTGCAAGTCCGAACAGGGGTGTATTGACTTGGGACTTAATTGGTACAACAATCCTTGCTGCTTTCAGTTGAGTGATTTGATCCTTTATCCCCTCAGTCTGAGCAATACTCAGTGGGTACTGTTTAATCTGTGGGAGATGGGCTCCTGATTTAATTTTTATCATGACTGGGGTGCAATCCAGCAGACCTACATCATATTTGCTGGTGGTCCATTAAATTAAGCGGGAATCACTTTCAATTCTGGTGGAAATGGCGGAGTGGAGTGTCTGATTAAAAATATTTAAAACTTCTGACAGACTACTGACCACTTGGACTCCTGTAGGAGTGTAGTCTATGTTTGCTAAAATTTGGTTCAAAATGTCAGCTCCCAAAAGACTGGTAGATACTGTGTCTGAAACTAACACTTTAGTGACAGTTTGTTTGCTTTCCTTGCCTGAGTTTAAGTGGCTTGGACTCAACCAAATCAGTAGCGGTCTAGATTAGGCCAACACCAGAGATAACATTTGTAGATAATAATCCTGGAGGTCAGTCCTCTATATTAAAAACACTTTGGTTTGCACCAGTATCTATTAAACAGGTTAATTCTGTTTCTCCTACAGGATTAGGGTTGCCACCAGTCCGGGATTCACCCAGACAGTCTGGGTTTTGAATCATGTGTTTGGGGTTTCAGTCCACCTGAAACCCGGACACATTGTTCAGACAGGAATGTGGCTCGGAACAGGGCTTGACAGGACGGGGGGAGACACACTATGTGCGCTGCATTACTATTCTCTTTAGAGCGCCCAAAGGTGTCCCAGGTCTGTTACAATCCTACAGTGTATACTGAAACAAAAAAAATGTACTGTGCACCACTAAAGGGTTCAGGTTTGGCTTGAAGAAAAAGTGGCCCAGGATAGGGCAGTTCTTGTAAAAATACTTTTACTCTGGCCTCGGACCATCGTCTCCCCTATTTAACATGATTGATACTGGCATGCCATTTTCCTATGCTTTTGGCAGAGAACTGGGATCAGCATGAGGTGCCTCTAAGCTCTTTTCCATTCTACGATCAGGAAGATGGCAGAATTTGGCTGTGTCCTTCCCCCATTACAATTGTAGCATATAAATGGTCTCCAATTGCCACGATTTATGAAATTGCCTTTGCCTCTTCCTCTCTGCTTCCCCATGTACAGAACCTTGGGTTTGCTGTCTTTTTGGTTAATCCTGTTTTATATGGATAACAGGATAGGCAGGATGTCTCGAACAGACATATTGCCCTCCTCAGGCCTTGCTGTGAACAACTTTTCTTTCAACTGCGGTATTAAACCATCAAAAAAACCTTTGTTTCACCAATTGTGTGAATGGACTTGCAGTTTCTCCTGCCTTCTCTTCTATTTTAATGCCTGCTTCCTCAGCCATATCGCTTAACCGCCTCCAATAAGCCCCTGCTGCTTCCTCTTTCCCTTGCTTAGAATTCATAAATTCAGCATGTCTGGTTTGTCTATTTGGGGTAATTTTTCCTTCAATTTCTCACAAACTATACTCAACCACTTCAATACCGGGCACTTAAACACCTTCCTGCCCAGACCAATTTTGAGCTTTCAGCGCTGTCGCACTTTGAATGACAATTGCGCGGTCATGCTACACTGTACCCAAATGGAATTTTTATCATTTTTTTCCCACAAATAGAGCTTTCTTTTGGTGGTATTTGATCACCTCTGCGGTTTTTATTTTTTGCTAAACAAATAAAAAAATACCGTAAAAAAATTTTTTTTTTTTGTTTCAGTTTCAAAACTTTGCAAATAAGTAAGTTTTCTCCTTCACTGATGGGCACTGATGGGCAATGATAAGGCGGCACTGATGGGCACCAATGAGGTGGCACCAATGAAGTGGCACTGATGAGGTGGCATTGATGGACATCGATATGTGGCACTGATAGGCGGCACTGATGGGTGGCACTGATGGGCAACACGGATGGGCACTGATAGGTGGCACAAATTGGCATGGATAGGTGGCACAGGTGGGCATGGGTAGGCGGCACAGGTGGGCATGGGTAGGCGGCACAGGTGGGCATGGGTAGGCGGCACAGGTGGGCATGGGTAGGCACTGATAGGCGGCACAGATGGGAACTGATAAGCGGCATTGTATAATATATTGTACTAATGGATGCCAATCAGTGCCAATCAATAATGCATGCCAATCAGTGATGCCCATTGTGGGCACTGATTGGCATCCATTATGGGCACTGATTGGCATCCATTGCGGCACTGACTGCAATCCCTGGTGGTCTAGGGTGGCATACCTTGTCCTTGGCATCCCTGGTGGTCCAGTGTGGGCATCCTCGGGGGGGCTGTGCTGATAATCGATCAGCACAGACCCCCCCCGTCAGAGGAGCAGCCGATCGGCTCTCCTCTACTCGCGTCTGACAGACGCGAGTGAGGAAAAGCCGATCACCGGATTTTCCTATTTACACTGTGATCAGCCGTGATTGGACACGGCTGATCACGTGGTAAAGAGTCTCCGTCGGAGACTCTTTACCGAGATCGTAGTTGCCGGGTGTCAGACTGACACCCCGCAACAACGATCGCCACGATGCACGCCCCCGGGGGCGCACAGCGGCTCATAATCCTGATCACCTCATATGACGTCCGGTCAGGATTATGAAACCACTTTGCCGCCGTCTATTTGCTATAGGGCGGGCGGCAAGTGGTTAAAGAATGTGGTGTAGACGTAAAAAATCTATAGTCAGACATGTTGCTTCCCACTGCTTTAATAAGAAGCTGATGAATGCCAGTAGCAGAAGCCCCATAAGCTTCCTGCGCAGCACTAAGTTTGTTTGCAAACCCAATTGGATTCTTTCTAGGATCTCCCATTTCCTCTAATATGGCTCTCATATCTTGGGGAATAAAAGGTACATGCCATTTAATTTTAGACTGTCAACAGCATTACCTTCAAAAATGAATTGGGTTTTGACAGGATAAACTGCAACAGATTGCTCTGTGCCAGGGGCAGAAGGGGTGGCATCTCCCTTCTTTCTCTCGTCATCTTGCTGCCACAATTTGGAAATTATGGTTTGCTCCGGATGTTCTGACTATCTCTTTCTCTGGCCAAAGCCTTAAGTTCAGAAAGATCTAGTTTTGCATATGTGCCTTTTGATTTATGCCAATCATCTGTTTCTAGGATACGAGCCAAAACCCTCTTTGTAGGTTGATATGGGGCTATTAAACCTCTCCTTTCTACTATATTTTCCAGCTCATCTTTTGTGTGTCCCATGTAATCAAATTCTTTTGTTTTTGTGCGTGGACCCCTTAAAGCCAAACTGGCAGCCACATAAGGTGGGGGGTCCTCCTTTACAGAGTTTTCTGGCCAAACATAGTAAATTTGGGCAGTACTTTTATTAAACATCTCCGTCAAGCCAGTTTGATTTGCTACTTTAGCTTCTGTCTCCCATGTGCAAGCTATTTTCCACGTTCCTTCACTGCACAGTAGTGGGCCATAATCGTGCAGAAAAGTTTGCCATAATTGTAAATCCAAAGTCCCTTCAGATTTTAAAGGTTTAGGTGTTCTCTTTTTCCATGCTATCCATTTATCTAGGGGCTCAGTATAGGCGTAACTGTACCTTCGGTTCATATATTCTCTAGCGCTCATCTTGTGCTGGGCATTTTCTGAAGGCCTCTCTCCCTTCATTCCCTTAATTAATTTAATGCCCATGATGACTGACCAGTCTTCTCTACTTGAGCCTCTACCCTCTTGCCTCTAAAACAAGTAGTACAGCAAATCTTCAGATTTACAAGAATAGTCTCCACTTATGTAAGTGGATAGAAGGGGTTTATGGCAATAGACAAAACACTCATTAAGAGACCCTCCTCGTCTCTTCTCTGAGTTTTATCTGACCCTACCATGTGCCTCTGACACAGGTTGCCCACAAGGAGTCATCACAGGGAACTGCAGAGGATTCTCCCTACCCACACACAGTCCAACCCATGAAGGGGGACACAAACACATTCACACACACACGTTACCCAACCAGAAAGGTCTGGTTTCCTTGACAACCGACAGATAGGATACATAGGAAAGGCAGAAATACAGCACGCTTAAGGACAGCTTACCTAGCTGGCATTTAGAAGTCTGCGTTCCCGATGATCCCAATCAAAGCGAGGTTCCTTCTGGAAACTCTGCCAAGCTCCTGATATCTGTCTCGCCAAAACTGTTATGACTAATTTCTGATTGGGACAAAGTGAATACTGCAGCTGCAGAACAGATTCATAGGACTCGACCACTGTGTTTAAAATGTCCGTTCAGTGTCAAAATGTATTACATGTTTTATACATAGATAAGAAAGGGGTGGTGTGAGATGTTATTAAAAGCTAACAAATAGAAATATATTATTAAAAGCTAGCAAATAGAACAATTGCAAAAGCAGAGAGTAGGGGAGGGGGGAGTAGAGAGGTTCTGGAGGAGCTGTGTCTGTGTATTAGGTGAAGGTTACAGAACACATTTCAACAGTGAGAACAAAATGGAGTCTCTTGTGCTTAAATGAACAGTACAGTGAATGTCCATGTCACATCTAATGTAAAGGGGCCTCTGATGGTGACAGCTAATGGAAAGGAGGACTCTAAGCCCTCGTACACACGGTCGGAGATTCCGACAACCAAATCCGATGGATCTTGTCCGAAACTGTTGCATACACACGGTCGGAACAAAGTCGTTGGAAAATCCGATCTTTCAGAACGTGATGACGTAATTTCGTTACGATGGGACTACGTTCAGGCTAGTAGCCAATAGCTTTGATGTAGGAATTTGATCTGTGCATGTGTGGCACTTTGTCCGATCGGAATTCTCTACACATGATCGGAGTATGTCCGATCGGAGCAGTTTGTCGGAAAATATTTCCAGCAACTTGGAAAATTTGGTCCGATGGATATTCCTACGGAAACAGTCCGCATCGGTCGGTACCACACAGTCGGAATATCCGACAAACCGCTCCGATCGGACACATTCTGACGGAATCTCCGACCGTGTGTTAAGGGCTAAAGGTGACATCTAATATTAAGGAGAACTCTGACGACATCTAATGTAAATGGGGGCTCTGTTGTGACATCTAATGTAAATGGGGGTTCTGTTGGTGACATCTAATGTAAATGGGGGTTCTGTTGGTGACATCTAATGTAAAGAGGGGCTCTGACGGGGACATCTAATGTATAGGGTAACTGTGATGGGGACAGCTAATGTAAAGGACTCTGATGGGGACAGCTAATGTAAAGCGGGACTCTGATGGGGACAGCTAATGTAAAGCGGGACTCTGATGGGGACAGCTAATGTAAAGCGGGACTCTGATGGGGACAGCTAATGTAAAGCGGGACTCTGATGGGGACAGCTAATGTAAAGCGGGACTCTGATGGGGACAGCTAATGTAAAGCGGGACTCTGATGGAGACATCTGATGTGAAGGATTACTCTGATGGGGACATTGAATATGAAGGGGGACTCTGATGGGGACATTGAATATGAAGGGGGACTCTGATGGGGACATTGAATATGAAGGGGGACTCTGATGGGGACATTGAATATGAAGGGGGACTCTGATGGGGACATTGAATATGAAGGGGGACTCTGATGGGGACATTGAATATGAAGGGGGACTCTGATGGGGACATTGAATATGAAGGGGGACTCTGATGGGGACATTGAATATAAAGAGGGCTCTCATGGTGACAGCAAATGTAAAGGAAGACACTGATGGGGCATCTAATTTAAAGGGGGACTCCGATTGTGACATCTGATGTAATGGGGGACTTTGATGGGGACGTCTAATGTAATGGGGGACTTTGATGGGGACGTCTAATGTAATGGGGGACTGTGATGGGGACGTCTAATGTAATGGGGGACTGTGATGGGGACGTCTAATGTAATGGGGGACTGTGATGGGGACGTCTAATGTAATGGGGGACTGTGATGGGGACGTCTAATGTAATGGGGGACTGTGATGGGGACGTCTAATGTAATGGGGGGACTGTGATGGGGACGTCTAATGTAATGGGGGACTGTGATGGGGACGTCTAATGTAATGGGGGACTGTGATGGGGACGTCTAATGTAATGGGGGACTGTGATGGGGACGTCTAATGTAATGGGGGACTGTGATGGGGACGTCTAATGTAAAGAGGGCCTCTGATGGGGACGTCTAATGTAATGGGGGACTGTGATGGGGACGTCTAATGTAAAGAGGGCCTCTGATGGGGACGTCTAATGTAAAGAGGGCCTCTGATGGGGACGTCTAATGTAAAGAGGGCCTCTGATGGGGACGTCTAATGTAAAGAGGGCCTCTGATGGGGACGTCTAATGTAAAGAGGGCCTCTGATGGGGACGTCTAATGTAAAGAGGGCCTCTGATGGGGACGTCTAATGTAAAGAGGGCCTCTGATGGGGACGTCTAATGTAAAGAGGGCCTCTGATGGGGACGTCTAATGTAAAGAGGGCCTCTGATGGGGACGTCTAATGTAAAGAGGGCCTCTGATGGGGACGTCTAATGTAAAGAGGGCCTCTGATGGGGACGTCTAATGTAAAGAGGGCCTCTGATGGGGACGTCTAATGTAAAGAGGGCCTCTGATGGGGACGTCTAATGTAAAGAGGGCCTCTGATGGGGACGTCTAATGTAAAGAGGGACTCTAATCGTGACATGTGATGTAAAGGAGGACTCTGGTGGGGACATCTAATGTAAAGGAAGAGACTGATGGGGGCATCTCATTTAAAAGGGGGACTCTCGTGGGAACATCTAACGTGAAGGTGGACTCTCGTGGGAACATCTAACGTGAAGGTGGACTCTCGTGGGAACATCTAACGTGAAGGTGGACTCTCGTGGGAACATCTAACGTGAAGGTGGACTCTCGTGGGAACATCTAACGTGAAGGTGGACTCTCGTGGGAACATCTAACGTGAAGGTGGACTCTCGTGGGAACATCTAACGTGAAGGTGGACTCTCGTGGGAACATCTAACGTGAAGGTGGACTCTCGTGGGAACATCTAACGTGAAGGTGGACTCTCGTGGGAACATCTAACGTGAAGGTGGACTCTCGTGGGAACATCTAACGTGAAGGTGGACTCTCGTGGGAACATCTAACGTGAAGGTGGACTCTCGTGGGAACATCTAACGTGAAGGTGGACTCTCGTGGGAACATCTAACGTGAAGGTGGACTCTCGTGGGAACATCTAACGTGAAGGTGGACTCTCGTGGGAACATCTAACGTGAAGGTGGACTCTCGTGGGAACATCTAACGTGAAGGTGGACTCTCGTGGGAACATCTAACGTGAAGGTGGACTCTCGTGGGAACATCTAACGTGAAGGTGGACTCTCGTGGGAACATCTAACGTGAAGGTGGACTCTCGTGGGAACATCTAACGTGAAGGTGGACTCTCGTGGGAACATCTAACGTGAAGGTGGACTCTCGTGGGAACATCTAACGTGAAGGTGGACTCTCGTGGGAACATCTAACGTGAAGGTGGACTCTCGTGGGAACATCTAACGTGAAGGTGGACTCTCGTGGGAACATCTAACGTGAAGGTGGACTCTCGTGGGAACATCTAACGTGAAGGTGGACTCTCGTGGGAACATCTAACGTGAAGGTGGACTCTCGTGGGAACATCTAACGTGAAGGTGGACTCTCGTGGGAACATCTAACGTGAAGGTGGACTCTCATGGGAACATCTAACGTGAAGTTGGACTCTCATGGGGAAATCTAATGTAAAGGATGACTCTGATGGTGACATGTAATGTAAAGAGGGCTCTGATGGTGACATCTAATGAAAAGGGGGACTCTGATAGTGACATCTGATGTGAAGGACTCTAATGGGAAATCTAATGTAAAGGAAGACTCTGGTGGGGACATCTAATGTAAGGGGGACACTGATGGTGACATCTAATGTAAAGGGGGACTCTGATGGGGACATCTAATGTAAAGGGGGGTTCCGGCCGTGACATCTAAAGTAAAGGGGGACTCTGATGGTTAAATCTTTTTTTTGTATAATTTTTATTTTCATTTTCAAGTTTTGAATAAAAAAAACACAAAACAAAAAATCAACATAAATGAGGAAGGGTATGGGGGGTAACAGGGGAGAGGGGCAAGGAGAGAGGTATACATTCAGTGTGCGTGGTCCGAGTGCAGGCGGACGAACATGTCAACAGGGAGGCATTTCTATTCATATTGCCCAGACTAACACCCCTCCAGTCCCAGACATTCGGTCCACATGGACAGGCATTTCCTCCATATTGGAGGAGGGTGGACTGTTCTTCGGTCATAGTTTAAAAGTTTTTAGAAATGATTCCCTCCTTATATAGCAAAGGTGAACTCTGAGTATCTGGGATGGTCTAAAATATAATGACTAGCCGGGTGGTACAAAAAGCGGATATTGGGTATCCTCAAGTTATAACATAAAAAAAAAAACATTTAACCAGTAGGATAGAAAGAGTAGCGAAGGGGGAACAAAAGGAGGAAAAGGTTGGGAAGGGAGGAGGAAGCGTATGTAGTGCGTCTCACCGGATTTACTGATGGCTACTTTCGAGTAGAGCCTGTAGTTGTTGACAGAAGGTTCGCCTGGACAAGTTTCCCAAATGATGGATCCGCTAAAGCAAGAAGTGCAACGTCTAGACTGGACGATGCCATAGTTGTGCCCTGTACGTGGGTTTTCCAAGCTGTCCATGTGTGCTCGAATTTTCCCTGGGTATCTCTACAGGTGGCTAGCCAACTCTCTCTGCCTCCATGATCTCCCCCACTTTCCCTAACCAGTCCTGCTCGCTTGGGATCTGTGAGCTTTTCCAGTGTATTGGTATTAAACGTTTTGCTGCATTGAGGAGGTGGGGGAGTGCACTCTTTGTATTGCGATAGAGGTATAGGGGGGATGTGGAGCAAGAAGTGTTTTGGTAGGGCTGGGATATCTATACCCAGGCTATCTGAGATGTGTTTGCTGACCATAGTCCAAAATGGCTTTAACACAGGGCATTCCCACCGAATCCCCCTATACAAATCTTGCCAGGCCAACCTTCCCGTCCACGTGCCGAGGGAGGCCATCTGTTCCCCTGGGAGAAACCACGGGTACCCGCTCACCGGTGCTAGTGGGGATTTTTGCCGTGTCAGTGCTAGGTGTGTATTCACTCTATCCCATGTTTCCAGGGAATGAACTGTCAATGGGGAGACCCAGTCGGAGAGCCCCCTATCTCCCGCAGGAACTCAGGGTGCATAGGCTAGGTCACTACCCGCCATCGTTTTCACCAGGGGAACCCATAGCTTAAGGGGCGTGTGGAATATCCAGTTTAAGATGCGTTGTAGGGCAATCGCTTGGTAGTATTGGAGTATATTTGATATGCCTAGGCCCCCCTTCAGCTTAGTTCTTTGCAGCGTTGCCATAGCCAGACGTGGATTCTTTCCACCCCATACAAACTTAATAAAAAGGCTACGTATATTTGTGAAAAACTTTTTGGTAGATGTATCGGTACCATTTGCAGGAGAAACAGGATCCAGGGCAGTATTGCCATTTTCAAAATGTTTATGCAAAATGTTTATTCATCCCACCCAGGTAAAGAGTGACTTGTCCCATGTCGATGGGTCATTAGAGATCTTCTTAAGTAAGGGTATATAGTTCTGTGTGTACAGGGAGTCTGGACTGTCTGAGCTGGACGCCTTCATACTTCATGGAGGGGGTGGTCCATGTGAACGGGAATGATCCTTTCAGGGAGTCCGTCATGGCTGGTGGAATGGTGACTGGCAAGATTTCTGATTTGGAGTAGTTTATCCGAAAATTGGATACCTCTCCATATGCCGTTCTCCCATCAGCTTCGGCAACGAGACCAGGGGGTCTACTACATGAAATAATATGTCATCTGCATAAGCAGAGAGTTTGTGTTCGAGGGAGCCCGCCAGCACTCCCCTGACGTTTTGATTGTCTCTGACCCTCTGCAGTAATGGTTCTAAAACCAGCGCAAACAAAAGGGACGATAGGGAACGGTGAGGAGAGGCCTCCATTCACCTTGACCTGGGAAGTGGGGGACAAATAAAGGGCAGAGATTCATCGAAGCATGTGTAGGCCCAGTCCCGTGCCCCGAAGCACTGCGTTCAGAAAATCCGAATGCACACGATCGTACGCTTTCTCCGCATCTGTAGACAGAATCAGGTATGGAGGCGTTCGACCGTGTGCACGTGCCCAGTGGATAAGCTGAAGGGCTCTGTTGGAGTTGTCTCTTGCTTCCCTTCCCATTATAAAGCCTGTCTGGTCAGCGTGAATCAAGTCTGGTAGCATATGTTTCAGGCGATTGGCGATAATTTTAGAGAAGATTTTGAGGTCTGTGTTCAGAAGGGAGATTGAGCGGTAGCTTTGTGGTCGGGTGGAGTCTTTACAGTACTCCCAAAGGATGGCAATGTGTGCCAGCGAGGTCTCTTGTGGTAGAGATCCGCCGGCAGCTAGGGAGTTGAGGAGGGCACAGAGGGGGGTATGCATTTTGTAAAAAACTAAGTAGTGGGCCCTAGTGAAGTCATTGGGACCAGGACTTTTGCCTGTAGGCAGAGATTTAATAGTGGCTAGTATTTTGGCTGAAGTGATTGGGCTTTCTAGGTCAGTTGCCTGTTCCGGGGAAAGGGTGGGGAGCCCTATTGATGAGAGATATGCTTGTATGCCGGACTTTTTAAGAGCTACGTCTGCCGGAGAGGAGGCGAGGTCAAAGTTGTCCAAGTTCGCATAGTATTTGCGAAACATGGATGCTATTTTGGATGTGTTGTGCAGGTTCTCCAGTGAGGGGGGGGGGGGGGGGGGAGTATAATTTCTGCACATGGACCAAGTTTTTTTTTGCGGAGTGCTTGGTATAGTAACCTGCCGCACTTGTTACCGTGCTCATAGTAAGTATGAGCCAGACAGCGTAATTTGTGGTTTATTTTTCAGTCCAGCAGTTTAGAAAAGAGTTGTCTTAGCTCGGTCAGTTCTTCAGAGCCCGACGTTCTTTTATGTGCAAGCTCCGCGCGTTGTAATGCCTGCAGTACCCTCAGGAAGTCCAGCTGCCTCTCCTTGTTAAGTTTAGCTCCCAGGGCAATAAAGGTACCCTACACCACAGCCTTGTGGCCCTCCCAGAGTGCCCTCACTCACCTCCCCTTTAGCGTTTTCCACAAAATAATGCGCCAGAGTCTCCTGCACCGCTGTCACCACTCCCAGGTGATCTAGCAGGTTCTCATTCAGTTTCCATGTCCTCGCTTTGGTCATGGCCTGGGCCAGTGAGTGCGAGTGTCACCGGGGCATGATCTGAGATCATTATGTGGTCTATGGTCACTCCCAATATAAAGTCCAGGGTGCCTTGGTCTACTAGTATTAGGTCTATTCTAGTGTACACCTTGTGCACACTAGAGTAGTAGCTATAATCTTGTTCAGATGCATGTAGTGCTCTCCAGCAATCCACCAGAGGATAACCCTGGAGGGACTTTCTATCTATTCGCGGAAGTATCTAATGTGGGGTCTGGGCTGATGTTGAAGTCCCCTCCCAGGATTAGTCTACCTTCCCGAAAGTCTGCCAGTTTAGAGAGGGTTTGGTCTATAAATGCGAGTTGTTGGGTATTAGGGGCGTAAATCGTGGCAAACGTGTATGTCTGTCCTAGTATAGTGCCTTTCAGGAATACATAGCGGCCTTGAGGGTCTACTCTGTGCTCCAAGGGTTGGAATTAGCAGTTTGTGTATAGCTATGGCCATACCCCTGGATTTAGGTTTTGGAGAATTGCACAAATACCATTGCGAAAATAGGTGGGTGGGCAATTTAGGGAGTGAAGTGTCTGTAAAATGAACAACACCTGCGCCCCCAGTCTTTTCAACTCTAACCATAGCCTATTTTGCTTGTTAGGGGAGCACATACCCCGCACATTGTAGGACACTACCTTAATTGTAGCCATGATGTATCATTGGGGTTCGTCCAGGCGACCTTCTCTTTTCTGTGGAATCTGGTGAGCCTAAGTTCTGGTATCTCCTGCCTGGTGAGAGATGACGAGGTAGGCTGGGGGGTGGGGAGACAAGAAAGGGGGGGGGGGGGGGTAAGAGAGGAGGAAGAAGAGAAAGCAAAAAAGGAAAAAGAAAAGTTAACACATCATGAGATACATATAATATTTTGTGGTGTGGGCCCACCAGCGCCGCAAAAACAGCGCAGGTGCACCCTAAACTGTTTGCCTGGCTCACGTCGCCCCTCAACATAGGGGAGCCACCCGAGCCTGGGCTAACACCCAATATGGGTAGTCCTACGTGGGGGACATAGGACATAATTGGACATGGACAGTCAGGAAGTTCCCGCTCCTCACTAAGGTAGAGGCGGTAAGTGTCCGGGGATCTGTAGGCACCTAAGTCCTTGACTGAACAGGATACACAACATATTAAAGCTGTGGTTTCTCTTGGCAGCCTCATCAGCTATTTGCCTTTCAATCTGGGCAGAGATGGCCTATTGGCACACACCAAAAAAAAAAATTGGATTTTTAAAACAGCTTACCTGTAAAATCCTTTTCTTGGAGTACATCATAGGACACAGAGTCTCAAGTAATTACTTGGTGGGTTATAGGCCTACCTTCAGGTGTTGACACTGGTATAACCAATACAGGAAATTGACTCCCCTATATAACCCCCCCTCCTTCCAGGAGCACTCCATTTTTGTAGCCAATATAAGTAATATACTCTCACCCCATAAAACAGAGGGGCGGGAGCTCTGTGTCCTATGATGTACTCCAAGAAAAGGATTTTACAGGTAAGTTTTAAAAATCCTATTTTCTTTATCGTACATCATAGGACACAGTCTCAAGCAATTACTTGGTGGGATGTCCCATAGCAATGCTACTTGAGGGGAGGGAGAGACAACCCGTAGGACCTGAGGACTTATACTGCTGCCTGCAGTACACTGCGCCCAAAGGCGATATCCTCATTCCATCTTACATGCACTTGATAAAATTTTGCAAACTTATGTACTGAAGGCCAAGTCGCGGCCTTCCACATTTGAGACCTGGAGGCCTGGTGACGCACTGCCCAAGAAGCACCAACCGCTCTGGTAGAGTGCGCCTTAACTTGAAAAGGGGGAATCTTTCCCTTTAAATCATAAGTTTGAATTATAACTTGCCAACTGCACTTAGCGACAGTGGATTTTGACGCTGCCTGTCCCTTCGGACCCTCTGGCAGATGAAATAAGACATCAGTCTTACGAATCGGAGCAGTTTTCTTAAATACATTTTCAGTGCTCTCACTACATCAAGACAATGCAGTGACCTTTCTTCCCTGGAACGAGGTCTTGGGAAAAAACCCTGGCAGGACAATATTTTCATTCAGATGAAAGCCTGAAACCACTTTTGGCAAAAAACCTGGACGAGGGCATGATACCACTCTGTCCTCATGAATAATCAAATATGACTCCTTACAAGATAGAGCAGCCAATTCTGAAATCCTCCTTGCTGAGGATATAGCAAACGAAAATATCAGCTTCCTAGTCAGAAGGACTAAGGGAACATGCTGCAACGGTTCGAATGGCTGTTTTTGTAACACTGACAAAACTAAATTTAAGTCCCAAGGGCTTAAGAGTGATTTAACTGGCGGATTAATCCGCAGCACTCCTTGCATGAAACCCTGGACTAAAGAATGCATAGCAAGCAGTCTTTGAAATAAAAATTGATAAGGCTGAGACTTGGCCCTTAATGATACTCAGGGCCAACTTCATCTCTATGCTTAATTGTAGAAAGGTAAGAATTCTGCCTATGATATATCTCCGAGGGTACCAACCCTTGGACTGACACCAGGAAACAAGATTTCCAGGCTATTATATATATATATATATATATATATATATATATATATATATATATATATATATATATAGCTCTAGAAGCTGGCTTCCCAGCATTAAAGTAGAGATAACTGACCTGGAAAGCCCACGTTTATTCAGAATGTGGGTCTCAATAGCCAAGCCGTTAAATTTAGCGTTCGTAAAGTAGGATGGAATATCGGCCCCTGAGATAGCAGGCCTGGCCTTAAATGGGAAGAGTCCTGAACCCTCCACTGCCATCTTTATGATCTCTGCGTACCATGACCTTCTGGGCCATGCTACCAGTATTACCGATTTTCTTTCCAGCTTGAGCCTGCAAAGAACTTGAGGTAGCAACTGAAAGCGGGGAAAAAAAATATTAAAAGCCAGCAGCTACAAATACTACAGCTGCTGACTTAATAAATGGACACTCACCTGTTCCGGGGTCCAGGTGAGTGTCCGCGCTGTCTCTGCGACCCGTGTGTGTCCCAGCAGACAGCGCGGCAGGACAGGAAATGACAGACTCCCATGGGAGTCTATGCCCGGAAGTGGGTGTAAATACCTGTGACAGGTATCTGCACCCCGCTCCCCCTGAAAGGTGCCAATTGTGACACCGGAGGGGGGGAGGGTTCCGATAAGCGGAAGTTCCAATTTAGGGTGGAACCCCGCTTGAATCGGGGGAAAAGTGCATAGTTCAGTAAAAACTGATCCCACGGGGTTGCCAACACATCTGTTCCATATGCGAGTGGGTCCCCTGTCCTGGATGCAAAGTTGACTAGCTTAGTGTTGAATCTGGAAGCTAGAAGGTCCACGTCCAGAGTCCCCCATCTTTGGCAAACAGCCTGAAACACCTTGGGGTGAAGAT
>NW_027507789.1:78186199-78253466 GCF_037356315.1 Lithobates pipiens
GATACCACATGTGTGGGACTTTTTGGGAGTCTAGTCGCGCACGGCACCCCGAAAACCAATCACCACCTTCAGGATTTCTAAGGGTGCAAATTTTTGATTTAACTCCTCACTACCTATCACAGTTTCGAAGGCCATAAAATGCCAAAATAGCACAAAACCCCCCAAAATGACCCCATTTTGGAAAGTAGACACCCCAAGCTATTTACTGAGAAGCATGTTGAGTCCATGGAATATTTTATATTTTGCCACAAGTTGCGGGAATATTACAAACTTTTTTTTTTTGCACCAAGTTGTCACTAAATGATATATTGCTCACACATGCTATGGGCATATGTGAAATGACACCCCAAAATACATTCTGCTGCTTCTCCCGAGTACGGGGATACCACATGTGTGGGACTTTTTGGGAATCTAGTCGCGCACGGCACCCCGAAAACCAATCACCACCTTCAGGATTTCTAAGGGTGCAAATTTTTGATTTAACTCCTCACTACCTATCACAGTTTCGAAGTCCATAAAATGCCAAAATAGCACAAAACCCCCCCAAATGACCCCATTTTGGAAAGTAGACACCCCAAGCTATTTACTGAGAGGCATGTTGAGTCCATGGAATATTTTATATTTTGCCAAAAGTTGCGGGAATATTACAAACTTTTTTTTTTTTTTTGCACAAAGTTGTCACTAAATGATATATTGCTCACACATGCTATGGGCAGAAGTCAAATTACACCCCAAAATAAATTCTGCTGCTTCTCCCGAGTATGGGGATACCACATGTGGGGGACTTTTTGGGAGCCTAGCCACGTACGGGACCCCGAAAACCAAGCACTGCCTTCCGGATTTGAATATAAAATGCTACCAAAAAACCTGTTAGCGATGGCAGGGATCAGGCCTGACTCTGCGATCGCTGCAGTTATGTGTTTAGTGTTTTGTAAGTGACAGTGATCGATCGATACTGCACTTGGGTGGGCTGGGCAGAGGGGCAAAACGCAGGTGCCAGCAGGTATTTGGGCTGATCCCGCTAACAATGCGTTTTTTTGGAACCCTAAACTGCTGGGGACGCTAGTATAGATCTGATCAGATCAGATATTGATCTGTTCAGATTCTATACCACTACGGGAGGTGTATGCTTTGTGTGTGGGTGTTAGCGGTACTGGCACTAACCTAGCGCTGCCTGGGGCGACGCAGACCCTGACCCTAAAACCTAATTGATATCACCCGCCGGGTGATCAGGGGGTTAAACCTTTATTGGGTAATAAATGGTGGGTGCCCTGATGCTATAAAAAAACAAACTAACCAGAGTCACCCGTAACACTTATACGGTGATCAGTGGTGAAAGGGTTAACTAGGAGCAATCAGGGGGTTCAAATTTTTATTAGGTAGTATATGGGGGTCCCTGGCGCTATATAAAAACCTGACGGGGAACCTAAATAACTAACTGGCTAACCAGCGTCACCAGTGACACTTATACTGTGATCGCTGGTGAAAGGGGGTGAAAGGGTTAACTAGCAGCAATCAGGGGGTTAAAACCATTATTGGGTAGTATATCGGGGTACCTAGCGCTATAAAAACCTGGCGGTGAACCTAAAAAAATAACTAGCTACCTAGCGACACTGATGCAGCGTTCAGAAAAACGATCGCTTAGTGACACTGGCAAAAGGGGGTGAAAGGGTTAACTAGCGTCAATCTGGGGGTTAAAACCATTATTGGGTAGTATATCGGGGTACCTAGCGATATAAAAACCTGGCGGTGAACCTAAAAAAATAACTAGCTACCTAGCGACACATGCAGCGATCAGAAAAATGATCGCTTAGTGACACTGGCAAAAGGGGGTGAAAGGGTTAACTCTAGGGGCAATCAGGGGGTTAAATCTTTATTGGGGGGTGATAGGGGGCTACCCTGGACCTAACACTAACTGTCCTGACAGTTTTTACTGTCACAACTGACACTGAATGCATTGATCAGTAAAGAAATGATCAATGCAATCAGTGACACTGTGACTGGGGGGGGAGGGGGGGCGGGGGGGGATCGGGGGGGGGGTTTGTGTGCCTGTGTGTACCTACATGTCAGTGTAGTGTTGGTGCACACTTACTTTCTGTCTTCTCCTCGTAGTCCGGTCAAAAAGACCGCCCCGAGGAGAATGACATCACTTCCTCCTTCCTGTGTAAACAATACACAGGGGAGGAAGCTTCTCATTGGCCAGGAGCGATCCAGAGGGGGTGGCCGAAAACCAACGGCCATCCCCTCATCACGGAGCGCTCCTGGACCGAATCGGACCGCCGTAACCAGCGGGAGGGGGTCCGATCGGACCCCCCACCCGCTGGAAGGCAATCACGTAGATGTACGTGATTGTGCCTGCCTGTGCCATTGTGCTGACGTACATTGGCAATACGGCGGTCCTCAAGTGGTTAAAGCTGCTAATCTTCCTTCTAAGCCTTGCAAGGCAGAGGAAAATGCATCTTCAGTCACCTCTACAGGGGCTGAAGTGTGTGAAGCAGTTGCACTACTGCTAGCTTCCAATGACTCACCCTGGCTTGCCACGTCTGATCTCTCCGAAGAGGAAGACAGTATGGAGGCATAACTGGGTTTCCCAGCGCCTGGGGGGGGGGGGTGTTACCTTAGGTACCGTTACGGTAGGTCTGGAAGACATAGTGCAAAGCACAAAGCAGAGGTATACACAAAATAACAGTTCTTTTGCTACTAACAATTGTTTTTCCTGTCTGGAAATGCCCGTTTACACCCTTATGTGCCCGGCGCTCTGGTGTCTTAGTGTGACAGACTGCCTCTCCAGTTAAAAAGTCTTTCTGAAATGAGTGTGATATAAAGCCTCAGCGCTTCCCCTCAGCTATGCGGCGAGTGCTGTGTGTGTACGTTACATCCATACACATCGCCACGTGACCTTGCGGACATGCCTCTCTGCGTTCTCAGGCCCTGCTAGGGACCCAAGGCCAACACAAAGTAAGGTGAACGTACTATACACCTCTACAAGGGGGAGGGGAAGGGGAGGGGGGGGGTTCTGTCAGCAGATTTATAGTTTTTTTTTTAAAACCACAGAAGCATAGGGCGTTTCCCAATGTTACTAGGTGGAAGTGCTGGGTTGTAATTAAACCATGCAGCTAAAGCAGCTGGGTCAACCAATCAGCCACCGCCCATATAGAAGTTTATACACATCTCTGTATTAGCAACTGCTGTACTTTTTACCAAATCCCAAAAGATATATTTAAAGCGGGAGTCCACCGGGACTCCGCGTTTTTTTTTTTTTAAAGCCAGCAGCTACAAATACTGCAGCTGCTGACTTTTAAAATAGTGACACTTACCTGTCCAGCGCGCCCGCGATGTCGGCACCCGAAGCCGATCTCTAGATCGACACTCGAGTGCTGCCGCCGCAATCTTGGGTATGGGAATCAGGTAATGGAGCCTTTCGGCTTCATTTCCCGGTTCCCTACTGCGCATGCGCGAGCTGCGCTGCGCAATGAGGATGGTCCCCGCTGCCTCTGGGATCTGCGTTTCCCAGCAGGCAGCGGGGCACTTGCGGGAGGGGGCGGGCACTTGCGGAAAGGGGCGTAAGTTACGCCCATTTCCGCAGAGAGCTATCCCGGAAGTGGGTGCAGTTACCTGGATTATCCAGGTAACTGCACCCCCCTCCCCCCTGAAAGGTGCCGATTGTGGCACCGGAGGGGGGGGGAGGGTTCCGATGAGCGGAAGGTCCACTTTAGGGTGGACCTCCGCTTTAAGTAAGAATCCCCTCTGCCGCTGGGACCACACATATTCTGGGACAGAGCTGCACTAAGACACATCATTGGTAAAGTAAGTTACTCCTTAGAGAGGAGACATTTATAAAAGGCATATAAGGTATATTGAAGGAAAAAGCAAAGCTTCTTCCCTTGTCCTTGCTGCAGGATACTGCCGATTTAACAGACAGATCCAACTTTCACCTATCACAGCGGGCTGCGTTTAAACACGCTCAAAGACTGGGGCCCTTTTAAAAGGGGTTCCGCTCCTTTGGGCCTTGTATAGCACCCCTTAGGACAACTTTAGGAAATGTAGCAAGACCAAAAAGAGTCCTGGTTCCTAGGGTCCAGCTCTCAAAGAGAAGCATTACAGGCAAAACCTCGTTCTTGCATCAAGGTCCAGGTACCATCCTTTGGCCTCAGTGGCGAGGATGGATCTGATTGTGGAGGTTTCTTTAAAGCCAGCATGGATCCCTCCTGGAGCTCCACAGAGCACATCTTCACTCGTGACCAACACCTTAGACACTGGCGAAAAAACTGAGTGCTCCTGGAAGGAGGAGGAGTTATATAGGGGAGTCAACTTCCTGTATTGTTAATACCAGTGTCAACACCTGAAGGTAGGCCTATAACCCACCAATTACTTAGACTGTGTCCTATGATGTACGTTAAAGAAAGGGGGGGGGCATCCTGACAACCTTTTTTTGTTGCTTTTTATCTTCACTTTAAAGACTAAAGGAAATCCTACTTGAGGGTAATAGATTAACAGAAGCTTGATTCCAGGGTTTAAGGCATGCCCAATCTATGGCTTTACTTACGCCTGAGAGCCTACTTCAGGAGATTAAAGTCCCTAGCAGGAGTAGACTACCCATATCGCTTTGTCTAGTTTTGCTAGAAGGGCGAAATGAAGGCCATGCACAGAGCCGAAACCTATTCGATCGAGTTATACATCTTTATACTTCACCCTCAGGCCCTAATACTCCCTTGAACAGAACTCTATAAGTCCTTACTAAACAGGACGATTCATTATCCCCTTCCTCCAATGTCCCATATCCCTACTGGGCTTCAACCCTAGGATATGGTTCTGGCATTCCTGAATGTAAGGGGTCGAGGCTTTCTGACATGTGACATCTGCAGCCAGAAATCCTGGCCCCTCCATGGAAAAGGCTGAAATACAAAAGGTGATACATGTATTAATATCACAAATAAAAGATTGTGGGCACGGCCCAATAGATTTGGACAGAAAGGACACAAGCATAGACAACAATGTTGTGTACCCGAGTGTGACTAGCTAAACCGATATATCAAATATGGGAAGAGACCCAAATCTGAGCCTCAATGTAGACAAACAGTCCTCACAGTCTGGTTTTCTGATATGCTGCCAAGATGTAAAAAAACATTAAGACACAAGCAAACCCTAAATGCTGCGTATGGCTGAAGTGCAGCTAGCTAGGTCATAACTGATATATAAAAACAGAAAGGACAGGAACCCCCTTTACTGTTGTGTTTTACTAATGTACAGCAAAACAAGGCTATAAATAAAGACAGAAAGAACCAAACGTCTATGTTGTGTATTTCTGACAAACCACCAAATACAGTTATAAGATCAATATGAACACCAACTCCCATATTGTGCATTTCTGCTATGCCACAGGGTAAAATATGGAACACAAGATAATCCTTTCTGTTATGCAGTTCAGATAGAACACTAAGAAAGGACACACACAACCTGCAGCATTGCGTTTTTCTGAAGAGCAGTAAGGCAAGGCAATATGAAACAGAAAGCACCAACAAGCTTCAATCTTGAGTATTTCTGCTGTGCAACAAAAACAGACACTGATAAAAAAAAAAAAAAAAAAAAAAAAAAAACCCCAACAGACAGCCTTTACAGCTGCAATCTTTCTGGTCTGCAGACCTCAAGATTACACAGGTCGCAGGGGAAAAAAAATAGCAATTTTCAGGTCGAACAAGTGAGGGGTCCCCAATGCTGTGACTCCCTGGAGGAGTGCAGCCAATAACCCCCTACTGTGTATCCCTAAGATGCAGAAAGGTAGATCAATGAGAAAACCTGCTCACTGCTGTGCCCGATATACAAACGATAAGGCAGTAAATATAGGACACAAACATTCAATCTTTGCGTTTGTCTGATGTGTAGCAATATACCAATATTGAGCAGAGATGCCACCATCCTCAATGTGCCTCTCAGCTGAGCAGCAAAAACAAAATCAGAAAAAGACAGGCAACTTTCACTGCGGTGTCCTTTCTGATCTGCAGCCAATAAGGCAGTATATGCAAGACATAAAAAGGACAGACAACCTTCAATCTTGTATATGTCTGATGTGCAACAATATAACAATTCTGACTAGAGATAGCACATCCATATTGAAGTGATTTGGCCTTGCAATTCAACATGTCAAATCGCATGGCTAAAATTGGCACGACACCACTTTGTGGTGCTGCACAGATTACCAAAGGAAGTATATGTACTACCCCTGGCAGGGGTTCAATTTGTATTTCTGCTATGTAGCCCAACAAATCCGAACCATCAATTTTCACTGCTGCCTTTCTGATAAGGCAGTAATACAGGACACAAAACCCCACAGACAGACCTCAATTTTGTATATGTCTGATATGCAATAATAAAACACTAGAGATAGCACATCCATATTGAAATGATTTGTCATGTGACTCAACATGTCAAATCGCATGCTTAAAATCGTCAGCCATTGCTGTTAATAGCACTGTCTGAATTGGTACAACGCCACTTTGCGGTGCTGCACCGATTACCAAAAGGCAGTATATGTACTACACCTAGCCCAGGTTCAATTTGAAACAAATTAGGACCATCAAACTTCACTGCTGCCTTTCTAATAGCTACTTGCAGGCTTCAAACAAGCAATCATGTAGCTCTTGCATAGGTTTGCACAGAAAATCCTCAATAAAAAGTACGTAGGAAGCGATCTATGGTGAATCGCCTTTAGATCTGCCACTGAGTGGATTGTAGCCCAAACCAACAAAAAAGGTTTTTCTTACCTCCTACACTATAATATAACCACAGTGTAAAGGTGGAGTGAGGTTGGAGCTTATGAAAGTTACCTATAGCAAGCAACACCCAAAAAGGAGGATCTGTCACAAGGGAACCCCTACTGTGCCACACAGAAGCTTGGTCCCTGCCCATCCTTGAACGTTAGGTCAGCTTTTAAGCATATTGAAGCAACTTCAGATTCCTAGTAGCTGGGCTAATAGGGCCGGTAACCTAGTGCACCTGCTGACCAGGGGAGCTTCTGAATCCACCAATCACTGCCCAATTAATAACTTATTCAGTGGTATACCTGGCCTGTAAGTAACTTTGTATCTACCAGATCCCCTCTGTACGCTATATTCATCCCTACTAATGTACCAAAACTGGGCATGTAAGGAGAGGCTGGCAACCTACTGTGGCGATAACCAGTGTGTCTGCTGTAAGAGGGAGCTATGGTTGGTGGTTTTAGCAGTAGCGTCTGGGCTATTTGTATCTCGACCCCAGGTTCTGCACTGCACCAGTCAGTATATACAAGGGGAAAAAGAAGAAATGCTCATCTACCCCTTTCCCATCTGAGGTGGTTTAGGCACACTTGTTCCTCTGCACCACCTGTCCGCCATACAGCGCCTCTGATGTAAGAGGGAGCTGCGGCTGGTGTTTTTAGCAGAAGCTTCTGGGCTATTTGAATCCAGACCCCAGGGGAGATTATCTCAAATGCCCAGAAACCCTCTGGCTGGAACTGGGGATTTTGCAGCTAAATTCCCATGGCAAAATGAAAGTACTCACCGTTGTCCTCCTTTTGCCACAGCCACCGGGCTTGCTTTTCCATCCTTATGGTCCACACGCAAAGAGGATAGCCGCCAAAGTGCCCCCCCCCCCCCCCCCCCAACTTCTGTCCCCATAGGGAGGTGCAAGGTTAGGCTGTGTCCTGCACTGTACCAGTCAGTATATACACATGGGGGGGCAATGCCTTCCATTCCTCATTCCCATCTGAGGTGGTTTAGGCAGACATCCACCATAGTGAACTGGTGCCTCCTCGCTCTAGCGAAAGGAGGATGTAGGCGACTGCTCCTGCTGACTCTCAGCCCTCCCTCCTGGGTAAGAACGGCGCCATTTTCCCAAAGTTTGAAAGACTCAGTTAGACTTACCGGTGACGGTATTTCTAAGAGCCTTTCAGGACAACCCCGGAGAGAGTAGCTCCACCTTGCAATCAGGAAACACATGCCCACTTTAAAAACACCTCCTCCTCCTCCATGGCTTCAGTTATTGTGGCCTTCCGACGCTGGAAAACAAAGCACAGAAAGCACAACACCATGGTAGAACTTAATACATTTACTAAGCATAACCTAGGGAGGGAAGTAACGGTTGTCCTGAAAGGCTCTTAGAAATACCGTCACCGGTAAGTCTAACTGAGTCTTTCTCAAATCGCCTTTCAGGACAACCCCGGAGAGGATAACCGAGAAACTTACCCTAGGGCGGGACTACTGCCTGCAGTACCTTCCTGCCGAAGGCCTGATCTGCTGCAGACAGTAGATCTAACCGGTAATGCCGGAGAAATGTCAAATAACTGGACCAAGTGGCAGCCTTGCAGATTTGTTCAGGCGTGGCACCGGCCCTTTCAGCCCAGGAAACTGCCGTGGATCTAGTAGAGTGGGCAGCAATACCTGAGGGAGGTATTTCTCCTTTTGCTTTATAGGCTTCTGTTATAGCCAACTTAAGCCACCTACCCAGCGTACTTTTAGAAGCTTTCTCCCCCTTGCGTGATCCAGAAAATATCACAAAGAGGGCGTTTGATTTTCTAAATTCTTTAGTAACTTTCAGAAACTGTAAAAGACATCTTCTCACATCCAATGTGTGAAAAACTTCCTCTCCTGCATTTGCTGGGCTTGCAGAGAATGTAGGTAACACTATTTCCTGTGATCGATGGAAAGTTGAGGATACTTTCGGTAGGAATGCTGGATCCGTCCTCAGTACCACCCTGTCCTGATAAATTCTAAGGAAGGGTTCTGTAATAGCTAGAGCTTGGAGCTCGCTGACTCTCCTGGCCGAGGTGATGGCCACCAAAAAGATTGTTTTTAAAACCACCTTCTGTAAAGAAGCTTCTTGTAAGGGTTCAAACGGTGCTCCCGAGAGACCCTGTAAAACTGTAGACAAATCCCAACTGGGAAAGTCTTTAAGGGCTACTGGTCTATTTCGAGCAAGAGCCCTAAAAAAATCTAGAAATTAAAGTTTCTTTAGATAAAGTCTTTTCAAAGAAAACTGATAAGGCAGCCACCTGAGTCTTCAGGGTACTGGCTGCGAGACCCTTCTCCATTCCTTCATGGAGAAACTCCAAGACGGACACCGTGCTCTTGACCTTGAGTTCTCTAGAACTGCACCAGGAGTTGAACTTTTTCCAGACCTTCATGTAAATTGCCTGTGTAACTGCCTTCCTACTGGACAGCAGGGTCTTTACTACTTTATCTGAGAGACCTTTAGCCTTTAACAGGTCCTCCTCAGAAACCAGGCGGTTAGCTGCAGGAGTTCCACTTCTGGATGACTTACTGTCCCCTGGGATAACAGATCTTTTCTGAGTGGTAACCTCCATGGGGGCTTCGAGGCTAGGTTTCGAAGACCCGCGAACCAGGGTCTTTTTGGCCAAAAAGGAGTGACTAGTATTAAGTCTGTCCTTTCTTCCCTGAATTTCCTCAGTACTAGTGGAATTAGAGGAAAGGGGGGAAAGGCATAGCACAGCTGGTAATGCCAGGGGTGAGCGAATGCATCCAACCCTATTGCTGCATCTCCTCGGTGAAGAGAAAAGAATCTGTCCACCTTTGAGTTCTGCTGGCTGGCAAAAAGGTCTACCTGAGGAACCTCCCAGGCCTCGGAGATCATCAGGAACACTTCCTGATTCAGACTCCATTCTGCCTCTAGCAATTTGCGC
Source organism: Lithobates pipiens (assembly GCF_037356315.1). Taxonomy (NCBI): domain Eukaryota; kingdom Metazoa; phylum Chordata; class Amphibia; order Anura; family Ranidae; genus Lithobates; species Lithobates pipiens. The sequence goes on from NW_027507789.1 coordinate 78,195,873, forward strand.
CTGCTTAGGAGGTCCGCAAACAAATTCTGAGAGCCCTTCAGATGCACTGCCGATAGTGAGGCTGTGTTCTGTTCTGCCCAGGCTAACAACAGATTGGCCAGCTCCATCAAGCTCCTGCTTCTGGTTCCCCCTTGCTTCATAATGTAGGTAACCGCTGTTGTGTTGTCTGACAACACCTGAACATGGTGGCCTCTCAAACTCTGCTGAAATGCCACTAAACCCAGAAAGATCGCCTTCAACTCCCTCCAGTTGGATGATCTTTGAGCTTCCTGTTTGGACCAGACCCCCTGAGATGTCTGACCATCCAGATGGGCTCCCCAGCCCCAGGCACTTGCGTCTGTAGTAAGGCGCTTGTCCACAGGAAAGGTCCACACCAGGCCCCTTGAGAGGTTTGCCTGGTCTCTCCACCACCAAAGAGCCCTTTTCGTCTTTGACGAAATTTTTAGCTGTTTTTCCAAAGGATCCTGATGGGACCAGCTTGACAGAACCTCCCTCTGAAGGGGTCTGGAATGGAACCTGGCCCACTGAACAGCCGGGATTGCTGCCGTAAGCAGGCCCAGAACTGCCATAGCCATCCTGACTGAGACTGTCTGGTTGCTCTGTATCCGCTGTACAGCTAGCTGTAACTTTTCCTGTTTTTCCAACGGCAGGAAAACTTTCTGGAGAATCGAATTTAATGTATACCCCAGAAATTTCATTTCCTGTGAGGGGGTCAGGATTGACTTCTCTAGGTTTAGAAGCCATCCCAGGCCCTCGAGGTGAGACTGGGCCCTCTGGAGATTGACTAGGACCTGCTCCCTGGAGTCTGCAAAAAACAAAAGGTCGTCCAGATAAGGAACAACTGGAATCCCCTTCAATTTCAGGGGTTCCAAAGCCTCTGCCATAATCTTCGTAAAGACCCTGGGAGAGGACGAGAGTCCGAACGGCAGAGCCCTGAATTGGAGGTGCCATACCGAACTCCCTACCTTCAATGCCAGGCGCAGGAACTGCTGCGATGCCTGATGAATTGGTATATGAAGGTAGGCATCCCTTAGGTCCAGGGATGCCATGAAGCATTCTGGGGTCAACAGCTTTGTGATGGAGAAAATTGTATCCATCCTGAAATGTTTGTACCGAATGAACCTGTTCAGGAATTTCAGATTCAGGATTAGACGGTACTTCCCTGAGGGTTTTTTCACCAGAAAAATATGTGAATAAAAACCCCCGCCCTGCTGGCTTACTGGGACTTGAATCAGAACCTCTTGCTGTATCAGCTCCTGTAACAACAGCTTCATTGCAGAGGCCTTCTCCTGATCCCTTGGCAATGTTGTCACATAAAACCTGCTCGGGGGTGGTTCTGAAAACTCCAACCTGTACCCCTGATCGACAACGCTCTTCACGAACAGATTTGGAGACAGCCTGTCCCATTGTTCGCGAAAAGCTGACAGTCTCCCCCCCACTGGGGAGATATTGTCACTTGTTCTTAGGGGACTGCTCTGGGGGAGATCTAAAGAGGACTCCACCCCTGCCTTGGCCCTTCTGTGAACCCCATCTGCTCTTGTGCTCCTGGTCTTTTTTATGGGACTGCTGAAAAGCACGAAAATTCTTTTTAGCCATCTGCTTTTTCTTAACTGGAAAAGCCTTCTTTTTATCGGCTGTTCTATCCAGCACAGACTCTAAATCAGGACCAAAGAGCAAGTCACCCGAGAAGGGAAGACCACACAGCTTGACCTTAGAGGCAGTGTCCCCAGACCATGTTTTCAGCCAAACTGCTCTCCTGGCTGAATTTACAAGAGCCGAAGACCTAGCGGCCAGTTTAACTGATTCTGCTGATGCATCCGCCATGTATTTGACTGCATTCAGGATCAGTGGAAAGGACTCTAAGAGATCCTTGCGGGGTGTCCCCGCCTCAATATGGCTCTTCAGCTTCTCTACCCAACATTCCAGATTCCTGGCCACCACCGTAGCTGCCATTGCTGGTTTTAGACTGACTGACGCAGCATCCCAAGCTTTTTTAAGGATGGAGTCAGCTTTTTTGTCCATTGGGTCTTTAAGGATCCCCATATCTTCAAAGGCTAGATCCGTTCGTCTGGATACCTGCGAGAAAGCTGCATCGACTCTGGGTTTCTTATTCCAAACCTCTGAGTCCTTATCTTCGAAGGGAAACCTTCTTTTGAGAGCTTTAGAGAAGAAAGGGGCTTTTTCTGGGTCCTTCCACTCCTTTCTCACTGAGTCTGAGAGGACCCTGTGGACAGGAAAAACTCGCCGTTTTGTTTCGTCCAACCCCTGGTACATTTTGTCATGAACTGACAGTTGTACTCTTTCTTCCTGAATTTCTAGAGTAGTGTAGATTGCTTTTAAAATATCATCTACTTCCTCTAGTGATAGCTTGAATTTGGAGCCCCTGCTATCTTCTTCCTCTTCCTCCTCCTCAGAATCCCTGAAGGAGATGAGAGTACTACCCCCTTCGTCTCCAGACTCTTCAGTTTCCACCTGTCTGGATGACGACGCCCTGGGGCTGGGCGGTAAGTTCTGAGGCTCGGTCTGTGCGGGAGGGTTTTGTATCAGGATGGACTTGACTGAACTCAAAGAGTTTGTCAGCTCTTTAACCGAAGAAAACAAATCCTTATATTGTTGAGATGTTTCCTCTTCCACCAATTCTCTGATACAATTTCTGCACATTGCCTTCTGCCATGAATCTGAGGGGGGTTTTGCAGGAAGGACATTTTCTCTGACCTGGTCTAGCTTTTCCTAGTGATTTTTCCTGAAACGACATACAGGTTTAATTCACTAAAAGCTCTCAACAACCAGTTGCTTAACACCAAGCCAGTGCAGAGACCCACCACCAAACAGACCTACTAGTGAGACCCCAGAACTAGGCTGCAAAAGGTCAGAGCGAAGTCCACCTCTGACCTGCAGCGACAGGCCCCCAAGAGGGGGGAACAAACAAAGACATACCCACAGTAAAGCAGAGGGTGCCAGTGCACCTTACGTACCTGGGCTGGACCGGTGCTGGGGGCGCCTGTCTCCGCCATAGCTGGCTTGCACTCTTCCATCGTTTGAGTGAGGCAGCTATTTTACAAACAGCTCTCATTTTAAATTTTCCCGGCCGCCGCGTCATCAAGGCCGGCCGGAAGCGGAAGCACACGGTCACCTGACCCGCCCCATGACCCCTGCGTTCCAGGCGCTGAACCACGGCGCCACGCCCCCTCAGAGCGCCCGCGCGTCACCGTGAACGACGCCGTCGCCGCCCGGGACCCGGCGCCGAAAACGGAGCCATGCCGCTGACCTGCAGCGGCCTCCGCCAGCAACAGAGCCCTCCCTGCGCTAACAAGCGGACACCGGGCACCCGACGCCGGCACTCCGAGGGTCCTTACTCCCGTGAGATGGCGGGACCAGGAGCTCCAGGAGTCCTCTCCCCGTGGAGATGCTGCTGGGGGTCAAAGAGAAACAACCTGCAACAAAAGGTAAGCCTTACTCCCCTGCAGAGAGTGTAGCTCTCCCTGGTTCAGGCACATGCTTCCTCCAAGGAGGAAACACAATAACTGAAGCCATGGAGGAGGAGGAGGTGTTTTTAAAGTGGGCATGTGTTTCCTGATTGCAAGGTGGAGCTACTCTCTCCGGGGTTGTCCTGAAAGGCGATTTGAGAAAATGAGGGTGCTTGTCGCCGCGCCCTCTCCAGCAGCCCACGCGAGCTACCAGGGGCCCAGGAGTCTGGGACACGATCCCCCTGGAAAGAACCGATGGCCAGCACCCCCGTCTGAACAGCCACCTGGACAGGTAAGGAGGGGAGACAGGATAAGGGCCCCTGAAGTTCTGGGTACACCACTGTACCCAGGGTCCTTCAGCTCTCAGGGGGGCTCTTCCAATTTCTGCTGCCCCCCTTGAGGAAAAGATAGGGGAACCCCCCAGGAAGGAGGATAAGAAAATCCTACCAGACCCAGAGGTTTCCCAAGCTTGTGGTCCGCCTCCCAGAGGGAGACCACCAGCCCCAGGCTTCGGGTCATTTGGAAAAAAACAAAAAACTGTTTCGCTGTGTAGGGAGAAACCCAATCAAAAACCAAGGATCAAGGGAAAGGATACTATGTAACTATGGGGACTTAAAACAGCTGTGGATTGATTGTGTTTCCTGTAGGGAGGAGCCTCATCTCAGGTGTGCCAACCTGGAAGAGGACTTCAGAAAAATAGGATTTTAGTACTCATCTTAAAATCTCTCTGTAACTCACCGACCGACACAGCTCCTCTCTAACTAAATGGGCTGTATAGCCTGCCATTAGGAGAACTAGGCAAAATTGTTACACAATACAAAACTTTAAATCCCGCCCCCAGGGGGGCAGACCCTGTGCTATCAACCCTCTCACTGCTCCCAGCAGCTTCAGTACATCAACAAGCAGTATAATGTAGAAAAGAAAAAAAAAAAAAAAAAAAGGGTGGGTGCTGTGTCGGTGAATAACAGAGAAAAGGATTTTACGGTGAGTACAAAAATCCTATTTTCTGTTATATTCACCGACCGACACAGCTTCTCTGTAACTAAATGGGACGTCCCCAAGCAGTGCCAAACAAGGGGTAGGAAAAAAACAGCATAAAAACTTCATCCACCATGGCAAGTGGGAACTAGTGAAACTAAACAAAAAAAAAACAGCAGTGTGTGGAAAAGCTCCACCACATAACCGGGTATCCTCAACAGGAGTGATCCCCAAGACCGCAACATTGCGGAAGTAATGCAACAGTGCATTAACAAAACAGTACTGCATTTTTATCGAAAAACCAGGAAAAAAAAAAAACAATTGCAACTACACGGCCGCCTGCAAAACTTTGCAGCCAAAACAAGCATCGGCCTTCAGTGAGGAGTCTTGTCCCATGGGACAAGACAGTGTCCAAGAACAATTACAGATGTTGAGCACCACTGCAATTTGGGCTTTGAGGCTTTGCAGCCCTGTTTGGCAAGATAGCACAACTGGCTTTCTGAGGTGACTTTAGCAGTGGGTAAGTCTACCTTGTAGAACTTGGTAAACATATGGACAGACCACCAGGTCGCCGCCTTACACACCTGAGCGACAGACGCTTGGTGTCGGAATGCCCAAGATGTTCCGATTGCTCTTATAGAGTGGGCCGTGACTGGAAAGTGGCCGATGTGATGGCCACGAGAAAGACCACCTTCTGTGAAAGGGTCAACAGGGGAATCTCCCATATCTTCTCAAACGGCGGCTTTTGAAGCGCCAACACCAGGTTCAAATCCCATGGGGGTAACTGAGGACGCACCGGAGGGACTACATATCGTACCCCCTGAACAAAGGTACTCACTAATGAGTGAGACACCGGGGGGGGGGGGGGGGGGTCGCAGAGAAAAAAAAAGCCAGGGCTGAAATTTGCCCCTTAAAATGGTGCTAAACGGCAATTTCTGGTCCACTCCATGCTGAAGAAACCGCAGGATCCTCGATATAGAAAAGGAGCGCAGATGCCACCCTTTCTCCTCACACATGGAAATGTAGGCTTTCCAGGTACGATGGTATATCTTCCATGAAGATTTCCACGCCCTCAGCATAGTTGGAATCACCGAGTCCAACAGACCCCGGTTCCTCAGCACCTGGCTCTCAATAGCCATGCCGTTAAAGCCAGCGATGGTAAAGCAGGGTGAAAGATTGGACCTTGAAAAAGGAGGTCCTCCCGCAGTGGCAGTTGCCAGGGAGCGTCTGCCACCAGACGCACCAGGGCAGCTGAGGCCAATCTGGGGCAACCAGGATTACTGGAATTCCCTCGGCTTCCACTCTGCGAAGTAGACGTGGCAACAGTTTTAGTGGAGGAAAGGCGTAGATCAGCTGCTACTGATCCCACTGAGCCACCAGCGCGTCTGCCCATGGATCTCTCGTCCTGGACACGAATCTCGGCACCTTTCCGATTGAGACGGGAGGCCAAGAGATCCACATCTGGCGTGCCCCATTTCAGGCACAGCAGCTGGAATACCACCGGATGCAATGCCCATTCTCCTGGGTCCAGCATCTGTCGACTCAGATAGTCCACTTGGCAATTTTCCACCCCTAGGATGTAAATGGCTGACAGGGCGGGAACGTGTCGCTCTGCCCACCGAAGTATGTGAGCGACCTCCCGAGCAGCGGCTGAGCTTGTTCCCCCTTGGTGATTTATGTATGCCACAGCCGTGGCGTTGTCTGACTGTATGCTGGTCAGACGGCCTTGAAGACACGTCGACCACGTGTGGAGGCACAGCCTGATCGCTCTCAATTTAAGCAGATTGATCGGCAACCTGGATTCTTCCATCGACCAGAGGCCCTGAGCCGACTGAATCCCCATCACTCCACCCCAGCCGGACAGACTGGCGTCCGTTGCGATCACCGTCCAGTTCAGAGGAAGAAACAATTTTCCCGGACTGAATCACCGGGGACCTCAACCACCAGATGAGGGAATCCCTGACTGGCTCACCTGGATCTGCCGATCCAGGGACGAGATTTGTCCCATTTTGTCAATATCTCCTTCTGCAGGACTCTGGTGTGGAACTGGGCATAAGGTACTGCCTCGAAGGAGGCCACCATGAGTCCCAGCACTCGCATGCAAAAGCGGAGCGACGACCACTTGCGGTTCAACAGGAGATTGACCGCAGACCTGAGAGTCAGCAATTTGTCAGAGGGGAGAAAAACCCTCGCTTCCCTGGAGTCCAACAGCAACCCCAGGTACTCCAGACGCTGAGTCTGTACAGCCACCGACTTGTTCAGCCACCCAAATTCTTGCAGGGTCTGCATGGTGATCGCCACATCCTCCTCCAATCCTGAGGCGGAAGCTGCTCTCAGGCGATAGTCTAGGTAACCCACGATCGAGATCCCGCGTTGCCTCAGCAATGCCAATACTGGAGCCAGTACTTTGGTAAAGACTCAAGGGGGCTGATGCCAGGCCAAAAGGAAGAGCCACAAACTGGTAGTGGGCTTCCCCTACTGCCAAACGCAGTATGTGCAGGTAAGCATCCTGGATGTCCAAGGATGCAAGGAAGTCCGCTGGATGGAGTGCAGCAACAACTGAGTGAAATGATTCCATTCTGAACCTCTGCACCTTTACAAAGTGATTGAGGGCTTTTAGGTTTGGACATACCCCTTCCTTCTTGGGAACCAAACAGATTTGAGTAGAACCCCTGGAAGCATTCCGAAACAGATACACCCCCTGATTCAGCAAGTCCCTCTAAGCACCCAACAGGGCCTCCCGGCGAACTGGGGATGTGGGTATGCTGGAGGGGAAGAATCTGTTTGGCGGCCAAGAGAGAAACTATCCTGTGGAAATCAGATTGCAGACCCATTGGTCGGATAACCGGGAGGTCCACCGGGCTGTAAACTCCAAAAGACGACCCCCCACCCGTTAAGTGGGTGGGGGAAACCTTCATGCGGTAGCACAGGAAACGGCAAGTGAGCACATGTAATGCTGCCACAAAAGAACTGCGGCTAAAAGCGCTCAGGCTTCAAGAAAATGGCCGCCAATAAAACTCAATAGGAGATCCTAAAGAAGATGGCTGCTGAAGCTCACCAGGGGAATACAGGCTTGCCCACATCCAAGATGGCCACCGGACAGCGCCATGCGGTGACAGAACAAAACTAGAAAAAGGTGCTGCCTGATACAGAACAACCTCCACAAACACTTTTTGGGACCCCCCCAGACCAGGACCAACACCAGCCGCACCGAGCCCCCACAGGTGAGAAACCAGCGAACCCACACCCCACCCGCAGCCACCCCCCCTCAGGAGGGGGGGGGGGAATAGGAACTTAGGAGAGAAGATGGTGAGGTGGCCCCCCGAATCGACCCCCCAGGGAATGCCCATCTGCTCACCCCACCGAGGCAGGGAGAGCCGTACTTACCAGTTCTGAAGAGCTGGGAGACATTCCATCACAGACCTACCCCTGCGCAGTTACAAGGTATCTGTTGGCCCGGTATACTTTGATCCAGACAGCAGTAGCCCAGTCATATGTATACCCCGGAGCATTGAAGCTCACCGACTACCTCTGGAGCTGAGGCATGTCGTGGCCTGCTGAGCCGGCAGTTGAAAGATCCTGGGATCTTCTATCTTGCGCAAAAAAACATCAAACCTGCAGCAAAAACTTGGACCGAGAGGGTCCGCAGGGTTCCTAGGTCATTCTCCTTACTAGGCAAAACAAAAACTGAAGCTGCTGGGAGCTGTGAGGAGGGTTGATAGCACAGGGTCCACCCCCCTGGGGCGGGATTTAAAGTTGTGTATTGTGTAACAGTTTTGCCTAGTTCACCTAATGGTAGGCTATACAATCCATTTAGTTAGAGGAGCCGTGTCGGTCGGTGAATATAAGAGAAAAGGTTTTCTCCGGTTTCACCCACTCGAGAGTCCACCAGTGCACTATGAACCGGGAAGACCCCGGTTGGATCCTCCTTCAGGGTTTGATACATCCGGTCATGCAAGGACAGGGAGACTTGCTCTTTAATTTCAAGCGTCTCATAAATCGACCTCCTCGAGTAAGAGCCTGTATCTGGGTGAGCTTGTCCCTTGAATCAGAATCTCTCTGGATGCCATCTCACTAAGGCCATCCAGGAAATCTAATTTCTCTTCCAATTTGTCACCCTCCTGGGGGGGGGGGGGGAACTGCAGCTGGTTTTGGGGTCTCAAGGTTAGCTAGCATTGTCATGGACTGCATTTCTTTCTGTACCCCAGAAATCAGTTCAAGGCCACCCCGTAGCCTCCTGGTAAACTGACTTATCTATGCAGGGTTTACAGGAGGGGCTTAATCCATCCCTCAAATTTGTTCACACTCGATGGACATCTCTTCCTCCCAACTTCTCTGGTTCTTTGGGCAGAGCCCAAGAGAAGGCAAAAAACAGACAAGCTACTATCAGCGCAACCTTAGCAAAAACAGGATGCCTTCGCCAAACACCTATGTGCACCCCACCAGCCACTAACAGGATTCGCAAGACACATTAGTTCGGATCCTGTTTAAATGGGGGGGGGGGACAAATGGACCACCTAATCTGTCCATCACCCCCCCTCTCCCAGCCCCGTAGGTACAAGACACCCTTGTGTTTGCCTACCTGAGCTGGTTCGGCTCCACTGCCACATTCTGCAGCATCCATGCTCCTTTCAGAAGTTAGCCTGACCGCCTGGAGGCTTTTCCCTTAAGCCTGTGGTGCAGCAGTGTCTTGTGGCTGGCGCTTTTCAAATAAGGCATCCTGGTTCGCCAGAGGTCCACGCCCACCTGCGTTCCACAGGCTGGAACTCAAAGCCTGTGCCTGCCCCCCATGCCAAATCTAATTTGGCCCTCAGGTGTGGGGAACGCCAGCCCTTCCCGGGCCATCTATAACACTGGTCACTGCTGTGCTCAACCTGACGGGGGACCCCAGGATGTCTGCCATCCTGTTGCCCAGGTACTCAGACCACCTTCTCTCATGGGCTAGCCCAGTTTCAGGGGAAGGAGAGCACCAATCCAGCCTCCTCTCCCGATGGAGGAAACAGACTGAGGGTAGAAGGGACAGGTTCTGCCCTTTAAAGGTCTGATGTGTTTCTTGCCTCCGGAGGCGAAGCCTAATCTCTTTAGTGCTGTCCTGGACAGACTAGAGGGGGAAAAAAAAAACAAAAAAACCTTGAATTATATATCACTCTAATAAATCTATATATAAAATAGGAGCTTCACTTTTTGAATTTAATTACTGAAATTAACTTTTTGATGCTACTCTAATTTTTGGAAATGCACCTGTATATAACACCATAGTGCCATCTTGAGAGCGAATTGGAGACAGTTTCTCCCATGGAAACTTATTAGGCAAAAGTTGTCAAGGACTCTAAGGCCTCATGCACACAAGACCGCTGGTGCAAACTCTGGACACGTTTTTGAAAGCTGAAACCGGCGTTTAGAAACGCACGCTTTGCCACGTTTGCATCTAGAAGCGTTTAGTTAAGCTAACATCATAGACCCTCCCCAAGCTCAAAAAACAGTATTAACTATTTCAGCCATTTTGTGAGACCAGAGTGAGTAGCAGCAGCTGTGAGAGCAGCAGTGTATTTGTATTTAGCGTGTCCACCTGCCACAAGTCGCAGATTGTCCACCTGCCACAAGTCGCGGATTGTCCAATGGTTAAATTTTTTATGATTTTTCATCATTTGCCGTCATTTGAGTTTAATCACCTTTAAAAGCGCTTATAAAACGAAAACGTGGCAAAAGGCGGTACTTTGCGTCTGAAACGTGGAAAAACGCTTGCTTCTGAAAAAACAAGGTTAAACGGAACTGCATAAAAACAGCAAATAAACGAGACGGTGTACATGGACACATAGGATAACATTGAATAAGTTCAGGGGCAGTTGAAAAAGTGTCCAACTGCCTCTGAACACGTGTTCAACAGCATCTTATGTGCATGAGGCCTAAGATGACTTACCAAAGGAAGATCTGTACAGAAGCTATAGCCAGACACTTTCACCTGATCTCCAGCAACTGCTTATAGATTAAGCTTGGGTCCTCGTTCCCTATGGTGATCATGAACCCACTAACATGAGTTAAGCAACTTAAGCATATATGTACGGTTTACAGACCATAGTTTGCCTATTTGCTAGGATGTAGCATTTTGTTTGCTGTATTATGTCTTCCAGTCTTGTATTGTTTTTCCTATAAAATTTTAACAGTTTGTATGTACAGCATTTGTGTGTAGTTAAGGCACATTAATACACTGCAGAGGTCTGAGCTTTCTGGCTTATAAACGCCAAGTAACCTTAATAGAGACTAAAGAAGCAACAGCTGGCACCTAGAGTGGTCTTGGGAGCTGGGAAGGGTGAAGGGTCACCACATATTTGTAACAGCGTGGAGAGAATTGACACTGCACTCACACATACAGGCGTTTCCCCAATATTAGGGGGGAAATATCTGCTCAAGCTCATTGGCTAGGGACAGTGTCTGAATGTTTGCACCCTAACTTCGTTTTTAATCTGTCAACAGTATTTAGGGTGTATGCATCTACCCTGCATGCCAATTTCATGCATGTCTCTACATGTATGCCCTGAACTTATGTGCCAGCCAAGTCCGTGCATTTTTGCCATCATAAGATCTCCCTGAGAATGTGTATAACAGGGCAGTGCAAGTCATTAAAGCTAACCACTTGCAGAAAGTAGATTGTGATCTGAAAAGGGAAAACAGATGGGCATGTGTACAGCAAGGAGAGCAGCCAGTGCGTAAGGATGTTTAACAAGTGTAGCGCTGAATGGGTATCCATACAGTACTTTTCTATAAAAATAATACTAGTTTACATAAAAGTAGACAAGCAGGTTTACTTTTTTCAAGACTTTTATTGGTATACCAAATGAACAGTGCTTTAGAACCGCAGCTTCTGGAAGAACCACTTGTTTTTGCCTGTCTTGTACCTGTAGATGTAAATAGCATGGTTAGTTTTTTGTTAAATGGGACAAAAGCGGTGTACTTTGATAAATTACACAGTAGTTTTATCAATTCAAAGTAGAATTCAATCAAGTACAGGCCTAAACTGTTCTGTACTTTCCCTTAACGTTTTGCTGCTACAGCCATTTTTTTTCCTGCACACATACTATAAAATGTACATTCATGTATTTAAGACAGTCTAGGTACACACACACACACACACACACACACGTTGCAGGAAACAAGACAATTACAGTGCTGGTTCCTGCATCTCATCTCCTGCAGGCAGTTCACACTGCCCTCTGAACAGCTGCGGGTGTCAATACATTGTTAATGGCACCCTGAGATCAGTTCACCAATTCGATCACCCCCCCCCCCCCCCCAGAAACCCTTCCCCACGCCACAAGTCCTCAGTTTTGTAACAAGCATTGCAGAACAGTGTGAAGCAGAGGGTGGCCTTGAAATTAAAACTGCACTACAATCAGTCCTTATATACCACCAACTACCCTCAAGTTTAGACCCAGAGAGGTTGGCATCTCTTCTGGTTCCAATAGCCCTTGGCTGGCTTTGATTCTGAAAGATCTCAACTAGTTGCTCCAATTACCAGGGAAGAGGTTCTTGCTGTAATTAACTGCCTCCAGATTTCCATGTAGCACATGGTAACATGCTGGCCCTCCGGCTGGCTGCTCCATTTACACATTGCCTGGAGTGGGGCTCTCCCACCCTCCACGGCACACGTTATCCTCATCCCCAAGACAGGTAAAGATCCTAAAATTATGCGCCTCCTTGCCATCCTAACAGTATCCTGAATCCTGCACAGATCAGCGTGCTGCTCTCCCGTAGTGGACAAGCTGTGAAGCCTATTGACTATGAGCAGGTCTTTTTCAGGGGGCCTCTATAAATACCAATATGAAGTGGCAGTGAGTTAACTACACAGTCCAGGCCAACCATCCCCCTTCAGACTGCAGATAACAGCCTTCCATCTACAAATGCCAGCAGAGCTCCATGGAAATCACAAGTTCGAGAGTAAACATCCCTGCCCTCCATTTTGGTTTATGAAAACGGATTTGATTTTTGTCATAGTACGTCAGTGGACAAAGTGTTTTTGTTTAGTTTTCATCACTGTAAAAATGCCAACTAAAAAATGTTTTATATAGTTGCCGAAATATTGGTTCTAGGGACATAAAATTACATTTAGTTTCTCTTTCTCCCCCCCACCTCTTACACTTAAAGGATCTGGAGCACCAGGGCAAAATGGAAACATCCCCAAAATGACCCCATTTTGGAACACAAACCCCAATGAATAATCTGTGAGGCATAATGCGTCTTTTGAATATAGTCAGGTCCATAAATATTGGGCAATTGACAATTCTAAATTTTTGGCTCTATACACCACAATGGATTTGAAAAGAGACAAACAAGGTGCGCTTTAACTGCAGACTTTCAGCTTTAATTTGAGGGTATTTACATCCAAATCAGGTGAACGGTGTAGAAATTACAGTTTGTATATGTGCCTCCCACTTTAAAGGGAACAAAAGTAATGGGACAATTGGCTGCTCAGCTGTTCCATGGCTAGGCGTGTTATTCCCTCATCCCATTTACAAGGAGCAGCTAACCCTCAAAATGAGAGCCAAAGAGCTGACACTATCAGCGAAGCAAGCCATCATTAGGCATCATTAGGCTGAAAAAACAAACCCATCAGAGATATAGCAAAAACATTAGGTGTGGCCAAATCAACTGAAACATCCTTAAAAAAAAAAAAAAAAAAAAAAAAAAAAAAAACACACACACCAGTGAGCGCCGCAACACCAAAAAAGTGAAGAAAAACACCCTTCACAACAGTTGGCCAGATAAAGAACACTCTCCAGGAGGTAGATGTATGTGTGTCAAAGTCAACAATCAAGAGAAGACTTCAGAGTGAATACAGAAGGTGCACAAGATGCAAACCACTGGTGAGCCTCAAAAACAGGAAGGTATAGTTCTGGAACATCATCCTATGGACAGATGAGACCAAGATCACTTGTGCCAGAGCGATGAGAAGAGCATGGAGAAGGAATGAACTGCTCATGATCCAAATCAGTGAAGCATGGTGGTGGTAAGGTCATGGCGTGGGCATGAATGGCTGCCAATGGAACTGGTTCTCTTGTATTTATTGATGTGACTGCTGACAAGCAGCAGGAAGAATTCTGAAGTGTTTCAGGCATTATCTGCTCATATTCAGCAAAATGTTTCAGAACTCATTGGACTGTGCTTCACAGTGCAGATGGACAATGATCCGAAGCATACTGCGAAATCAACCAAAGAGTTTAAGGGAACGAAGTGGGATGTTATGCAATGGCCAAGTCAATCACCTGACCCGAATCCGATTGAGCATGCATTTCACTTGAAGACAAAACTGAAGAGAAAATGCCAAGAATAGAGGTCGACCGATATTTGGCGTTTTTAGTTTATCGGCATAGGCCGATTGTGCTGTTAAAAAAGCCGATATCTTCAGTAATAGAAGTCAATGCAAGTTGCCTGAAGACATCAGTGAAGCCCTTTGCTCTTTTCTTGGCAGATTGCCAAGAAAAAAGCAAAGATACAATGTTTTTACTTATGAATGAATTCAACTCTGTGTAGAAGTTCAGTTTAACCATTTAACCACTTGCCGACTGCCGCACGACGATGTACGTCGACAGAATGGCACGGGCAGGCATAAGGGCTTACATGTACGTCCTTGCCTGCCCGCGGGTCGGGGGCCCGATCGGGCCCCCGCCCGGTGCCTGCGGCGGTCGGTATTCGTTCGGGAGCGATCCCGGACGAGGGGACGGCCATTCATTCATGGCCACCCCCTCGCGATCGCTCCCGACGAATGAAAATGCTCGGTGACATCACTTCCTCTCCTGTAATGTAAACACAGGCAGAGGAAGTGAAGTATTCTCTCCTCGTGTCGGTCTTTCGTTCCAGCACCGAGGAGAGAGGATCGTGAGTTGCACCCAACACTACACTTACAGTAGAACACGCCAGGCACACTTTTCACCCCCCTGATCACCCCTGCCCCCCCCAGTCACAGTGACACCAATTGCATATTTTTTTTTTGCATTGGTGTCATTTGTGACTGTAATAACTGTTAGGGCAGTTAGGGCTAGCCCCCCTTTAGCTCTAGGGTGCCCCCCTAACCCCCCCCAATAAAGGTTTAACCCCGTGATCACCCCCCGTCGCCAGTGTCACTAATAAGCGATCGTTTTTCTGATCGCTGTATTAGTGTCACAGGTGACGCTAGTTAGGCAGGTAGGTATTTAGGTTCGCTGCAGCTTTTTATAGCGTCAGGGACCCCCATATACTACCGCATATCCCCCTGATTGCCCCCCAGTTAACCCTTTCACCAGTGATCACCATATAACTGTTACAGGCGACGCTGGTTGGTTAGTTATTTTTTTTTTGTTTCAGGGCACCCGCCATTTATTACCTAATAAAGGTTTAACCCCCTGATCACCCGGCGGGTGATACAAGTTTGAGGGTCAGATAAGGCCTGCGTCGCCCCAGGGTCAGGTTAGTGCCAGTACCGCTAACACCCACGCGCAAAGCATACACCTCCCTTAGTAATATAGTATCTGATCAGATCTATATTAGCGTTGCCAGCATTTTAGGTTTCCCAAAACGCATTGTTAGCGGGATCAGCCCAGATACCTGCTAGCACCTGCGTTTAGCCCCTCCGCCAAGCCCAGCCCAGCCCACCCAAGTGCAGTATCGATCGATCACTGTCACTTACAAAACACAACACACATAACTGCAGCGTTCGCAGAGTCAGGCTTGATCCCTGCGATCGCTAACAGTTTTTTTTTGTAGCGTTTTGAAACAGTCGCTGACAGGCTAGGTGCTTTTTTTACCTGTGAGTCTCACTAGTGTACCCCTAAATTTAGAGCCCAAAATGGCAAAGCAAAGGTACACTAGTGAAGAGGCCTACACGTTTCTGAGCATGACAGATAGTGAAGAGGACGTCACTCATCTGTCAGATTCAGGCTCAGAATACGATCCTGTAGAGGACAGCGGCTCCATGACAGATAGCTCTGACGACGGAGATGAGGCCTCTGTTAGGGACAGGTGTGCCCGATCCCGAATGTATTCTGTTGAGGTGCATAAACCGCAGGCCACTCGTATGGAGCAGAGACGTACTAGAGCCGCTCATCCTTCTGGTGAACTGGCAAGCACCAGCGGCCTAGTACACCCTGGACCTACATCCAGCACTGCAGTAACACGTGGTGACGTGGCGAGTCCCATAAGTGCAGTTCAAGCTGGCGAGGTGGCAAGCACAAGTAGTGTCCCGCTGCCACCAAGAAGAAGACAGACAGGCCCGTCGTACCCATAGTGCCCTTCCTGCAGAATTCGCCAATCCTATTTGGGTGCCCACCACTTCTGCAGAACCCGTACTTCCCCCATTCACTGGCCAACCTGGCATTAACGTGGAAACAGTTGATTTTACGACACTTGACTTTTACTCACTGTTTTTCACCGAAGATCTCTATAGATCTATTGTGGACCAAACCAATTTGTACGCTGCTCAACACATCGCCACTATTCCCCAGTCCGCCCTTGCCAGACAATGGAAACCAGTTACGGTTTCCGAATTTAAAATCTTTCTGGGCCTCTCCCTCAACATGGGCATAACCAAAAAGAGTGAGTTGCGGTCATATTGGTCCACTGACCCAATTCACCATATGCGCGTGTTCTCTGCTTCCATGTCCAGGGCACGATACGAGCAGATTTTGCGGTTCATGCACTTCAGCGACAATGAACTCTGTCGTCCTCGTGGAGACCCTGAATACGATCGGCTCTACAAAATTCGGCCCCTCAAACCACTTCAACCAACGTTTTGCAGACTTGTTTACTCCCGATCAAGTTGTCTGCGTTGATGAGTCCCTGATTAAGTTTTCTGGTCGCTTGTCATTCAAACAATACGTCCCCAACAAGCGTTCCAGATACGGGGTCAAGATGTATAAGCTCTGTGACAGGGCCACAGGCTATACACGTAGTTTCATGGTTTATGAGGGTAAAGATAGTCACGTAGAGCCGGAGAACTGCCCTGACTACATAGGAAGCGCTGGCAAGCTAGTGTGGGACATGGTGTCACCCTTATTCGGAAAGGGGTACCACTTGTACGTGGACAATTATTACACAAGCGTGCCACTGTTTAGTCACTTGTTTGATCAGCAGATTGGAGCATGTGGCACCGTGCGACCTAATCGCCGGGGCTTTCCCCAGCGGCTTGTAGAGTCCCGTCTTAGGCTGGGGGAGAGAGCCTGCTTGCGCAGTAATAATTTGCTCGCTATGAAGTGGAGGGATAATAAGAATGTTTTCGTTCTTACCTCCCTTCATGCAGACACGACGGTCCAAATTCCTACGGCGACTGGTATTGTGGAGAAACCCCTCTGTGTCCACAAATATAACCTTAACATGGGAGGGGTGGACCTCAATGACCAGTTGTTGGCGCCGTATCTAGTTGCCCTTAAGTCCAGACGCTGGTACAAAAAAGTGTGTTTATTTATTCCAATTGGCTATACTGAATGCTTATGTACTACACAAAGCTTCAGGACGGACTGGATCCTTCCTCAAATTCCAGGAGGATATCGTCAGAGCCCTTCTGTATCCAGGCGGTGCTCCACCTCACCTTGCCCTACCAGATGCAGTAAGCCGGCTGCATGAGAGGCATTATTCTTATGTCCTCCCGAGTACCCCTACCCAACGAGCCCCCCAAAGAAAATGTCGTGTCTACAGAAAGCGCGGATTTAGGCGTGACACCCGTTCTTATTGTCCACGCTGTCCTGGCAATCCTGGTCTTTGTCAGGGTGAGTGTTTTGAACGCTACCATGAACTAGTTGAGTATTAGCGTAGGGTACAGCATTGCACAGGCTAGGCACACGTTCACAGGGTCTCCCAAGATGCCATCACATTTTGAGAGACCCAAACCGCTGGAACCGTTACAACAGAAGTGTTAAAGTTACATAAAAAAGTGTTAAAAAAGTAAAAAAACCAAAAACAAAAAAAATATAAAATAAAAAAACCAAAAATAGTTGGCGTTTTATTGTTCTCTCTCTCTCTATTGTTCTGCTCCTTTGTACTGTATTCTATTCTGCAATGTTTTATTGTTAACCATTTTTTGTTTTCAGGTACGCCATTCAGCTGTAGCGTGGATTTATTTATCTTGACAGCAACAGCGTTTGCTCCCACGATACGTAAAGCCACGACTCCAGCGCTGTCGGAGGTGATTTCACCACCACAGTTAAAAAAGAGCATATATGCCGAAGCATGGGGGCATAAGGGGTGGAGGAGCGATTTTGCTCCTAATGCCACGTACATACAGTCAAAATTCCGACGGAGGGCTTGCCCGTGGAAAAGTTTGAATGTATGTACATGGCATAACTTTTTGCCGGAGGATGCCCCCATGCTTCGGCATATATATATTTTAGGCACAGATTGTGTTAAATGTGTTATTTTTTGCTATTTTTTTTGTATTTGCTTTGCAGGTATGGTACGTCTTACTGTTATACTGTAATGTTACTTTGTTTTATTGTTAACCATCATTTGCTTAGCAGATACGCCATTCAGTTGCAGCGCGGATTTATTTATCTTGACAGCAACAGCGTTTGCTCCCATGATACATAAAGCCGCGACTCCAGCACTGTCGGGGGTGATTTCACCACCACAGTTAAAAAAAGAGCATATATGCCGAAGCATGGGGGCATAAGGGGTGGAGGAGCGATCTGCTCCTACCTTTTGCGGGAGGATGCCCCCATGCTTCGGCATATATAAATGGTGCATGTATGCCCACCATTAGAAGTGGGTGGATGAAGGGAGGTATCTAATGGTGGGCATACCCACCGATCAATATTTTTTTTTCGTTCAGCCCACAGGCTGCATGAAAAAAAAAAATTACAATAAGCTTCTAAATGTTGTGCATAAAATGCCAGGACAGTTCAAAACCTCCCCAAATGACCCCATTTTAGAAAGTAGACACCCCAAGCTATTTGCCGAGAGGCATGTCGAGTCCATGGAATATTTTATATTTTGACAAAAGTTGTGGAAAAAATACATTATTTTTTTTTTTGCACAAAGTTGTCATTAAATGATATATTGCTCAAACATGCCATGGTTATATGTAAAATTACACCCCAAAATACATTCTGTTGCTTCTCCTGAGTACGGGGATACCACAAGTGTGAGACCTTTTGGGAGCCTAACCGCGTACGGTACCCCAAAATCCAAGCACCACCTTCAGGATTTCTAAGGGTGTAAATTTTTGATTTCATTCCTCACTGCCTATCACAGTTTCGGAGGCCATGGAATGCCCAGATAGCACAAAATCCCCCCAAGTGACCCCATTTTGGAAAGGAGACACCCCAAGCTATTTGCCGAGAGGTATGGTTAGTATTTTGCAGACCTTCATTTTTGTCACAAAGTTTTGAAAATTGAAAAAAAGAAAAAAAATATACATTATTTTTTTTTTCTTCATTTTCAAAAACAAATGAGAGCTGCAAAATACTCATCATGCCTCTCGGCAAATAGCTTGGGGTGTCTACTTTCCAAAATGGGGTCATTTTGGGGGGTTTTGTGCCATTTTGGCATTTTATGGCCTTCAAAACTGTGATAGGTAGTGAGGTGTGAAATCAAATATTTACACCCTTAGAAATCCTGAAGGCGGTTCTTGGTTTTCGGGGCCCCGTACGCGACTAGGCTCCCAAAAAGTCCCACACATGTGGTATCCCTGTACTCAGGAGAAGCAGCAGAATTTATTTTGGGGTGTCATTTCACATATGCCCCTGGCATGTGTGAGCAATATATCATTTAGTGACAACTTTGTGAAAAAAAAATAAAAAAAAAATAAAAGTTTGTACTTTTCCCGCAACTTGTGGCAAAATATAAAATATTCCATGGACTCAACATGCCTCTCAGCAAATAGCTTGGGGTGTCTTTCTAAAATGGGGTCATTTGTGGGGGTTTTGTGCCATCTTGGCATTTTATGGCCTTCAAAACTGTGATAGGTAGTGAGGAGTAAAATGACATATGTATGCCCTTAGAAATCCTGAAGGCGGTGCTTGGCTTTCGGGGCCCCGTACGCGGCTAGGCTTCCAAAAAGTCGACCACATGTGGTATCCCCGTACTCAGGAGAAGCAGCAGAATGTATTTTGGGGTACAATTCCACATATAACCATGGCATGTGTGAGCAATATATCATTTAGTGACAACTTTGTAAAAAAAAAAAAAAAATTTTTTTGTCATTATTCAATCGCTTGCGGCAAAAAAATAAAATATTCAATGGGCTCAACATGCCTCTTATCAATTTCCTTAGGGTGTCTACTTTCCAAAATGGGGTCATTTGGGGGGGTTTTGTACTGCCCTGCCATTTTACCACCTCAAGAAATGAGATAGGCAGTCAAACTAAAAGCTGCGTGAATTCCAGAAAATGTACCTTAGTTTGTAGATGTGACAACTTTTGCGCAAACCAATAAATATACAATTATTGACTTTTTTTACCAAAGACATGTGGCTGAATACATTTTGGCCTAAATGTATGACTAAAATTGAGTTTATTGGATTTTTCTAACAAAAAGTAAAAAATATCATTTTCTTTCAAAATTTGCGGTCTTTTTACGTTTATATCGCAAAAAATAAAAATCGCAGAGGCAATCAAATACCATCAAAAGAAAGCTCTATTTGTGGGAAGAAAAGGACGCAAATTTCGTTTGGGTACAACATTGCATGACCGCGCAATTACCAGTTAAAGCAGCGCAGTGCCAAAGTGTAAAAAGACCTCTGGTCATTTACCAGCAAAATGGTCCGGTCTGAAGGTGGTTAAAGAGGAAGTAAACCCTGATGGGTTTACTTCCTCTTTTTTTCCCTGCAAAGGTAAAGCATAATGGACTACTATGCATCGCATAGTAGCTCATTATGTGTCACTTACCTGACACAGGAGCCAGCGAAGTCGCCGCTGATCCCTGTAGTCCGCCGCGTCCATCTTGCTGGTGGCGTCTCGCAGCTCCGACCAATGACAGCGGCGCAACCGCGATGACGTCACTCCCGCGCATGCGCACGGGAGTCGCGCCTCGCAGCTCCGTTGCTGTCATACGGCGAAGCCGCGATGACGTCACTCCCGCGCATGCGCACGGGAGTCGACAAATTTGGCAAATCCATTCTTGGATTTGCCGCATTTAGTGCGCCTGCGCGCCGCTGTCTACGGCGCATGCGCCGTAGACAGCGGTGCCCATTTTCGGGCAAATATCTCCTAAACCATATAGGTTTAGGAGATATTGCTTGGACCTACAGGTAAGCCTTAATCTAGGCTTACCTATAGGTCCAAGTTGTTTGGAAGGGTTTACTTCCCTTTTAAAGACTAAATCTTTTGACACGATGCTTACAAATAAAAATCCTGTATTTTCTGCTAGAAAATCACTTAAGCGCATTTGGGAAAAAAAAAAAGTAAAGTTAGTTTATTTTTTTCGTCCAAAACTTTTGATTACCTGTTTTTGTGTATTTTAATCTCCCTTTTTTTAATCTAAATTATACATACAGGTGAACTGATTGGATGTTTGTTTTGTTTAATAAATGTTTATATGTAAGAAATTCTGTATCACTTAAGGCTGCTTTCACACTGGAGTGGGCAGGTGACGACGGTAAAACGCTGCCAGTTCGGCTGCTAGCGGGGCACTTATAATCCAGCTAGGGGCCGAGGAAGGGGTTAAATGTGCCCGTGAAGCGCCGCTGCCAAATGCATTGCAGGTGCTTCGGCAGCGGTGCCCATTCATTTCAATGGGCAGGAGTGGTATACACCACTCCAAAGATGCTGCTTGCAGGACTTAACATCCTACCAGCGCATCTCCTCAGTGTGAAAGCACTCGGGCTTCCACACTGACTGCAAGGGAGCAGTTTTGCAGGCACTTTGCAGGTGCTATTTTTAGCCCAAAAGTGCCTGAAAAACACTCCCGTGTGAAATGTTTCTAACTGTTAGATTTTATGAGATGGAGAAAAAATAAATCGGCCTAACATATCGGCAATTTCTAAATATCGGTATCGGCCAGAGACAAACCCATATCGGTCGACCTCTACCCAAGAACAAGCAGGAACTGAAGACAGTTGCACTAGAGGCCTGGCAGGCCATCACCAGGGATGAAACCCAGCGTCTGGTGATGTCTATGCATTCCAGACTTCAGGCTGTAATTGAACAGAATTTGCAACCAAGTATTAAAGAGGAAGTAAACCCTGATGAGTTTACTTCCTCTTTCATTCCCTGCAAAGGCAAAGCATAATGGACTACTATGCATCGCATAGTAGCCCATTATGTGTCACTTACCTGACACAGGAGCCAGCGAAGTCGCCGCTGTCCCCTGTAGTCCGCCGCATCCATCTTGCTGGTGGCGTCTCGCAGCTGTCATTCGGCGGAGCCGCGATGACGTCTCTCCCGCGCATGTGCACGGGAGCCGACACGGGTGGCAGATCCATTGTTGGAAATGCCGCGCTCAGTGTGCCTGCGCGTCGCTGTCTACGGCGCATGCGCCGTAGACAGCGGTGCCTGTCTTCAGGCAAATATCTCCTAAACCGTATAGGTTTAGGAGATATTTCTTGGACCTACAGGTAAGCCTTAATCTAGGCTTACCTGTAGGTCAAAGTGGTTTGTAAGGGTTTACAACCACTTTAAAAAGTGAGTTTGATGGATGAGTGTTAATCTGTCCCATTAGTTTTGGTCCCTTAAAAAGTGGGAGGCACATATACAAACTGTTGTAATTCCTACACCGTTCACCAGATTTGGATGCAAATACCCTCAAATTAAAGCTGAAAGCCTGCCGTTAAAAGCACATCTTGTTTGCTTTCAAATCCATTGTGGAAGTGTATAGAGCCAAAAAGATTAGAATTGTGATGATGTCCCAATATTTATGGACCTATAATTTTTTTCGAAAATGTGGAAAGAAAAAAAGGTTTTAACACACAAAGTTGTTCATATATAGGATATTTCTAGCATGAACATAGCAAAAATGAGTTTGCCACAGCATGGCCACATTCAGAGGCTCAACATGCACCATCAGGTGTGCTAAGGGCATACATTTCAAATATATATTTGACTACCCATTACACTTTAAGACACTGTAGTGGTATGGATGAGCACTGAGGTGGCGCAGATGATCACTTCAGATCCAGCCCACAGCACTGCTGTATCTGGTGTAACCTATTCTGTGTGAGGATAGGGGAGGAGCTGGACCAGACATGCTCCAGTTTGTTGACAACTGATCGCTCCATCATTGAACAGAATGATCACATGTTAAAGGGCTGCTGTCATAGGCCCTTTACCTGTTCCATGACGAACCGGGTCCAGAGGACCCGACTGTCAGGACGTTCCCAGGTGCGCAATTCTGGGAGAATGTCATTGTATGCCCCCCCCCCCCCCCAGTTATCCAATCTAGCTGTAAACTATAAGATAATTTAATCTTTGGTTGGCAGAGTCTAACAGGGCACAGGCCCATTCTTCCTCAGTTCTTTAATTTTTACAGGGAGATGTTGTGGTTAAGGATTGTAAAAAAGGTAACATACATGTCTATACTTACCTGCTCTGTGCAATGGCATGACAAACTATATAAAAATACGCTGTTTACACTGAATAGGACTTGTTTTGCAGCAATCATGCTTGAATGTCACAAATTGATCACTATGCCATAGTTCACAATATTGCGAACACAGACATTGCATGTGATTTGCACCACATTGCTGTGCAATGTGAATTCAGCCACACAGTTGCATGGCTGAACTTTCGTTGGATTTGCACGAAAAAGGTGCAAGAACCTTTTTAACCCCCCACCCCCGGAATCGGATTGCATGGGTTATCCAATTCCTGTCCAAATTCAGTTTGCATTGCGATCTGCAAACAGATCTGTTGACCCGCAGGGGTTCGCAAAGGGCAGTGTGACCTGCCTGCAAAGGAGATGCGATGCAGAAACCGGCACTGGAATCGTGATGGTTCCCACATCGCAATAGTGTGAACCCAGGCTAAAACTAAAAACATTTTATGTAAAGCAGCATCAATATTTTTCTAATACCAACCTTTCCTCAAATTTTACTTTGGCCTCCCGTCTGGCTTTCCGTTTCAGAGCTGGGTCCCTGAAAACATCCTTGTTCACCACAGCTTTGTCAAGAGGGATATCAACAGAGTATCTAGAAGAAAAAAAAAACTGCAGAATTAAATCCAACAAAAAGAAACAGCATTATGTAGTAATATAAAATCTGTGCAGTGTTTAACCATTACCCCACTCATGCAGTTTTACTGCAGCAGTGCATTGCAGGGACAGGCACATACGCGATATAGAAAAAAAATTAGCTCCTTAGAAGCAGGCTAACAAAGGGGTTACTGTTGGTAATAAATAGATCTAAATAGATTAAGTTAAACCAAATTTATTAGAATATCCCAATAGAAAAAGTTGTGCGTTTCAGAAAAATGGTTCTTAAATATAATTAAGTTACCACAGATGATAAGACAAACAGGACATACATAAAACAATTGCTTTAGTCCATTGTAACCCACGTAATTTGAATGCCTATTTAATATGGGATCAAAAAATTCCCCATTTCATCCAATGGCTAAACGATCAATGGACCAAGTCAAAATTTGAGTGGGGGAAGGGAGCAGAGGAGGTAGATAGCAGAGAAGTTGTAAATTCAATCCAAACAATTCCTATCTGCAAGTAGCACTTATCTTAATAGTTTGGCTATAATATAGTATATATATTTCTCCATCCCTTGGTGCTGAAAGATCAAAAATATGCAGCAGTACAAAAATAGAAATGCAGATGCACAAAAACGGAAAGTCCAATCTAGGAGGTATCTATTGGTTGTAACAGCCTTCTAATCAATTTTCACAGGAACAAGTATTGCACAATTGCAAAGCACATTCCAATGCGGCCAGCCAACTTACAAGGTTTCAACAACTGGCAACTAATCAGCTCTTATTTAACCACTTGCTTACTGGGCACTTAAACCACCCTCAGTCCCAGACCGATTCAGCGCTGATGCACTGTGAATGACAATTGCGCGGGCATACAACACTGTACCCAAATGAAATGTTTATCATTTTTTTTCCCACAAATAGAGCTTTCTTTTGGTGGTATTTAATTACAGCTGGGAGTTTTATTTTTTGCTAAACAAACAAAAGATGCAAAAAAATAATCATGTTTAATAGTTTGTTATAAAATTTTGCAAACAGGTCATTTTTCTACTTCATTGAAGTGCGCTGATGAGGCGGCACTGGTGGGCACTGATAGGCACAGATAAGGCGGCACTGGTGGGCACTGGTGGGCACAGATAGGCGGCACCTTTGTTAAGGCAGATTGTGGGCACTGCTGGGTGGCACTGTGGGCACTGCTGGGTGGCACTGTGGGCACTGCTGGGTGGCACTGTGGGCACTGCTGGGTGGCACTGTGGGCACTGCTGGGTGGCACTGTGGGCACTGCTGGGTGGCACTGTGGGCACTGCTGGGTGGCACTGTGGGCACTTTTATTGATGTGGCAAAGCAGGGGGCAGGTGGGCACTGGCAGCGCAAGGAGGAATAATAGCCGATTACCGGCTCCGTTATATCACATGATCAGCTGTCATTGGCTGACAGCTGATCACGTGATAAGGGGTTGGGATCGACCCCTTGCTCGGATCGGTGATCAGGCGAGTCTCAGACTCGCCGATCACAGAGCGCGGCCCTCAGGGGGCGCGCAGGCCGCTCGAGCACGGGACGACGTCAATAGACGTAGTCCTGGCAAAGGAGATCCGCGCTGTAGCCATCCTTCGGCTATAGCGCGGGTCTCAACTGGTTAAGCAGACAAAGGAGCGAAGCAAAATGTTCATACTAGTCACGGATGTAAATAGACAAATACGGCTTACAGCTGTTACGTCAAAAAGCAACTCAAATCAGATAGAATTCAGCAAGTGTTGAGAGGTTTATCAATATATTACCACTTCACCCCACAGTGTCCGCATTTACTGCAATGTCCGTCTGTAGTTCACATTTAGTGTCTGGTAGGTTATAGTTATTAAGGTTGAATAAAGACACCAGTCCATCCAGTTCAACCTGAGTGAGTTTCTACAATTGTCCATATCCCTGTACATTGCACACTCACATCAGTCCCTACCCTCTATAAGCCCACAATCCAAGGTCCCCATTCATATACTAGGGCCAATTTTGGACAGAAGCCATTTAACCTACCTGCATGTCTGGATTGTGGGAGGAAACCGGAGGACCCGGAGGAAACCCACGCAGGCACATGGAGAACATGCAAACGCCAGGCAGGTAGTGTCGTGGTTGGGATTCAATCCAGCGACCATTCTTACTGCTAAAGGTTGAGAGAGACTGCCGCCAGTATGTACTCATATCCAGGTCATATATATGCTGGTACACTGCATCAGTCATTGGCCAACCTCAGAGCGATTGCAGCCTCTCCACACCACTCAGCGTCATGTCAGGACTGAGTAGTAGTGTAACGTCAACGTGTTTCCATGGTTCGAGTAGCGCAGCTTCTTAGACGTTCATTGGCTCCTAATCACACTCCCTTTTCTTGTAAATTCTCTGGCGATTGTTACCGATGAAATGTTTATCATCTTAAAAGGGATATTGTCCTGGAAATAGTCATTACAAAAAATAAAAAAAATAACCAACATTCAAAACAAAACCCGGGGGGGGGGGGGGGGGGGGAGAAGAGTGTTGGACCTTGGCAGTCATCAAGGAAGATCTTCCACCATTCTTACTATGTCGGCGTACCACGGACGCCGGGGCCAATCAGAATTACCGGAATCCCCTTGGCCTCCACTCTGCGAAGCAGACATGGTAGAAGTTTGAGCAGAGAGAAAACAAAATCAGGCGATAATGCCCCCATGGAGCCACCAACGCGTCTGCTGCATCTGCCCAGGGATCCTTTGACCTGGCCACAAACCTCTGTACCTTCTGAGTCAAGTTAGGAGCTCCACATCTGGCGTGCCCCACTTAGGCAAAGGAGGCAAAATACAAAGTGGCTACCATGAGAGGACTCGCATGCAAAAATAGGATTTTTTGTACTCACCGCAAAATCCTTTTTACCCTCAGGCTACAACCCTCCACCTTGTAAAGCAGCATCAGTAAGTCAACAAGCAGTATAACAAAGAGAGGGGCGGGTGCTGTCGGTCGGTGAATTACAGAGAAAAGGATTTTACGGCGAGTACAACACATCCCATTATCTTATATTCACCGACCGACACAGCTCCTCTCTGTAACAAACGGGACGTCCCCCAAGCAGTGCCAAAACAAGGGGTGGGAAAAAAACAGCATAAAAACTTCATCCACCATGGCAAGTGGGAATTAGTGAAACTATACCCACAAAAAACAGCAGTGCTTGGAAAACCACCCTAAAAAAATAAAAAAAGGGTATCCTCAGCACCAAACTGCAGAAGTAATGCAACAGTGCATTAACACAACAGTACTGCGTTTTTATCGAAAAAAAACAGGAAAAAATTATCTGTTGCAACTACACAGCCGCCTGCAAAACTTTGCAGCCAAAACAGGCATCAGCCGATGCACTGACGTCTACCTTGTAGAACTTGGTAAACATGTGGACAGACGACCAGGTCGCCACCTTACACACCTGAGCGACCGGCGCTTGGTGTCAGAAGGCCCAAGACATTCGATTGCCCTTGTGGAGTGGGCCGTTACCGGAAAGGGGGGCACCCCATGCCTTTCTTTGGACCAGCCACCAAAAAAAATGTTGGAGTCTGACTTCCGAAAGGGAGCCGTGGCACACAAATACACCTTCAGAGCCCTAACCCACGTCAAGAGCGTGAAGGGCCACCTTAGGGTGCTTCCGTTTAGGATACAGATGGTAATACAATGTCCTCATTGATATGAAAAGTCGAGGCCACTTTCGATAGAAAGGACATTTGCAGGCGCAACACCACCTTATCCCTGTGGACTTGCAGGACAAGGCTGCCAATTCCGAAACCCTCCTGGCCGATGTGATGGGCACTAGAAAGACCAGTTTCTGGGAAAGTCGACAGGGGGAATCTCCCTGATATTTTCAAACGGCAGTTTTTGAAGCGCCAACACCAGGTTCAAATCCCATGGGGGTAACTGGACGCACCAGAGGGACCAAGTGTCGTACCCCCTGAACGAAGGTACTCACTAAGTAGTGCGATGCTAGGGGTCGTGGGGGGGGGGGGGGGGGGGGGGGAAGACAGCAAAGGCTGAGGATTTGCTCTTTGATGGTGCTTAATGCCAATCTCTGGTCAACTCCTTGCTGGAGAAACAGCAGGATCCTGGATATAGAAAAGGAGTGTGGATGCCATCCTTTCTCCTCACACATGGAGATTTAGGCTTTCCAGGTACAATGATATATCTTCAGAGAAGATTTCCGTGCTCTCAACATAGTTGGAATCACTGAGTCCGACAGACCCCGGTTCATCAACACCTGGCTCTCAATAGCCATGCCGTTAAAGTCAGTGATGGTAAAGCAGGATGGAGAATTGGACATTGAGACAGGTCCTCTCGCAACGGCAGTTGCCAGGGAGCGTCTGCCACCAGAAGCACCAGGTCTGCGTACCAAGGACGCTGAGGCCAATCTGGGGCAACCAGTATTACTGGGATCCCCTCAACTTCCACTCTGCAAAGCAAACGTGGCAACAGTTTCAGTGGGGGGGGGGGGGGAGGCGTAGCTCAGCTGGTACAGACCCCACGGGGGGCCACCAGCGTGTTTGACGTGTCGGGCCAAAGATCTCGTCCTGGACACAAATCTTGGCACCTTCCGATTGAGACGGGACGCCAGTAGATCCACATCTAGTGTGCCCCACTTCAGGCACTGCAACCTGAATATCTCCAGATGCAATGCCCATTCTCCTGGGTCCAGCATTTGTCGATTCAGTCCGCCTGCCAGTTCTCCACTCCCGGGATGTAAATGGCCAACAGGGCTGGTACGCATCGCTCTGCCCACCGAAGTACATAAGCGACCTCCCGTGCAGTGGCTGAGCTTGTTCCCCCTTGGTGATTGATGTACGCCACAGCTGTGGCGTTGTCCGACTATCCTGATCGGACGCCCTTGAAGTCTCATGGACCATGTGTAGAGGCACAGTCTGATCGGCAACTTGGATTCTTCAATCGACTAGAGGCCCTGAGCTGACTAAACCCCCATCACTCCACCCCAGCCGGATTGACTGGCGTCTGTTGTGAACACCGTCCATTTCAGAGGAAGGAACGATTTTCCGGACTGAATCACAGGAGACCTCAACCACCAGATCAGAGAGTCTGACTGACTCACCTGGATCTGTCTATCAAGGGACAACAGATTTGTCCCATTTTGTCAGAATCTCCTTCTGCAGGACTCTGGTGTGGAACTGGGCATAAGGTACTGCCTCAAAGTAGGTTACCACGAGTCCTAGTACTCGCATGCAAAAGCAGAGCGACGACCACTTGTGGTTCATCAGTTTGACCGCAGATCTGAGTCTGCAATTTGTCTGAAGGGAGAAAAACTAGCTCCCCTGGCGTCCAACAGCAAGCCTAGGTACTCCAGACGCTAGGTCGGCACAATCATCGACTTTGGAGGTTCAACAGCTACCCAAATTCTTGCAGGGTCTGCATGGTGATCGCCACATCCTCCTCTAATTCTGAGGCGGAAGATGCTCCCAGGAGGAGATCTAGGTATCCCACAATCGCGATCCCATGTTGTACGACTGCAAATCGCAGACATTTTGATGCCAAAGGCATATGGGTATGTGCAGGTACGCATCCTGGATGTCTAAGGACACCAGGGAGAACCCTAGATGGAGTGCGACTACTGAGCGAACTGATTCCATTCTGAACCTCTGCATTTTCACAAAGTGATTGAGGGCTTTTAGGTCTAAGATCGGACGTACCCCTTCCTTCTTGGGAATCACAGATTAGAGTAGAATCCCTGCGAGGTAACGCACCGCCATGTATTTTGGGACCGAAAAGGTCTTTTGTGGCCAACCCCATTACCTGTAGATGAACTTTTCAAAATAAGTCAAATACGGGAACACCTTAGGTCAGGGCTCGACAAACCCCAGGCGCCAGGTCGCCAATGCGACCAGAAATCGCGACCTGGCGCCTAAGCTGCCACCAGCCCACTCACTATCGATGCCCCAGACATGCAGCAGCATTAACACTGACTGCCGTCCTCCTCCCTCCTTCACACTCTGCAGCACCGCGCTGTGTGTGAAACTGACACGCAATGGAGAGAGGAGGATCTGTCAGCCTGATGTTGGGTGGGCGGGACCCAGCAAGCTATCAAACACCAGCCAATGAGATCTGGGCGGGCCGCTACGTGTATGTGGCCCGCCCCTTTTCTTAAGCAGCCCAATCGTTGACTGGTGTTTGATAGCTGCTGAGTCCCGCCCACCCCGACATCAGGCTGAAATATCCACCTCTGTTACTTGTCAGTTTCACACCCCGGCAGGGTCCCGCCAGCTCCTCTGTTACATTTCAGTAACAGAGTGCTCCGTGTGAAACCTGCCAGTGCCAATCAGTGCCACCTGCCACCAATCAGTGCCAACCAGTGCCACCTCCAATCAATACCACCTGCAACCAAACAGTGCTACCTGCCAGCGCCAACCAGTGCCACCTGCCAATCAATACCACCTGCCACCACCAACCAGTGCCACCTGCCACCAACCAGTGCCACCGCCAACCAGTGCCACCGGTCACCACAAATCAGTGCCGCCAGTCAGTGCCACCTGCCACCGCCAATCCGTGCCACCTGCCAACACCAGTGCCGCCAGTCCGTGCCACCTGCCACCGCCAATCCGTGCCACCTGCCAACACCAGTGTCACCTGTCGGTGCCATCTGGCAGTTCCACGTGCCTTCCAGTGGCAACCAGTGCCACCTGGCAGTGCCAGCCAGTTCCATCTGTTGCCAGCCTTACTCTGTCTGGTCAGCCCATACCCCTGATGTAACAGCGTTTCAATGGAGTTATTGACTGGGTGCTCCATTGCGAGTTAGGGATAGGGGTGAAAATGAGTGGCCTTACCCCGGGAGCTGAAAAAACAAAACAAAAACTGGCTCCTAACTTTTTTAACTGGCTCCTAAATTCAAAGCAAATTTGTCAACCCCTGCCTTAGGTGAACGTGCTGGCTTGCGGGACCCAAAAGGGACCGGTAAATCAGCAGAGGGATCAGCTGGCTCCTTAATCTTCAGGGTACACCGCACAGCTGTGACAAGTGCTCCAACAAGCGCTTTGTTGCACCCGGACGGGGACTCATCCTCACTGTACGAACGGTCCTGGTCAGCGTCTGTCAAGACAGAGCAGGGGTGACCGGCCTCAGCAGGACCAGAGTCTGCGTCAGGGCTCTCCCCAGAGGACAGGAGGGGCCGCTTTTTAGCACGTTTCTTCGGACACACCGCCTCCATCTTGGCAACAAACGAATTGAGGACGGCCGTCAGGGTGTCCATGGGAACCGCGCAGTCTACAGGTGACACGGTTGCAATTGCCTGGATTTCAGGGGAAGAACACCAGTTTGAGTGTGACCACTTATCGGAAAAAGGACTGCCAGCCATTTTTAAAAATACCAGGGTTATGGCAGCTAGCTTCTGCCATAACAGTATTTAACGTCAAAGTAGCGACGTACGACAGCAGGTCTTTAGTGGTTAAAGAGCACCTGTCATTTCAGAACCATCATGGTAGCGCCTGTTAGTAGGCATCCAATTACCTGCTGCCACCATGTCCTTTACCTTGTGCCACTGCCGCATCACCAGCCATCCCATTAAAGTGAATGGGATTGTTGGCACATCAACAGCATGTTAGAGAAAGCCGTTGTGGGACAGAAATGACAGTTTGTTTAAAAATTATGATTTAAATCAAGCCTTTTTACTAGGGATTTAATAGACTTCATTTAAATCAAATCCACCGTGCACAGAAAAAAAATGGAAATTCTTTAAAAGGGACTGTATAAAACACTACACAAGTAGATTTCCATGGACAACAAGTTTAAAAGGCTAAAAATAAAACCTGCGTGGCCCACAGTCAAAGAAAAAAAAAAAAAACCCACACACAAAAATTAACCACTATGGATCAAAACTGATCTGGTCCAGAAAAATGTAAACAGAATAAAAAAGGTGACAAAAGCACCTGGGACCCATGGATCCTTAAAGAATTGATCATTTCAAATTTTTAGGGACTGACTGCATAGTACTACTGGATTGGCGTCAGGTCAATGTGGTTCCAATATTTAAAAAGGGATCAAAGTCTTTACCGAGTAACTACAGACCTGTTTAACATCTATAGCTGGAAAGATATTGGAGAGTTTAATAGAAGGCCAGAGATGAGTTCTTACTAGAAAAATAATTTTGCCCAACGAGCAGCAAGGATTCACGAAAGACTGAAGTTAAACAAATCTGATTTTTATTTTTTTGGGAGGTGAGCAAACTTTTGGACAAAGGGGTGGCTGTAGACTTATATCTTGAAAAAGCATCTGACAAACCCCCAAACAAGGCTAATATGTAAGGAAAGTTCTACAGGCTTGGAAAAATAGGATTTTTATAACAGCTTACCTGTAAAAATCCTTTTCTATGAAGTACATCACGTGACACAAAGCCATTTGAGTTACTATGTGGGTTATAGGCCACCTTCAGGTGATGACACCGGCACACCCAAGACAAAAAGTGCCCTCCCTATATAACCCCTCCCACTACTGGGAGTACCTCAGTTTTGTAGCCAAGCAATACACGTGTATACCAAAAAAGGAGGAGGGAAGAACCTCTGTGTACCGTACTTCAAAGAAAAGGATTTTACAGGTAAGCAGTTTCAAAAAAATAGGATTTTTTGTACTCACCGTAAAATCCTTTTCTCTGTAATTCACTGACCGACACAGCTCCTCTCATAACCATTGGGTCGTTGTATCTCCTACGGTAGTAATAGAGCACAACTAATGCCCAACAACCCTCAGAACTCTTAGCTCTGCCTAGGGGGCGGTCCCTTGGGCAACAACCCTGCACCCTGCCATGCAGTCATCAGTACGTCAATTACGTTAGTATAACGTAAAGATAAAAATGAGGAGGGTGCTGTGTCTGAATTACAGAGAAAAGGATTTTGCGGCGAGCACAAAAAAATCCTATTTTCTCTTATATTCACTAACTGACACAGCTCCTCATAACAATTGGGAAGTCCCCAAGCAGTGCCAAACGAGGGGTGGGAAAACAGCAAAAAAGCCTTCACCCACAGTGGCAAGAGAAAAAAAAAAGAAAAAAAAAAAAAAGAAAAAGGGAAATCTATTGCAACTATACGGCCGCCTGCAAAACTTTGCGGCCAAAACAGGCATACCTTGTAGAACTTGGTAAACGTGTAGACAGATGACCGGGTCGCCGCTTTACACACCTGAGCAACAGACGCTTGGTGTCAGAAGGCCCAAGACGTTCTGATTGCCCTTGTGGAGTGAGCCGTGACCTGAAAGGGGGGCACCTGCCCCTTCAAGGCATAGGCTTGTACTACAATCAGTCTGATCCACCTGGAAATAGTGGCCGATGAGATCGTCATGCCTTTCTTGGGACCAGTCACTGAAACAGAGAGTCTGACTTCCGAAAGGGAGCAGTGGCAGACAAATACACCTTCAGAGCCTGAACCATGTCCAGAGTGTGAAGGGCCACCTCCTTAGGGTGCTTTGGTTTAGGACACAGATGGCAATACAATGTCCTCATTAATATGAAAAGCCAAGTCCACTTTCGTTAGAAAGGACGGTTGCGGACGCAACACCACCTTATCCTTGTGGATAACCAGATAGGGCGATTTACAAGTCAAGGCCGCCAGTTCCGACTAGAAAGACCACTTTCTGGGAAAGTCAACAGGGGTATCTCCCTGATATTCTCAAACGGCTGTTTTTTGAAGTACCGACAACACCAGGTTCAAATCCCACAGGGGTAACGGACGCACCGGAGGGACTACATGTCATACCCCCTGAACAAAAAGGTACTCACTAATGAGTGAGATGCCAGGAGCCGCTAAACAACCCCCCCCGGCTGAAATTTGCCCCTTAATGCAGATTTTGGGTCTACTCCCTGCTGACCAGCAGGCAGGATTCTGGATATAGAAAAATAGCGCAGATGCCATCCTGTCTCCTCACACATGGAGAGGTAGGCCTTCCAGGTACGATGGTATATCTTCGGAGAAGATTGTGCTCTCAGCATAGTGGGGATCAGAGTCCAACAGACCCCAGTTCAACACCTGGCTCTCAATAGCCATGCCGTTAAAGCCAGCAATGGTAAAGCACGATGGAGAATCGGACCTTGAGACAGAAGGTCCTCTTGCAACGGCAGTCGCCAGGGAGCGTCTGCCACCAGGCGCACTAGGTCTGCGTACCAAGGACGCTGGGGCCATTCTGGAGCAACCAGTATTGGAACCCTCCACTCGGCTTCCACCCTACGAAGCAGACGTGGTAACAGTTTTAGTGGAGGAAAGGCGTAGATCAGCTGGTACTGATCTCAGAGCCACCATCGTGTCTGCCTACAGATCTCTTGTCCTGGACACAAATCTTGGCAGCTTCCAATTGAGACGGGAGGCCAGAAGAACCACGTCTGGTGTGCCCCACCACCTCAGGCACAGTAACCTGAATGGGCGTTGCATCTGGAGACATTCTCACGGGACCAGCATCTGGTGACTCAGATAGTCCGCGTGCCAGTTCTTCACTCCCGGGATGCAAATGGCCGACAGGGCCGGTATGTGTCACTCTGCACACCGAAGTATGTGAGCAACCACCTGTGCAGCAGCTAAGCTTGTTCCCCCTTGGTGATTAACATATGACACAGTTGTGGTGTTGTCTTGACTGGATCCTGATCGGACGCCCCTGAATTCTCATCGACCATGTGGAGAGGCACAGCCTGATCGCTCAATTCAAAGCAGATAGGCAACTTGGATTCTTCTGTCGACCAGAAGCCCTGAGCCGACTGAACCCCCATCACTCCACCCCAGCCGTATAGGCTGGCATCCGTTGTGATCACTGCCCACTTCAGGAGGTAGGAATGATTTCCTGGACTGAATCACCGGGGACCTCAGCCACCAGATCAGTGAATCTGACTGGCTCACCTGGACCTGTCGATCCAGGGATAACTAAAATTGGTCCCATTTTGTCAGAATCTCCTTCTGCAGGACTCTGGTGTGGGACTGGGCATAAGGTACTGCCTCGAAGGAGGCTACCATGAGTCCCAGGACTCACGTGCAAAAGCAGAGTGATGACCACTTGCGCTTCATAAGCAGGTTTACCGTGGATCTGAGAGTCTGCAGTTTGTCTGAGGGGAGAAAAACCCTCGCTTCCATGGAGTCCAGTAGCAAGCCTAGGTACTCCAGATGCTGGGTCGGTACAATCATTGACTTCTTTAGGTTCAACAGCCACCCAAATTCTTGCAGGGTCTGCATGGTGATCACCACATCCTTTTCTGAGGCGGAAGATGCCCTCAGGAGGAGATAGTCTAGGTATCCCACATGCACGATCCCACGTTGCCGCAGCAACCCCAAAACTGGAGCCAATACTTTGGTAAAGACTCGAGGGGGCTGATGCCAGACTAAAAGGAAGAGCCACAAACTGGTAGTGGGCTTCCGACTGCAAATCGCAGAAACTTTTGATGCCGAAGGCATATGCAGGTACGCATCCTGGATGTCCAAGGATGCCAGGGAGTCCCCTTGATTGAGTGCAGCGACTACTGAGCGAACTGATTCCATTCTGAACCTCCGCACTTTTACAAAGTGATTGAGGGCTTTTAAGTCCAAGATTGGACGTACCCATTCCTTCTTGGGAGCCACAAACAGATTTGAGTAGAATCCCTGGAAACGTTCCGATTCCAGAACTGGTACAACCACCCCAGCAGGTCCCTTACTGCCCTCAATAGGGCCTCCCGGCGAGCCGGGGATACGGTATGCTGGAGGGAAAGAATCTGTTTGGCGGCCAAGAGAGAAACCCCATCTTGTAGCCTGAGGAAATCAGATCGCAGACCCATTGTCAGATAGCCGAGAGGACCCCCGGACTGCAAACTCCCAAAGGCGACCCCCCCCCCCCACCCGAGACATGGGTGGGGGCAAACCTTCATGCGGTAGCACTTACTCGCAGGCTTGCAGTTCCAGGCATGTTTTGTCTGTCCGTGGACACCCTGTCGGGCTTGAGGCATTTTGCAGACGAAAATGAGGGCCCTTGCCTACGGCGTGGCTCCTTAGCCTTGCTGGCCTGTGGCATTTTCAATAATGTCATCCAAAGAGGCTCTAAAGAGCCAGTCGCCAAGGAAGGGAAGATCCGTCAGGGCTTTTTGGATGCCTGGTCAGCAGACCAGAATTTTAGCCAAATCAGGCGCCTCAGAACCACAGCCGACACTGAAGCCCTGGATAACAGAGGGAGAGTATCCAGGGCAGCGTCAGACATACTTAAGGCCTTGCACTGGTTGGTCTGCCAGTTCCACGCAGACAGGAGAAGTCTGTTGCTCTCCCAATTCATGGTGCAAAAAGGATGCCAGTACTTGTCGCACGGCTGACCCCACACCCGTAAACAAGGAATGAGCCATCGCCTCGGCCTCCCTGTCCATGGGATCCTTGCATGCAGGAGTCCCCTCTACCGGGATCGTGGTTACTTTATTTAACCTGGATACGGGGGGGGGGGGGAGGGGGGGTCCACAACCAGAGGAGCCGACCATTTTTTGAGATGGCTCTCCTCAAAAAGGTAACGTACTGCCATATATTTGGGGACCGAAAAGGTCAGTTGCGGGCGACCCCATTCCTTGTAAATGAACTTGTCAAAATAAGTCAGATACGGGAACACCTTAGGTGAACATGCTGGCTTGCGGGACCCAAAAGGACCCAAGAGGGATCTGCTGGCTCCTGAATCTTCAGGGTATCGCACAGCTGTGATAAGTGCTCCAACAAGCACTTTGTCGCACCCGGACGGGGACTCGTCTTCACTGTCCTGGTCAGCATCATCTGACAAGACAGAGCAGGGGTCACCAGCTTCAGCAGGACCCAAGTCTGCATCAGAGCTCTCCCCAGAGGGGAGGGTCAAGGGCCGCTTTATTGCACCCTTCTCACGCACCAACTCCATCTTGGCAACAAACTAATTGAGGACTGCTGTCTAGTGAACCGGCTGCAATTGCCTGGAATTTGGGGGAAGAAACACCAGTTTCTGAAGCCATGCTGACCCTACCCTGTCTGCCACCCTAAGGGGACTTAGGACAGTGACAGTCCCACCCTCACTGCCACTAGCTGAGCGGCTCTTTCCTGCCGGACTCACCACCCCAGCAAGTAGTGCCTGTAGTCCCTGTGGGCTTCCAGGTGCAGAGGAAACAAAGGTGTGTTGGTGGCAGCAGCTGCAAATAGTGCCAAAACCGCTCTGAAATGTGCCCAGGCTTCAATAAAATGGCTGTCCAGCACAAAGACATAAAACACAGGGAAAGTGGCTGTGAGAGAACAGGAGCAAATCTTGACCAGGGAAAAAAAAAAAAAAAAAAAAAAGTGTTCAGGCTTCAAGAAAATGGCCGCCCGTGTCCTGTATAGGAGATCACCAGGAAAATGAACACTGAAGCCCAGGTGAGCGTGCTGCCCCTGCCCACATTTAAAATGGCCACTGAAGCAGCTCCATGAGGTACAGGGAGAAAACGAACACATCGCTGTACAGGACATCAGCAAAACCTCAGACACCTTCCAGGGGCATGAAGAACAGGACCCAGGACACTGCTAGCCAGTGCAGGCCCCCCCCCCCCCCCCCCCGATGAGAGCCCCTGCATAGACACACATCACTCAGCAGCCACATGCAGCAGACAGGGGAGAGGAGAGGGAGATGAGGGACCCCCAAAATCAACCTCCCAGGGAATGCCTAGCTGCTCAGCCCCGTCGAGGCAGGGAGAGCGGTACTTAACAGTTCTGAAGAGCTGGGAGACATTCCATCACAGACCCACTCACTGATCAGTACAGGGTGGCTGCTGGCCCGGCATACTGTAAGGCAGACATCAGTAGCCCGGTCATATGTATGCCCCGGAGCACAAAAGCTCATGACCACCTCTGGAGCTCAGGTTTTGTCGTGGCCTGCACATGCTCGATAGCCGGACTGGGGAGATTACAAGGATAAGGGTATCCAGCCTGTCACCCAGCCGGTTGTTGCTAGTAGATCACAGGATCAATCTTGCGCAAAAAGTCACGCTTCTGCATAAAAAAAAAAAAAAAAAACCCAAGCACGGACCAATGGGTCCACAGGGTTCCTAGGTCCTTCACTAGGCAAAATAAAACCGATGACTGCATGGCAGGGTGGAGGGTTGTTGCCCAAGGGACCGACCCCTGGGCGGAACCAAGTTCTGAGTGTTGCGTTACAACCAATGCCTAGTATCTTCTAGTAATAGGGCATAACCCAATTGTTACAAGGAGGGCTGTGTCGGTCGGTGAATATAAGAAATCCTATTTTCTTATCGTACATCATGGGACAGAGCCATAGTCGTTACTATGTGGGATGTCCCATAGCAATGGCAAATGAAGGGAGGGAGACAATAAAGGTAGGGCATTAAAAGGCTAGAGGACTTCTACTGCAGCACACTACACCCAAAGGCAATACCCTCATGACCTTTTACATAGATTTTATAGAATCTGGTAAATGTATGGAATGAAGACCAAGTTGCAGCCTTGCAGATCTGAGCCATAGAGGCCTGGTGATGCACGGCCCAAGAGGCACCAACAGCCCTGGTGGAGTGCGCTTTAACATGAAAAGGAGGAATTTACTTCTTTAGACCATAAGCTTGAACAATCACTTGACAAATCCATTTGAAAAAAAATACATTTTGATGCTGCCTGTTTTTAGGACCTTCTGGATGTACAAACAAAACATCTGTTTTGCGAATCTGAGCAGTCTCCTTTAAAGCGGGAGTAAACCCAGTTTCAAAAAACACATTCCCGGCATGCCTGAAATGCTTACTTTCACATTGGATGGTTTGAAAGTTTGGTTGAGAGCACAACCAATGGCTGGTGTCATAACTGATCACATGTGCAGCATTATGGCAGTTGAATTATTAGAGGCCAAGATGGCAGCTTCCTTGACTGAAAATAGGAGGGTTTACTTCCACTTTAAATAGACCTTGACCGCTCTCACTACATCAAGGGAATGTAGTGACTTTTCCCAGAGCCTCGATCTAGGGAAGAGAAGGCAGAACAATATCCTGGTTCAAATGAAAAACCTGCCACTACCTTCGGTAGGAATTCAGGCTGAGGCTGCAATACCACCTTATCATTATGCGTGATAAAATATGACTTTACAAGACAGTCGCCAGTTCCGATACCCTTCTAGCAGAAGATATGGCAACCAAAAAGATTTTTCTCATCAAAAGAACCAAGAGAATTTCCCGTATAGGCTCAAAAGGCTGTTTCTGTAAAGCAGACAAGACTAAATTCAAATCAAGGATTCAGGGGTGCGTTAATCCGCATTACCTCCTGAATAAAACTACGTACCAGAGTGAGATGCAAGAGGCCGTTGAGAGAATAAAGAATACTGATAAGGCCAAGACCCGGCCCTTGATAGTAGGCAAGGCCAGCTTCATTTCCAATCCCATTTGCAGGAATTCAAGGATCCTACCCATGACATACTTCCTGGGAGTGCCAACTACTGGATCCACACCAGGAGACATATGCCTTCCAGACTATAGTAAACTCTGGAGGCCAGCTTCCTAGCATTAACCAAAGTAGACACTACTGAAAGATAACCTATGGTTCTTTAGAATGTGGGTTTCAACAGCCAAACTGTTAAATTTAGCGTTTATAAGTTAGTATGGAATACCGGACCTTGTGCGAGAAGGTCTGGCCACCGCAGCAGGGTCCAAGGGTCCCCTACCGCCATCTTTATGATCTTGGCAAACAAAGATCTTCTGGGCCACCAGAATCCCCTCTTCCCATTGTTGCTTGACCCTGCGGAAAAGGCATCGAAGCAGCAGAACTGGAGTAAATGCATAGATCTGCGAGAACTGATCCCGTGGAAAGGCAAAGGCATCTGTTCCACACGCTAGTGGATCCCTCGCCCTTGAGGCAAAGTTGTCGACTTTGTTGTCGAAACTGGACACAAACAGATCCACTTCCGGAACACCCCATTTTTGATATATAGACAGAAAAATGTCAGGGTGAAGGGACCATTCTCTTCGGTTTGAATAAAACCCTGTTCCTCTGTGGGAAACTCTGATATCACTTTGGAGACCAGAGTTGATCCAGAGTCAGAAAGAGCCTTCCTTTTCCCAGGGTCTCTGGGAATGTTTGATCTTAGAGAACGAGGAGATGGAAATTGAGAATTCTAGTTTGTAACCTAGAGAAATCAAGGAAGCCAGCTATCTGTTCTGACGATGTTCCTGCCAGATGTTTGAAACGTGTAGAAGCCTTCCCCCGCACTCGAGCAAGGGCGCCCCTTCAGAAGGATGCTTTAGTATTTTGCTTTGTGGGTTTCCTGCCCCAGGTCCTCTTTTGGCCCTGGGACTGCCCTTGAGGTCTTCCTCTTGAACCTGATAATGGAGGCCGTCCTGACTGCCTGGAGGCAGATACTCCTAGCACTGGAGAAGATGCATGTTTAAAAAAGGAAAAAAGGTTTAAACTTCTTCACTGGTAAAAGAACGTTTCCCCATTAGAAATTCTTTGGATATATTTATCAAGATAGTCTCCAAACAACCATTCACCAAGAAATGGGAAACTGGACAAGAGCTTTTTACATGCCGCTTTGGCTGACCAATTTTTCAACCATAGGATTCTACGCACATGTATGTACATACATTATGCCCTAGCATAAGCCGTGAGGCTTGGAGAATAGAATATATCATAGCATCTACTGTGAAACAGTGCTGATATACCAGCCAACTGCAGGGCCTGCTGATGAGCAATAATTTTGAGTACCTCTACAAACTGGTCCTTTATGAACTGAGATACTCCATTCGCTGCCAATACCAGCTGAACAACAACCCGCAAGAGAAATGTTTTTAAAAAGAAATTCCAGGGGGAGCGTGGCCTGGATCTTCATGGTGTAGGACGTGTTGAGTGAGAGCTCCGTCTGAGACTTTATCCTTCTACCTTATCCTTTGGGGATTTATCCTCGCTAATTACTACAACGAAGCCCGGGGACCTTGTGCTCAATCTACACCTCATGTCGCCGACTAAAAGATCCTCCAAAGGCGGCCGCCAAGCTGGCTAAGTTCCGCCACGAGGGCCAGGACGCGACGGAGCAAGATGGCGCCGGCCCTGCTCGTACCGCGGAGGAGCCTCCCACGAACGACACCGCCAAGATCCTCGAGGCCGTCTCCTCCTGCCAAACCGCCCTCACTACCAAGATAGAGGAGGTTAAGGTGGACATCTCCCATATTCGGCATGACTTGCAGAAACTGAGGGACAGGGTGTCCGAGGCCGAACGAAGAGTGGACCACGTGGAGGCGGACATTCCTCCTTTACAACATTCGGTGGAGCGTCTACAACACCAGCTCAGTGTCGTCCTTCATAAGCAGGACGACATGGAAAATAGACTTCGCAGGTGCAACCTTCGCTTTGTGGGTCTCCCGGAGCGTTCGGAGGGCTCCGATCCTCCCACATACCTGGAAAATCTCGTTAAAACCTTCGGCAGGGAATCCTTCTCCTCTACGTTCGTGATCGAGCGAGCGCACCGCCTGGCGGCTCGTCCGCCACCAGCCGGCGCTCCCCCGTGGACTTATTGCCAAGCTGCTTAATTACAGGGATCGAGATACGGTGCTTCGCCTAACCCGCGAATGGGGAAATATACCGGTCGACAATGTTACGGTGGCGGTGTGCCCAGGTTTCTCGGCGGAGGTCCAGCGGAGACGAGCGCAATTCACCGAGGTCAAGCGCCAGCTGCGAGTTCGCCATCTGCCATATGCAATGCCGTTTCCTGCTCGGCTCCGGGTGACCCGCGAGGGCAAGACATTTTTTCGAAGACCCTGCTGCGGCCTCTTCGTGGCTGGAACAGGGAGAGGCACAGGGCCCTGATCAAAGATGACCACTGCAGCCCCTGAGGAGTGCATACCTATCCACCTCAACAACCGTGAGTGACCCCCGCTCTCACCTGTTGTATCCCCCCCCTTTTCCACGAATCCTATGAACTGCCGTCACCTTTGCTGCCGTCATCCCGTCTGGGAGAACGCTATGCTGTTGACCTATGTGGTGCCCACCACCGAACTTCCTCTGTGCCCCGAACATACAGCTCTTGCTACCCCCTACTCTGCCCGTCTCCTCTGCATTGCTGATTGGGTGGTGGCCGGTGGGCGCACTCTCCTTCGCCCCATCTATGGCGAACACCTGTATGATGATGGCGCGGATCATGCGGGGGGGACTTGCATCGGGACGCGATGCCTTTGCCCTTGTTCCACTCCACTTTTGCTTTCTTACCCCCCCCTTCCCTCTTCATTCCTGCTGGCGCATACGGAGGTACCCCTGTATTGCTTGGACCCCTTATTTTTATTTTTGTACCCACCCACCACCCCCTCTGGTCTACTTTTTTTGCACACCATGGTCTCACCTTTTCCCCCTGACTGCCCCCAATGATATGTTTCCACTTGGTCTCTCAGACGACCTGCTGACTCTTGCTCTGAAAAATATACCCCCTGTAACCCGTTACACTGTCTGCTCTGCAGTTTGTTATAATTGCGCCCACAAA
This sequence comes from Lithobates pipiens, assembly GCF_037356315.1. Taxonomy (NCBI): domain Eukaryota; kingdom Metazoa; phylum Chordata; class Amphibia; order Anura; family Ranidae; genus Lithobates; species Lithobates pipiens. The sequence goes on from NW_027507789.1 coordinate 78,237,840, forward strand.
TGTTTTGTTTCCCTGGCCAGCAGTCACTACCGCAGCTGCGGCGAGTGACCGTTTTACTTGTTCTGCCCCGCTGGTCCAGTGTAGGCATTGTTACAACTGTTTTAATGGTTATTTACGTTTTGTACTGTGTTATTTACAGCTGTAGCTTTACTGAAGATGTGTTCTTGTATATGTGGATACTAGCCCGGGAGGATCCAGTGGTTGTCCAAACACCCTGCCTGCCCGTACTTTCCATTTTGGGGGCCAGCAATGGCTCAACACATACCTGCATGTTCAATGGCTGCGCTTAAGTTTGCAACCTGGAATGTCAGGGGCCTTGGCACCAAACCCAAGAGATTGGCTGTCCTTACTCACCTTAAACGCCTGAGAGTAGACATCTCGATCCTCGTCGAGACTCACCTCACAGGACAATCCCAAAGGGCGCTCAGAAAACCCTGGGTCGGCTGGATGTACAGCGCCCCTCACACATCCCACACCCGAGGAGTAGCCATTTTAATTGCTAAAACTGTAGTTCCAGCTACATGACCTGCGCTCAGACCCACAAGGTAGATTTCTGTTTTTACATGCCACTGAGTGGTCTGACGCTGCTTATGGCATTTTACATACCACCGCCCTTCCAGTTTCAGGCCCTGCAAGAGGGTCTCACTTTTATGACCAAATTCCCCACAGTACCGGTAATCTGGATAGGGGACTGCAACATGACCCTCAACCCCAGCCTTGACAGACTTGGCACACCTGATCGTATGTCCCCCCCCCCCCCTCATACCACTAGGTTTGCAGCTGAACTAGCCATGACAGACTCCTGGAGACATAAGTATCCAACAACAAAGGCCTTCTCTTGCTTCACCCCCCTCTCGCCGTGCCATGTCCTGTATAGACATGGCCCTGCTCTCCCCCTCCCTGCTACCCGAAATATTGGAGATTGGCTTTGAGGCCAGGGTGCTGTCGGACCACTCCCCATACTAGTTGACATTGCGACTGCCTGTGACTGTACCACCCCGTATATGGAGGCTGAACCCTTTCTGGCCTACGGTTATCCCGGGATCAGAGGAACTACAGAGGGAAATGGCTTTCTTTCTCCGCTCAAACTCGGGATCAGCGTCCCCTGGGTCAATCTGGGAGACATTTAAGCTTCATGCTAGGCTGCTCCTGGTCACCCGTATCAACAGGTACAAGGCTAATTCTAGACAGGCATTGACACAGGCGGAGGAGCGCCTGCAGTCCCTTGAGCAATTATTTGTGACAGATCCTTCCCTGGAACACGCCACCCAGCTTCGCCTCCAGTCCCAATTGACACTATGAGAAAGCGAGGCAGGGACTTTTTTTCAGTAGACAGCGTGTGTTTGAACACGGCGAGCGGGCAAACTGTTAGCCTATATGGCCCGGCTGGACCACAGCCCCCCGGTAGTGGTTCAGCTCCGTAGCGACACCGGCGACGTGATCTCTGACCCTGACCTGATTTTACAGGAGTTTAGAATGTTCTACTCCACCCTATACACCTCCACAACGAGACACTCGCGCACTGACCTCACCCAATTTCTCCACACCATTAGGTTCCCCTCTATTAGCCCAGAGCAGAGATCCCTCCTGGAGGCCCCCATCTCCCCTAACTGCATTGCCGAGGCACTTGCCTCCCTCCCATCCTCCAAAGCGCCTGGCTCGGACGGGCTGCCCCTGGAATTCTATACTCATTTCCAAGACACGCTAGTCCCAGAACTGCACACATTATACACTCATATGTTTGACACAATGACCCTCCCTGCCTCCATGGGTGAGGCCCTTATTGTCCTTCTACCCAAGCCTGGTAAGGATCCCTGCTACCCAGAGTCATACCGCCCAATTTCTCTCCTGCAACTGGGCGTAAAAATCCTGGCTAAAATTTTGGCCCTGCGACTCAATAAAGTTATCCTCAGCCTGATACACCCTGATCAAACAGGGTTCATGCCTAACAAAAACACCGCCTTTAATCTCCGCAGGCTCTTTATGAATCTGCAGGCTACCCATGATAACACTGGCTCCCGGGTAGTGGCGAGTCTAGACGCCGCGAAGGCGTTTGACTCCGTTGAATGGAGTCATTTATGGGAATGCCTGACCAACTTTGGTCCTAACTTCATCAAATGGCTTCAGCTTTTGTATAGCGCTCCCACTGCCCGGATCCAGGTTAATGGCAGGATCTCGGATTCCTTCCCTCTGTCTCGGAGTACTCGCCAGGGGTGCCCACTGTCCCCCCTTTTGTATGCACTGGCGGTTGAGCCGTTGGCCATTGCCATTCGTGCTCACCCACACATTAAGGGCCTGCGCTCGGGCCCTCTGACGGAAACCCTCAGCTTATACGCCGACGATATGTTGTTATATCTTGAAGACTCGGGTTCCTCTTTGCAGGCGGCCCTACGACTGATAGAGCAGTTCGGGGAATATTCTGGATTACGGATTAATTGGTCCAAGTCCCAGATCCTTCCCCTAGATTTGGAAGCCCCGTCCACTGATCAGGCGGCACTGCCCCTGGTCAGGGCAAGTCTGATAAAATATCTGGGAGTGCAATGTTCACGATCACTGACTACACCCTCTTAAACATAGAACCCTTATTCGCCCTGCTTAAACAAAAAACCCAGACTTGGTCCCGTCTCCCCCTTGGGGTGATGAGCCGTGTAAATTTGGTCAAAATGATCCTCCTCCCCAAGCTGCTCTATACGTTCTGGCATGCTCCCCTGCGAATCGCACTCAGAACCTTCAAATCCTTGGAGGCCCTCTTAAATACATGGGGGCTCGTCTCGGCACAAGCTCTCATGGAGTGCTCTGAAATGTCCTTCCCACCTGGGCGGTACTGCCCTACCAGACCTGTACTATTATTACCTGGCCTCCCAACTGTCCTACTTCCATTATTTCAATCAGATTGACAGATCGCTACGCCATCTTGGTATGCTCCCCCCACTCGGCTCCGGTCATACACCCACTCCGTCTCATTATGCGTGGCCGGGGGCATTATCTTTCTGTCCCAGGTCATTACCAATGGAAATGTCAGACCCTTCCAAGCCCTCAAAGATAACTTCAGCCTCCCTAATTGAATGTTCTTTAGATACCTTCAGCTCCGCCATGCCCTTAACTCCCAATTTGGCTGCCCTATCCCCAGGCTTGAGACACTCCCGATAGCAACAACGGTGTTAGGAGACGACCCTAAGAAAATGATCTCTTTCTTCTACAACAACCTACTCACGCCGGGGGCAACCGTCCGTGCATACCGACTTAAGGCTAGATGGGAGGCTGACGTGGGGGTTATCGAGGACGCGAACTGGGAAAATGCGCTAGACACCCCTAAGTTGGTTTCCCCTAAACTCTCAGACAGACTTACACACCTTTACATGCTGCACAGGTCATACCTAACCCCTGGATGACTGTCCAAATTTAGAACTGGCTACGATCCGACATGCCCTAAATGTGGTGATCCCCAGGCCACGTTCTACCATCTCCTTTGGTCCTGTCCTGAGCTGCAGGCTTACTGGAAACAGGTTGTTGACTTCCTCCACGACCAAATGGGCTCCCCACTGATGCTCTGCCCCCGCCAGTGTTTGCTGGGGATTCTCCTCGTACCTGAGGAGACAAGGATTCTGACTACCTTCCTGCAGGAGACTATATCTTGCCAGACTGCAGATAGCCCGCACCTGGTTGAGCTCAACACGCCCCACTGCCTGGCAATGGAAGGCACCTGTCAACGCCACTCTCCCCTATAAAAAAATTGCTGTATATGCATAGGGGCTGCCCGGGCAAGTTTGCCAAGATATGGGATAAGTGGGTGGGGGATTCGGATAAATGTACCGCCTAGTGTAACCTGTAGCTGGTATGCCTCCTAAACCTACTCAGGGTCGGCCCGGCGAGCCCTGTTGCCCCTGTAGCTGAAAGTGGGGCCCCCGCCCCAAGATGATGGTTCCATGTTCCCCCCCTCTGAACAACCTTGCTCAAGCTGTGATGAGGATTTACCTGTGACTCCCAATCTCTGAGGTCCTCTCTTCCCCCTCTCTCAACACACCGCACTGCTTTTGTTAATGTACTGTTAAACTTGTAAGCAAAGAACTGTTTTCTCAGCCTATGCTATTGTTAACAGCTGTTTTATCCATATATTTGGTGCATGTTGCACCCCACATGTGTTACTGTCATCCTATGCATTTTATATACTCAAACGTTCCTTTTCACAAAAAAAAAAAGAAAAAAAAAAGAAAAGAAATTTTAACTTTATCTGTTGGATCCTTCAACATTTGTGCATTGTCTACAGGACAAGTCAGGTTCTCGTTGGAGGATATAGCAGCATCAATGGCTGAATCCCCATTTCTTATAGAATTCTTCCTTCATAGGATAAAATATAGAAAACTGCAAGCCGCTGAGCAGCGGGCTGATCACACCAGTTTTCTCTTTTTGTATTTTAAAGAAAATTTTAGAGTGCTTCTCCCCCCCCCCCCCAAGAAAGGGAGACTGTCAGCACGAGGGGGGGGGACACAGAAAAGAACCCCCCCACAAACTTACTGGAGGTCCTGCTGTCTTGGCTGGAGGAAGAAGCATCTCAGCTCCCTGACACAGCATGTGAGGCAGTGAGTGCTCAATACAGCCCCCAGTGGTGACACATAGGCATGACAGCATTTTACTGATCTTAAAGAGGGATTCCACCAAAAAAAAAAAAAAAATATTAAAAGCCAGCAGCTATAAATACTACAGCTGCTGACTTAATAAATGGACACTCACCTGTCCCGGGTTCCAGCGATGCCGGCAGCCGAGGCCGATCGATCGGCTCTCTGCTGCTGTCACCACCATTCTAGGTGAGGGAATCAGGAAGTGAAGCGAATCGGCTTCACTTCCCGGTTCCCTACTGCGCATGCGCGAGCCGCGCAATAGGAAATCTCCGCGCTGTCACTGGGACCCGTGTGTGTCCCAGCAGACAGCGCAGCAGGGCAGGAAATGGCGTAGACTCCCACGGGAGTCTATGCCCGGAAGTGGGTGAAAATACCTGTCTTTGACAGGTATCTCCACCCCCCTCCCCCCTGAAAGGTGTCAATTGTGACACCGGAGGGGGGGGAGGGATCCGATCAGCAGAGGTTCCACTTTAGGGTGGAATCCCGCTTTAAAGGAGACATTCATAAGAATATTCTAATTTTTTGTTTTAGAAAACGCCACTTATCTTTCCTGCTGCAGGGTTTTTTGTGGTAAACCAAAAGACCCAATCTTCAGGGTGGGTTCTGTTAAACCTTCAGGAGCTGGGGATCCTCAGGAATCCCACCTGCAAAACTTTATGGCCTTACTACCAAAAAGTACTGGATACCAGGGTCCAGCTCTCTAAAAAGAGAAGCATTTACAGGCAAAAACCTTGTTTCTTCGGATACGAGGCCCAGGTACCATTCAATTTGGCCAGAAGAGACACTTTGAATGGATCTGGTCAGCATGGCTAGTCCCAGCAAAGATTGCTACAGTGGAGCTCAGCACAGCTTTACTCATGACCAACACCTTAGACACTGGCGAAAATAAACTGAGGTACTCCCAGTAGTGGGAGGGGTTATATAGGGAGGGTACTTTGTCTTAGGGTATGCCAGCGTCCAACACCTGAAGGTGGCTTATAACCCACATAGTAACTACGTGTCCCATGATGTATAAGAAAATCTGTTTGTAAATGGATAGAAAACTGGCTAAAAGACCAAACTCAGCGAGTAGTGGTTAATGATTCTTACGCAGAATGGTCCAAGGCTATCAATGGTATAACGCAAGGTTTAATGTTGTAACCCTTACTTTTTAATATAATTTAGAAATGATATAGGGTTTGGGATTAAGGCTCCATGCACACTGAAGCTCAAAAAAGCTTTTTCTGGACGCCAGATTGCTGGCAGAAAACGCTGGTTGAAAAACCTGCTTTTAACAGTGTTTTGTACTAGCGTTTATGAGCGTTTTTAATAAAAATACACAGAGGACACTCCAAAAATCCCACACTGCATTCCAAACTCCCACAATGCATTGAAAAAATAGAACGTCGAACTGAACTAAACGCGTGTTTATGCACGTTTATCGGCGTTTGTCGTTTTTTGGCGGTGAAAAACGGCACTTTGAACACAAATTTCTGGCGTTAAGAGAAAAGCCCATAAACTCCACTGCTCATTAAAGCTAAAAAACGTCTAAAGCTAAAGCGTGCATGGACACATAGGCTAACAGAGTGGAGTTTATGGGCTTTTAAAAAAAATGCCCAAACGCCAATAAACTGCAGTTTATGAGCTCCAGTGTACATGGAACCTAAAAGTACCATTTTAGTATTTGTGTATGACACCAAAACATGCAGTGGAATCCCATCCTTACAGCATGTCTCCAGTTTACAAACTGACCTCAATGCACTGTTTAATTGGGCAACTATATGGACAATGAGGTCTAATGTTGATAAATGTAATGAGCTCTTAGGGGCTAAAAAACATACTATATACTGGGAAGGGGGGGGGGGGGGGGCAATGCCAAACTGCAGTTTCCAAAGCAAGCAAAATCCTCTTGTATTTAGAGATGCATAATTTTGCCCCTGTACAAAATTAGTAAGGCCTCATTTGGAATATGCAGTTCAATTTTGGGCAGCAGTTCAGCAACTAAACTGATCAGAGGTATGGAGGAGCTCAGCTATGAGGAATGATTAGCTGAACTGAATTAGGGGGGTGATATGCCCAACATGTATAAATACATCAGTGGTCCATATAGTGAACCTGGTATTGAGTTATTTACTTTAAGGTCATCACAGAGACCAAGAGGGCACTATGTTTGAAAGAAAACATTTCATCTCCAAATACAGAAAGGCTGTTCACCGCAAGAGCTATGAAATTGTGGAATAGAATCAAGATGCGATTCTGCCCAGATCAGTAGATTGTTTTAAGAAAGGCCTGGATTATTTTCTAGATACACATAGTATAACTGGATACTAATATTTATAGGTAAAGTCTATCAAGGGAACATCTGATTGCCTTTTGGGGGTCAGGAAGGATTTTTTTTTCCTCCTTGCTGGAACAAACTAGATTATGCTTTATGGGGTTCTTTGCCTTCCTCTGGATCAGCTGTGGGTAGAGGATCCTTCCCCCCCATATTGGTTCAACAGGATGGACTTGTGTCTTTCAACCAGACTAAAGCATGTGGCAACACTTTTTACATACTGTCACCAGTGCAGTGTCACCCTAGTGGCACTGTACTCTAGGAGATTGTGTTTTCCTTTTTTACACTGATTACTTGTTACAGTCATCACTGTAATTGCAATAATTTTAACTGCAAATGGTTTTCATTCATGACTTGTTTACTATATGGTGAGTGTCCACAGCTATCACATGGTACAGGGCCCTTGGATTACTGTGACCAATCACAGCATCACAATAGTAAATAATGAATGTTTTACTTGGTGAGCAGGTGATTTGCCTCAGCAATCACATTGTACCTGGGTCGAACGCAGTGGCCCTGTATTAATTGCCCAGTTCTGCTGGACACAGCAGTTGCAAATTGAGATGCGCCACTCCATGCCATAAGCGGTGAGCAACAGGGAAGTGGCCTTATGACGTCCACTCAGAATAGCTCACCTGCCCACCTGTATTTGTACAATAGGTCAGGAGGGAAAACGTTAACATGTATACATTTTTTTGCCGTCTTCACCTTCTGGTTTGTAGCCAGTTTATCCTGCAGAAAGGGTCAAATAAATATTCTACCTCCGCCCCTCTTCAGAACCAGGTGGCGATTATATATTGTGCTCTTAAAGGGGGTTGTAAACCTCCATTTGAATGTTGTACCTATAGGCAAGCCTTATTATAGGCTGACCTATAGGTACTGTAACCATCTCCTACATGTGAGATATTTACATTGTACTGTGCCAACGTCATTGCTGCATGCAGTGAAGAAATGCCCCGCCCCCCGTGCCATTTCTTCAGTAGCGAGTGCTATGACTGGCTGCTTTTGCGCAGGAATGACGTCACGCAACTCTGGCCAGTCACAGAGCCGGAGTCTGCAGCCCCAGAAGGAAGAGGAGTGAAGATGGATGCGGCCTGCAGTGGGGATGGCACAGGGAAGTGTCCCATAATGTGCTAGTATGCTATTACTTTGCAGGAAAAATAAATAAAACCCACCAGGGTTACTGCCTTTTTAAGTGATTTATCAAAACTAAAGCGCATCTGGACTGAAATGTGCTGGCCTTCTCATCCTGGCATTTGTCTATAGTATGCGTGGCAGCAGATCGAGGACAGGTTTGGCTTTTTAACGTGCATTGCAATTTCGAAAGCTTGTAGCATCACATCACTATGTACCTGGTTGGCATGAGGTGGTTGTAGTTGTACACCTTCACAAATGACTTGATCTTCGAACGCTTGGCAATTCTCTTCTTGCCCATAGTGGCTGTCACCTTACGAGGATAGCGATCAATGCCAGCAACCAGGGCGTGGCTGTACTGACGGTCAGAGGTGCCATCATCAATGTTCTGTTTAAGAGAACATAACATTTGTTCAAAATGGTGCCTCACAAGCTTCTTGTATTAAACATTACAAATCTCTATACAGTGAGTGGATTAGTAAGTGAAGGCTAAGCACTTGATGTAAAACAGTTACTGCTTTAACTGTTATAGGTTTTTTTCATGATCCCACTGATCAAGTTACATCTGCCAAGAATGAGCATCAAAAACAAAAGCCCTGCATCCATCACCTGCATGCCTCCATCTCAATAACAGGTGGTATGTGTCAGGTAAGCAGCGTAAACGGCATCCACAAATCAGCCAGACGGATGGTGTACTGATGGGATGGATAGCGCCATCTACTCAAAATTGGTTTATAAAAAATAAAAAAAAGATTTTGTTTACAAGGAGCGACTGTCAAACCCTTTTGAGGCAAGCAGAGTAGTCTCCCACTAAATGAGGAATATACATGTGCCTGTCACAGGGATGTGAAGACACACTGGTAAAGGAAGCCAAGCCACAAGTCAGGAAATATGGTATAAAGCATCAGAATAAAAAGGGTACTGGATAACTGTCACAAATTAGTAGCAAAAAAATAAAAATAATTACATATTACACAAGTAAAACCTGAAATAAAAAAAAAATTATACCTTTACAATGACAGCTTTGCGGCCTGCATAGCGTCCTGCTAAAACAAGGACAACTTTCCCTGGTTTCATGAACTTGCCCATCTCTGTGGAAAGATTTAAAATGTTATACAAGGCATTCCAATGAAATTGATTCTCTTTTTAAAACAATCTTGACAGGAAATAATTTTCTCTTCTAATAAACCTGGCGTATTTATCAGCGTATAACACGCACTTTTTTCACCCTTAAAAATCGTGGGAAAATCGTGGGTGCGCATTATACACCGATCCCCCGCCGTTTCTAACCTTCTCGGCCGCACTCTGGTTTCCGAAAGTCGCTGAAAATAGTCGAGAGCTACCGAGCGTCGCCGAGGTACACAGGACATCCGCTCTCTCGGTGGCGCCATTTTTAAACGCCAAAGACACTGATAGGGCGCCAAATGACTGACAGGGCGCCAAATATGGGACTTTAAATGTATGTTTTTTTCCTTAAACTTCCCTCCTAAACTTGGGGCTCGTGTTATACGCCGATAAATGCGGTATATGTTTCCCAAAGCAAATAGGTGCTTTGTGTTGCATTTACATTACTTACGGGAAAGGTTGATACTAGCAGAAAACTGACTGAATGTACCTGAAACTGTCTTGTAGTGAGTGGTGCAAAGACCTACAAGTTGAAATCAGTTGCAAGGATACAGACCGGAAAAAATAAAAAATAAATTAAAAAAAAGCGTCTGAACATTTAAAGCTAGAGAGGTAAACTGAAATCGAGGGCATGCTACTAAACCTATTACCATGCAAAATGTAGCAAAAGAAAACTAGCCACCCATTTGTTAAAGGGGTTGTAAACCCTCACCGTTTTTCACCTTAATGCATTACGGTGAAAAATATTTTGATGCGGCAGTGCCCCCAAGGCCCCCTTATACTTACCTGAGCCCCGAAATTTGCACAACGGGAATGATCACACTAACTCTGACCCATGTCACATGTCCTGATTGAAAAGATTGATAGCAGCGCAGTCATTGGCTCTCGCTGCTGTCAATCAAATCCAATGACACGGGTGCCAGGGCCGAGTCATACATTCAGCAGCTATAGACCATTTTCAAAATTCAATCAACCCTTCATTTTCACCTCATGTTGCTACAGAAAATGTGTCTGGGACTCTGAATTTTCTTGCACTCACGTGCATTCCTTTTTCAGTTCTATTTCTCACACAATTCTCCCATCATTGATTAGAAAATAGTTTGTTTTGTAAAAAATTTCCAACATGTCCGATTGCTAAAATTCAATAGCTGTGCCAAAAATCGTCAATTGCTGTGTCCCACTAATGGTGTGGAAGTCGAACGAAAATTCTTAAAAAATAAAAAAAAGGTCGAAATAAATTTTGTTCAGAATGTCACACCATGTATGGCCTGCCTTAGACTTTGTGAACAACAAGCTTGGTTTGACAGCTCACACGATTGGCTGGTAAATACCCAGGGTTATTCCTTGTATCAGAAGGCCAGGGAAGGTAGAAGAAGGAGGTCCATATGTCAAAAAAAATATGGAGAAAAAAAATCCTAATTTTTTTTTTTTACATATATTAACAGTGAAAAGGCAAAACCAGAGCACATTGCCTACACAAGACGAGGATGGTTACAGTTGACACAGAAGGCAACTGTACAAAAATGCCTTCTCAGTTTTTATGCAGGAAAAGGAGGGGTATAACGACAGTACGGTTAATGACAACACAGGACATACCCTTGTAGCGAAGGGCCTAAGTCGAGGAAAGACTAAACTTAATACAAATAATTCACCAGGCCCAAATGGCTTACACAACCTAGAGTAGAGGTCGACCAATATGGGTTTTTCTCTGGCCGATGCCGATATTTAGAAATCGTGGCGGCCAATGGCCGATATATGATGCCGATTTTTTTGGGCCGATATGTTAGGCCGATTTTTTTTTCCTTTTTGTTTCCCCCCCTCTTCATCTCATAAAATCTAAGTTGGACACCTTTCACACTGGGGTGTTTTTCAGGCGATTTTGGGCTAAAAATAGCACCTGTAAATTGCCTTCAAAACGGCTCCCCTGCAGTTTGTGTGAAAGCCCGAGTGCTTTCACAATGAGGAGATGCGCTGGCAGGAAGTAAAAAAAAAAAATAATAATAATAATAATCTTTGGAGCGGTGTAAAGCGCTCCTCCACCACTCCTGCCCATTGAAATGAATGGTCACCACTGCTGAAGCACATGCAATGCAATTTTGCAGCAGTGCTTCACTGCCCCGCTAGCAGCCGAATAGCGGGGCTAAAATGACGGTAAATCGCTGCTAAAACTTGCAGCGTTTTACCGTCAACGCCTGCCCGATCCAGTGTGAAAGCAGCCTTAATAAGTGATGGAGAAAATTTCTTACACATTTATTAAACAAACCTCCAATCAGTTCACTTGTATGTATAATTTAGATAAAAAAAAACTATTAAATACACAAAAACAGGTACTCAAAACTTTTGGAAGAAAAAAAAAAAGGGCTAACTTGCGTTTGAAAGACCTCTGCACAAATACCGCATCACATAACATATTGCAACAACCGCCATTTTATTCCCTAGGGGGTCTGCTAAAAAAATATATATAATTTTTGGGGCTTCTGAGTGATTTTCTAGCAGAAAATACTGGATTTTTACTAGTAAGCAACAAGTGTCAGAAAAGATTTAGTCTTTAAATGGTTAAACTGAGAACTTCTACACAGGGAGTTCAGCCCATTGAAGAAGAAACATTGTATCACTTTGATCTTTTCTTGGCAGCCTGCCCAGAGAGGAGGAAAGTCCTTCACTGATGTCTTCAGGCATCTTACATTGACTTCTATTACAGAAGTCTCCTGCAAGTCGCTGAAAACGCAATCGGCTTTTTTATTAGCACAATCGGCCGATGAATTAAAAAATGTCAAATATCGGCCGATATATCGGTCGACCTCTAACCTAGAGTCCTCAGTCAGGTTATAGCCAGACCACCGTTTCTAATCTTTGTGGACAGCATACTGGCAGGAATGGTACCAGATGATTGGAGAAAAGCCAATGTGGTACCAATATTCAAAAAAAGGCCAGAGAAATATTCCCGGAAACTACAGGCCCGCAAGCCTAAAACATCAATAGTGGGTAAATTTGAGGGGATGACAAAGGACTATATCCAAAAATGTACAGAGGAAAAAAAATCTCAGTAGCAATCAGCATGGGTTTACGAAAGGTTGTTCCTGCCAGACCAATCTGCCAACATTCTATGAGGAAGTGAGCTGCCATCTAGACAGTGGAAAGGTATGTGGATTTAGGGTATCTGGTTTTTGCAAAGGCATATGATACAGTCCCCCATAAAAACTTAATTTACAAGCATGGACCATGAGAATTGTGCTTAGGTAAAAAACTATTACAGGGACGTGTCCAAAGGGTGGTGATAAACAACAAGGTTCTGCCTTGGGACCAATTATATTCATAAATGATAGATAGGATAAATATCTTAATCTCAGTTTTTGCTAAAACAAAGATAAGCAGGGCAATAACGTCACAAATGGAAATTTTACAGAATGACCTGAACAAAATAATGGAGTGGGCAACCACATGGCAAATGAGGTTTAACTTGGGAGAAATGTAAATTAATGCACGGGGGGGGGGGACAAAAAAACAAAACAAACAAAGGCAAACTACTCGCTAGGGGGAGAACTGTTGGAGGATCAAGGATTTAGAGAGATCCGGGGGTCCTAGTAGATGACAGATTGAGCAATACCATGCCATGTCAAGCTGCAGCTACCAAACCCGGCAGATAAGCATGAAAAAAAAAAAAATAAAATAAAAAAACACTGCAGGCATAAAACAATCCTGCCACTTTATAAAACTCTGGTTAGGCCTCAGGTGAAGGATTCTGTCCAGTTCTTGTCACCAGTCCTCAGAAGGGATGTGCCTTTGGACAGGGTCCAAAGAAGGGCAACGAAAATAAGGGGACAGGACGCCCTCAATTACAAGGAATGACTGCAAGCACTGAATTTATTCTCGCTTGAGGGGGGACATGATGGCGATCTACAAATACCTCAATGGGAATATCAGCATAGGGGAAAAAAAATATTCAGAGCCAGGGAGTGCAAGAGGACACAGGGCCACACGACAAGATTGGAGAAGCAGTTTAAACCTTAAACTGCACAGGGGGTTTTTCACTGTGAGGGCAATAAGGATGTGGAACTCTTTTCCACAATTGGTGGAAGCATATTTTTTAAAAGACTCCACTTTTTTTTAAGACTGAGTACAAGTACCGATACACTCTCTCTCCCCCCCCCCCCACGTACGTGACAATACTTGTGTCATGTGACATTTTTCAAACCACAATACAGACTAATATCTTCTTTATAACGCACTGATAGGTGGCACCAACATGTCACTGATGAGCACAAGGGGATTTTTTTTCCATTCTGCCTCTGCAACACCCATCTTGGTACACCTTGCACTCAGCCTCAATAAAGCAGCAGCGTACATCTTTCTTACACCTAGCCCGAACTATATGGGCTGTGTGTAACTGCTGGCATACTGTGACCAAGTGCATTAAGATGGGCGTCGGGATTTTCAAGCACTGATGGAGCGTCTCTTCTATTACTGAATGTGGCGACTCTGGTCGCCGATCCCATTGGATGATGCAGCTGTGCCCTGCACTCACGCCAGCTTACCTGCTTGAGGACTCGCTCTCCGCTCACTGACTGACTTTTGCACTTCGCCTCTCCCCCATCCCAGGTATCGGGAGCATTTGTGTGAGTACAAGTACTCACGCAAATGGTCGGTATCGGTTCTGATACTAGTATCAGTATCGGGACAACCCTACATAATGAATAAAAAAAAAAAAAAAAACTAAACAGTAAAGTCTTTTTTTGTAGAATGTAAAAACTATTACAACGCAAGTATCGCAATCTTCATTCTCAGCGCAAAAAAAAAAAAAAAGTGATTCTTATTTTAGCCAGAATAGTGCAACTCTAGCGAACAGGTAGGGATTTTAATGCAGGAGACATTTGGCTGTCTTGCATTAACCACTTGCTCCAGATGATTTTCATGACCAGACCATTTTTTGTAGCACTGCGCTATGCAACACTGCAATACATTTTTTATATTTTTTCACATAGAGCTTTTGGTGGTATTTGATCACTACTGGTATTTTTGCAAAAAATGAAAATATTTTATTCTTAAAAAAAATAAATAAAAAGTGTATTGTGCTACATGTTTTTGATAATAAAATTGCAATAAACACATTGTTAGAGCCTACAATTTTGTACAGAAATCTTTTTTGCCCTACAATTGGCAGCGATCAGTGACCTGCAATGGGGGAAGCGGTAATGTGGTGTGGGCAATCTGACACCAACTGCCGACTTCAACCCCAGGCCTACGGTGTAAAAAAAAAAAAGTTTGCTGCACACTGAGGGGAATAATAACTGAGGAGCGGAGGGAAGGACTGGGGCTTTTAACCTCCATTGTTAATTGTATTTCCAGTCAGGTGAGGCCAGTCATTTCTTAGGTGTGCCTTCCTGTAAAAAATATTTACTGGGCTCAACATGACTCAAATTCCTTGGAGTGTCTACTTTCCAAAAAGGGGTCATTTGGATGGGGTTATGTGCTACCCTGCCATTTCAACACCTCAGGAAACGAGATGGGCAAACTAAAAGATGTGTAAATTCCAGTAAAAGTACCATAGTTTGTAGAGGCTAAAACATTTGAACAAATCAATTATTAAGAGTGTTTTTTTTTACCCCAAGACACATGGTTGAATACATTTTGGCCTAAATGTGACTAAAATTGAGCTTATTTGGATTTTTAGAAAACAAAAAGTAGAATATAATTTTTTCAAAATTTTCAGTCCCAGGATACCACCAAAAGAAAGCTCTATTTGAGGAAACAAAAGGGCCAATTTAATTTGTGTACAGCATTTCATGACAGCGCAATTACCAGTTAACCACTTCCTGACCAGCGCACGACGATGTACGTCGACAGAATGGCACGGGCAGGCATATTGGCGTACATGTACGTCCAATATTCTATGCCGCCCTGCCATCGGGAGCACGCCGCCGGCGGCGCGCTCCCGCGCTGGTCGGGACCCCCGTGAGTCCGGTCGCGGGACCCGCGGACTCTATCGCCGCGGGCATCCCCGCGATCGTCTCACGGAGCGGCCGAATGGAGGAAATGCTGTATAAACAACATTTTTCCATTCTGCCTAGCAACTAGTGACGCTGATCTCTGCTCCATGTGATTGGAGCAGAGATCAGTGTACACTAAATGAAAGTCCAACCCCCCCACAGTTAGTAACACACCCCTAGGAACACTTAACCCCTACACTGCCACCCACTGGTTAACCCTTTCACTGCCAGTGTCATTTACACAGGAATCACTGCATTTATATAGCAGTGATTACTGTATAAATGACAATGGTCCCAAAAATGTCCGATGGGTCCCCGACAATGTCGCAGTCACAATAAAAATCGCAGATCGCCGCCATTACTAGTAAAAAAAAAAAATTATTAATAAAAATGCTATAAAACTATCCCTATTTTGTAAACGCTATAACTTTTGCGCAAACCAATCGAT